>NC_083231.1:17812136-18122136 GCF_032191835.1 Heteronotia binoei
TCAATTGCACAGGAGCTACAGAGCAAAACCTCTATTTTCTCCATTGGCTGAGACTTGGGGAGGAAGGAGGAAAGGCAGAGCTTGATTTTCCAGGCTTTCTCGATCGCACAGCAGAGCTACTGAGCCAAGTCTATCTTCCTTCTATTGTCTGAGGCTCCCCACCCCCCAGTCCCTTGGGGAAGGAAGGAAAGAGCCAGAGTTTCCTTTGCCCATTCCCTGGATCCCAGGGGAGAAATACAAAGAAAACACCTTTAAGACCGAGTGTTGACATTTTAAGCATGTTTTATTTTTTTTAAAAAAAAATTAATTGTGTCTGTGTCTTTTATAAAGTTTATATGTCTGCTACCTAATATTAAATAAGTATACACATGGCCTGGCCCGACATGACATGGCCCTAGTCCCACAAAGTCTCATTTATGTCAGATCCGGCCCTCATAACAAATGAGTTCGACACCCCTGCTATATAGGACTGGGTTGTGAATTAATCTTCCTAGACCATGAAGATACCTACTGTATCTTCATGTACAGAATGCCCTCATCTTCCCTCTGCAATGCCATCATCTTCTTTCTACACTCCCCCTTCTCCCTTTCCTTGAGGGGCAGAAGGTCACTCAACTTCTTGTTCCTGACGGCTGCTGCTATTTTCTCCATGGTATTGTGTAACCAAACAAGAGAATCATGGCAAAACACGCAGAGGAATAGAAAGCAGTGCTCCTGTGAAACCCAGCCTCCGAAAAATTACAAAATGAACGTTAGAATAAATACAAATATATAATATATTCAAGTTTCATCAACATGATAGATTCGGTCTCTTATACAGTCCAAGGAACTCAAACATCAGAATGCTAGTCCCATTGTTTTTTCAGCAAATTAACGCCCAGACTTCTTCAGGAAAGCTTTGGTGAAAATAATCAATGTTCCATCAGTCCACATTCATCATAAGTGCAGCAAGCAATCCAAAGGCTACAGGTTTGTACTAGTGCCTCTGTTTCGCATATACAGTAGCTTCTTCAAGCTTCCAATGAAGATGTTTATACACTGGGTAAGAACTTTCATCATTGAATAACCTTCAGGGTGTTTTGGTGTTCTGATGTTTGAGTTCCTTGGACTGTATAAGTGACTGAATCTATCATGTCGATGAAACTTGAATATATTATATATTTGTATTTATTCTAACATTCATTTTGTAATTTTTTGGAGGCTGGGTTTCACGGGAGCACTGCTTTCTATTCCTCCGGCTATTTTCCACACAGCATTTTGGTAATCTAAGACAGTGGCTCCCAACCTTTTTTGCACCAGGGACCAGTTCTGAGGAAGACAATTTTTCCACGGACCCATGTGGGGGGGAGGCACTGGGGTTTTTTGCCACCCCAGGCCGCACCCCCGCTCTCACCCCAACCCTGCATCCCATGGGGGTCTTTAAATTGGGGGTGGGGCTGCTTCTGCTGCCTCCCCACTAGGTAGGCAAAGGGATAGGTGAAGGTCACTGCCGCACTGCCCCTTCCACCTCTCTGGGATCCCAGCAGATGAAAGAGGTGGTGAGGCCTCCCCTCGCAGGGGAGGCAGCTTCTGAGTGAGGCCACATTGCCTCCTTTGTCTGCCTAGATCCAGGCGGGGCTGCACTGCTTCACTCTGAAGCAGCCTCAGACCAAGGTTGCACTGTCTGGCCGTTTTCCCACTGACCTTACTCCGGAGCGACGTCCCTCTTCACCGCGCAGCGTCTGCGCGGATTTCCCACCAACTGCTGCGCACAACCAGGAAGAGCCGCGGCTTTTGCGTCGCAGATGTAAACTGGTTTTTAGTGGTTTACATCTGCGACGCAAAAGCCGCAGCACTTCCTGGTTGTGCGTAGCAGTTGGTGGGAAATCCGCGCAGACGCTGCGCGGTGAAGAGGGACGTCGCTCCGGAGTAAGGTCAGTGGGAAAACGGCCTCTGTTTCATCAGCTCAGGTCCTGAGCGGATGAAAGATGTGGTGCGGTACCTCTGCCTCACTCTGTGGCCCAGTTGTTAACAGGCCATGGACTGGTACCGGTACACGGCCCTGGAAGTAGGGACCCCTGATAGCATCCAAAATTTATGAATTATGAATTTATGAATGGTTATGTGTTTTTAGATGCATTTAAATGGTCTATGTATATGTCCTTTTGTGGGTGTTGATGTGTTGGTGTGTTTGTGGAAGAGCACCTCATTTTGTTGCTCTCATTTTCTTGAGAACAATGACAATAAATTTATCTATCTATCTATCTATCTATCTATCTATCTATCTATCTATCTATCTATCTATTTTTCTGCAACATTTTTGTTGCAGGGCTTTTTTGGTAGAAAAAGTCCAGCAGGGATTCATTTGCATATTAGGCCACACCCCGACACCAAGCCAGCCAAAACTGTGTTCTTGTGCATTCCTGCTAAAAAAAAAAAAAAAAAAAAGCCCTGACACAGATGTTATGGTTTACTTTTTACAGTTTTAAAAACTCCATTTTGAATGTCTTGTATTTTTCTTGCAAACTTGGGGTTGCCAGAAATCTTCCGCCTAGCCCTGGGGTGCCTCATCATGCAGGGGTTGTGTTGTTGTTTTAATCTTCTGAGAGGTCACCCATGGCTATTATATATATGATGACTAGGCTCTTCTAGGGTTGTCAGTCAGCAGCGGGCAACTGGTGGGAGTCCAATGGCTGGGTGTGGAATGGGGACACCATCAGGCATGGCCATTGAGTCACTTTCAGAGAAAACCATAAAAATTCCAGAGATTTCTAGGGGGCATGATGTCACTTCTAGGTTTTTTCTGCAAGGGACAAAACACCATTACCTAGTGGTGATTTTAACCCCCCCCCCCCCCACCAGTCACTGGAGTGCCAGCAAGGAGGAATAGGAGGAGGAGAAGCAGCAGAAGAAGCAGCAGAAGAAGAAGAAGCAGCAGAAGCAGCAGCAGCAGAAGAAGAAGCAGCAGCAGCAGAAGCAGCAGAAGCAGCAGCAGAAGCAGCAGAAGAAGCAGAAGCAGAAGAAGCAGAAGAAGAAGCAGAAGAAGCAGCAGCAGAAGCAGCAGAACCCAAAGAAGCAGCAGCAGCGGAAGAAGCAGCAGAAGTAGAAGCAGCAGCAGCGGAAGAAGAAGCAGAAGTAGAAGCAGCAGCAATGGAAGAAGCAGAAGAAGCAGCAGCAGCGGAAGAAGCAGCAGAAGTAGAAGCAGAAGAAGCAGCAGCAATGGAAGAAGCAGCAGAAGCAGCAGCAGCGGAAGAAGCAGCAGAAGTAGAAGCAGAAGAAGCAGCAGCAATGGAAGAAGCAGCAGAAGCAGCAGCAGCAGTAGAAGCAGCAGCAGAAGAAGAAGCAGTAGAAGCAGCAACAGAAGAAGCAGCAGAAGCAGCAGAAGCAGAAGAAGAAGCAGAAGCAGAAGCAGCAGCAGAAGAAGCAGAAGCAGAAGAAGCAGAAGCAGAAGAAGCAGCAGCAGAAGCAGCAGAACCCGAAGACGCAGAAGAAGCAGCAGCAGCAGAAGAAGCAGCAGAAGTAGAAGCAGCAGAAGCAGCAGCAACGGAAGAAGCAGCAGAAGCAGCAGCAGCAGTAGAAGCAGCAGCAGCAGAAATGAAGCAGAAGAAGAAGCTATGGCTGACCCAAGGTCATTCCAGCAGCTGCAAGTGGAGAAGTGGGGAATCAAACTGGCTCTCAGTCTTCTCTCAATTTTATACCCACCCCTCAAGAGATTATACAAGGGTCAGAGCTCATTTTCCCAACAGGCAATGCAAACTCTACATATTATAGAGATTGCAAGAAGGAAAATGGCTAGGCAGGTCTCTCTGCACATCTTATACGGCAGCAACCAACTAATAGTGTAGTAGCATAGCATGTATGCATTCAGATTTGTGACACTAATATAGTTTTTATTACTGCTTGAGAGGTGTTCCAGCTCCCAACCTAACAAGCAGTCACATTGGGGCTGTCACAGTTACTGGGTACTATAATATTGCCAATGGTTTTTTCCTCGCTTTTCTTTTCTAGGCCAGCTCCTGCGCCTTTAATAGCATCCTGACAATAAGAAATGAACCGAGTGATTTAAAATAAAAAAGATGAGAAGAAAACATGATGGGGATTTTTCATGGTACAGATACAGATTCTCTTCACCCACACCGTAGTGTCATGGAAGCAGAAGAGTTGGTTTACATAACCACTTTTTTTCAGTACCGCAAAGAATTCTCCCCCACAACAGGCACCTTGTGAGGTAGGTGGAGTTGTGAGAGAATTGTGACTGACCCAAGGTAACCCAGTAGGCTTCGTGTGGAGTAGTAGTAGTGTGGAATCAAGCCCGGATCTCCAGATTAGAGTAAATCACCCTTATTCACTACATCACCCTGGGTACTTATGTTAGAGGAAGGCTACCTGGAAAGGAGGAAGGCTTTAAGCTTCCAGAGGAGCGTAGGATGTGTGCTATCAACTGTGTATCCCATCGACTGTGTATTCCATCAACTGTGCACAGCTATGGCTTTTCATAACTATGATGACTGTAACAGGATCTGCCAGCCTTTAGGCCGAGTCTTGATGGCAGAGCTGTTAGCAGGTAGCATAAACCCAAAACGTCAAGGGGTTAGGCTGCCACCAGACTGGGCTACTCTCCAGCACAGAGGCCCCCAATCAAACCTCTACCTAATTGAGATGAAATAAGGAAAACCAAGCCACTCTCTTGCAGCGAGGAGTTCTCAAAGTGATTTTACAAAAAATGGTTGTAGGCACTCTGAGGCTAACAGATAAGTTTTGGCAAAGTTGCTGTGACTTCAAAGAGCAAACAACACAAGGTAAAACAATTAAGGCAGTTTATTTAAAGAATAAGCATAACGATAGCATCTGATATGTGAGCCAAAGAAAATAAAGCCATTGTAAATTATAACTAGCTAAACTTAGCGCAGCATAGTTTTCCAGACATTACCAGCAAACAGAGTCCACTGTCCAGATGTAGTCAGGTAGTTGTCAAGCATCGGTATTTTGAATAATCGAGCTATTGTTTAAATCAAAGACTCGTTTTATTGATAATCCAATACTTGCTCCAAGGAACAATACCTTGGAAGTGATACAGAATGTTACATAGCATGGCATCATAAAGGCTACTTCAAAGGCAAAGTTCAGATAACTTCAAAACGTAACATACAGTTGTGAATTGCATAGAAGGTTCAAAGCATACTATCAACTACTCATTTGGATACTATAACATCTCTTGTTTCCCACACATTCCTGACTTGCTGATATGTATGGGAACGCGTGGGAGATGCACTTCTGCTTTACAATAGGAAGATTACTTGCATATCCTGCATCCTTGAGAGTCAACAGGTGGGAGGGGAACTTTGAAGAGAGATCTTTATTCAGAAAGGAAGGGTAATAAAAAGGAGGGGGGAATTATGAGCACAGAATGCATACTAAATTAATACTCAGAAATATCATGCTTGACAGTAGTTGCACAAAGAAGTTCATTCAGGAGGTTTTCAAGCATAACAACAAGGAGAGAGTCTTATCTCCGGATTATAAGCCCCACACCGTACTCTAGACTCTAGACTCCAGACTCCAGACTCCAGGCTAGGCCAGGTGTTACACATGTATAATTACTTTTATCCCTCAAGGACCCTCATGGGGTAACTCGGGAAACCCAATGACATCCCAAATTGATGATCTAAGTCCATCCGGGAAAGTCAATCAAAACCAGGGATGGACACTCATGGTAACTAATTAGGACTGATCTGCAGTTTCAGCGATAATTAAGTTCACATGGTGGTAACTGGGCAGAAATGCCTAACAAATTAGTTGAAAGAGGATCTAGCTGGTATACTCCTACAACGACCTTGCAGGGGTTCTTTATCTCTGCAAGCAAACACATTCTTTAACGCTGAGCAGAACTCTGCAAAGAAACACAGACTTAAGATTTTTTTTAGAAAGCAGGCCAAAGCTTGACCATTGTTAACATCAGAAAAAAAACAAACACATTTTTTACATGGCTACCGCATGACAGTGTGCACCACCAATCTTCCGTAATATTGTGCCATTTCCATTTTGCTGCCAGGATCAACTCTGACCAGGTACATTGTGCTGTATGCAGGGCCTTTTTTTTTTGTAGCAGGAATTCCTTTACATATTGGGCCGCACACCCCTGATGGAGCCAGTCCTCCAAGAGCTTACAGGGCTCTTCTTACAGTGCCTACTGTAAGCTCTTGGAAGATTGGCTACATCAGGGGTGTGTGGCCTAATATGCAAAGGAGTTCCTGCTACGAAAGAAAGAAAGAAAGAAAGAAAGAAAGAAAGAAAGAAAGAAAGAAAGAAAGAAAGAAAGAAAGAAAGAAAGAAAGAAAGAAAGAAAGAAAGAAAGAAAGAAAGAAAGAAAGAAAACCAAGGCTGTATGTAACTATTTGTCTGAGCTGGGTTGGCAATCCTACTTAGTCTGCAGAGGGTGCAGACTAATAATAAAGCCTTTCCTATGAACAATGAAGACACTTTCAGTTCTAGGGCCCGATACTGACTTTCAGTCTGTCAGTTTATTATTACCTCCCATGGCCAGCATAGATCAAAGCAAACTAAATTACATAAAATACAGAAAGTGCAATGGGGGAATTAGAGTATAATATACAAAGACTTAAGAAGGAGGCATTTCAGGGGAGACACGAGCCCCGTGGTGCAGAGTGGTAAAGCTGCAGTACTGCAGTCGGAGCCCTCTGCTCAGGACCTGAGTTCGATCCCAGCGGAAGCTGGTTCAGGTAGCCGGCTCCAGATTGACTCAGCCTTCCATCCTTCCCAGGTTGGTAGAATGAGTAGATGACTGGGGAAGGCAATGGCAAACCACCCCGTAAAAAGTCTGCCGTGAAAACGTTGTGAAAGCAACATCACCCCAGAGTCGGAAACGACTTGCACAGGGGACTACCTTTTACCTTTTTATTTAAGGGGGAAAGTGAACTTAAGGCACTCTTGAGGGGGATGCTGACTTTCTAAAACTGAAGCAAAGTCCAGTTAAATTAAGAACATAAGAAGAGCCCTGATGGATCAGACTGTCTTGTCCAGCATCCTGCCTCACACAATGCCAACCAGTTCCTCTGGATGGCCAATAGCAAGGCATAGAGGCTGAGGTCATTCTTTAATGTTGTCTCCTGGCTCTGGGTTTTAAAGGATTCCTGCCTCTGAACTGGAGATCCCTCTCAGCCACCATGGCTAGTAGCCACCAATAGGCTTATTCTCCATGAATCTATTCATTATCATTTAAGGACATGAGAACGTAAGAGAACCCATGTTTGGACACAGGGTTATCAACTATCACACACTCCTAATGAAGCCAGTCCTCCTGGAGCTTACAGTAGGCCCTGTACTAAGAGCCCTGTAAGCTCCAGGTGTTCAAGAAAGAAAGAAAGAAAGAAAGAAAGAAAGAAAGAAAGAAAGAAAGAAAGAAAGAAAGAAAGAAAGAAAGAAAGAAAGAAAGAAAGAAAGAAAGAAAGAAAGAAAGAAAGAGAGAGAGAGAGAGAGAGAGAGTTACAGACAGACAGAGTTACAGACAGGAAATATATAATAATATAAAATATGTGACCAAGCTGACACAACTGGTATGCAGACCAATTGGGCAATCCCCCTAAAAACTAATGTCTAGATTTTCAGCCCTCTCAGTCACAGCTGGGGAGAGTTCAAAGACCTCCATCACAGTTTAAGTCTGGGGTGTCAAACATGCCGCCCAGGGGCCGAATCAGGCCTCCAGAGGGCTCCTATCAGGCGCCTGAGCAACTTGGCTGTCATCTGCTTCTTTCTCCCTCTCTCTTGCTTCCTTCTGCATAACAGCTTGTTTTGCAAGGCTTGCCTAATTGCACAGGAGCTAGAGCAAAATCTCTTATTTTCTCCATTTACTAAGGCTCCTCCCTTGGGGAGGAAGGAGGGCAGGAATAGTTTGCTTTGCCAGGCTCTCTCAGTTGCACAGCAGAGCTACTGAGCCAAACCTTTCTTCCTTCTATTGGCTGAGGCTCCCCCCCCCAGTCCCCTGGGGAAGGAAGGAAAGAGCCAGAGCTTCCTTTTCACAGTTCCCTGGATCCCATGGCAGAAATACAAAGAAAGCATATTTAAGACCAATGAGTGCTAAACATGTTTTAAGTTTTTTTAAAATATCTATCTATCTATCTATCTATCTATCTATCTATCTATCTATCTATCTATCTATCTATCTATCTATCTATCTATCTATCTATCTATCTATCTATCTATCATCTATCTATCTATCATCTATCTATCTAGATTTGTGTTTGTCTATGTTTATAAAATTTCTATCTCTGCTACCTTATCTTAGATAGGTACACACATGGCCCGGCCCGACATGGCTCAGCCCAACCTGACATGGCCGGGCCCAACAAGGTCTCATTTATGTCAGTTCTGGCCCTCATAACAAATGAGTTTGACACCCCTCGTTTAAGTCAATGCAGTCATTCAGATGAGACCTCTAACTGGCAGCACAATAAGACTAGGTGGAATTCTAGCTCACCTCCTCGTGGTGCATCCTGGATGATGCTAAAGTGCTAGAATTTCTGGCAATCAGATGAAGGATGTCCTGGCTACACTTTGTTGTTCAGTCGCACAGTCGAGTCTGACTCTTTGCGACCCCATGGATCAAGTCACACCAGGCCCTTCTGTCTTCAACCATCCTTCGAAGTCCACTCAAATTCGTATTTATTACACGACACACATGGAAAGGATCCATGAATTCATCTGGCAGTTAGTTGACTCTTTTAACTAAAAGTACCTTAGTTCACAACCAGAGCAGAAAAGTTCAGGTTCCAGCTGGGAATTTAGCACATTGTGCTGTTTCTGCAACAGTCTTTGCTGGAAGGACAAGGACAGTCCTAATCTCTACAACTTCATCTGGAGGGTCGATGGTGGGATCTATACAGAGAGCTGACGTTATCTCTGGGCTTCGGTTGATGATTAAATAAAGGAGGTTGCTCGGAAAAGAACAAAATCTCAAGATAAGTGCTGAAGCTTTGTGTGTGTGTCTGTTAGGAAATCCAGCCCGACACAGGCAGCAGATTAGGTAACGATGGAGAGATTCCCCAAATCAAACTGAAAACCCAAAATCATATTTATTTATATCCCCGCCTTTCCTTCCCAACGGGGACCCAAAGCACCTTACAACCTCATCCTCCTGCCCATCCGATTTTTTCTCCTCACCACAACCCTGTGGGGGAAATTAGACTGAGCGTCAGTGACTGGCCCATGGTCACCCAGAAAACTTCCATGACCGAGTGGGGAGTATCCTTGATCCTAGTCCAATTCGCTGACCACTGTGCCATGCTGGGTCTATGCCACAGGCTTCTTCCTGCACTCTGCAACCAACCTCCTCCTTCCCAAGCCTCAAATATCTCTCTCAGTCAGTAGGCATGGGCACCTCTTAAAATATATATATCTACAGGGGATTTTTTTAGCAGGAACGCACAGGAACACAGTTTGGTCTGGCTTGGCATCATGTGGGTGTGGTCTGATATGCAAATGAGTTCCTGCTGGGCTTCTTCTACAGAAAAGCCCTGTGTGAAACAATGGTGATGTCAGGCGGCGTGGCCTAATATGCAAATGAGTGCCTGCTGGGCGTTTTTTTCTACAAAAGTGTTCCTTCTGGGCTTTTTTCTATCTATCTATCTATCTATCTATCTATCTATCTATCTATCTATCTATCTATCTATCTATCTATCTATCATCCGTCCGTCCGTCTGTCTGTCTGTCTGTCTGTCTATCCATCTATCCATCTATCCATCCATCCATCCATCCATCCATCCATCCATCCATCCATCCATCCAGTTTGATGCAGTGGGTAAGTGTGTGGACTCTTATCTGGGAGCACCATGTTTGATTCCCCACTCCTCCACTTACAGCTGCTGGAATGGTCTTGGGGCAGCCATGGCTATCACAGGAGTTATCCTTGAAAGGGCAGCTGCTATGAGAGCCCTCTCAGCCCCACCCACCCCACAGGGTGTGTGTTGTGAGGGGAGAAGTTATATGAGATTGTAAGCCACTCTGAGTCTCTGATTCAGAGAGAAGGGCGGCGTATAAATCTGCAGTCTTCTTCTCTCTAACCACCCACCTGTCAATTTATCAATCTATATTTGCCTTCAAGCCACAGCCAGCTTACGGCAACCTCATAGGGTGTTAAATGCAAAAGATGTATACAGCAGGTTTGCCTTCACATAGCACTCTTGGACATCCTTAGTGTTCTCCCTTCCTAGTACTAACCAGAGCCAACCCTGTTTAATTCCGGAGATCTTATGAGGTTGGGCAGGTATGAACTATTTAGCTCAGGGCAACTAATTGCACACTTTCCTTTCATCTAAACCCACAATGTAGCAGAACATTTTTTTTCTGGTGCCTCGCCAGTTCAAGCAGTCACCCTATGCCCTTGGCCAAGCAGCCCTAGTATTCCTTTCTGTGCATGAGGAGGGGAAAATAAGATTATAAGGTATTGCCTGCAATGGTGTGGTTAATGAGGGAGGCACCAGAAGGTGTCTAACCCAGAATCCACCAAAACCAGGCACCAGCACCAACAGGCCGGTCAGTACAATCCCATAATCTCACCTTTCAACATTTCCACCCAGGCTGGCCAGCCGCATAGACTCGTGATTTTTTTTCCCCCCTCAAGTCACGGTTGATTGATGATGTCCCATAGGGTTTTCAAGGCAAGAGACATTCAGAGGTGTTTTGCCATTATCTGCCACCACGTCATAACCAGTGTTGCCTCTATGCTGAGTCAGTGTGAGCTAGCTCATAAGAACATAAGTGAAGCCATGCTGGATCAGGCCAATGGCCCATCCAGTCCAACACTCTGTGTCACAGAAGAACATAAGGGAAGCCCTGTTGGATCAGGCCAGTGGCCCATCCAGTCCAACACTCTGTGTCACAGAAGAACATAAGAGAAGCCGTGTTGGATCAGGCCAGTGGCCCATCCAGTCCAACACTCTGTGTCACAGAAGAACATAAGAGAAGCCATGTTGGATCAGGCCAATGGCCCATCCAGTCCAACACTCTGTGTCACAGAAGAACATAAGAGAAGCCATGTTGGATCAGGCCAGTGGCCCATCCAGTCCAACACTCTGGGCGTGTTCAGACGCACAGTTTAATCAGTTGTCGCTGCTGTTTCCTACCGGATTAAAAGTGGGTGATCAGAAAGCAACACCTGCCTCCCAATAGTCAATCATTGTTGCCCCCCCCCCAAATCCATCTCCGAACCGGATTATTTTGTTACCTGCTCCTTTGTGGTGTTGTTTTGAGTTGTTCTATTTCACCTTGTAGTTTTCTCCATCTAGATAGTTTCTGCTGCGATATTAACCAACTTCCGGATATCTGAAGGCTGTCTCAGAGCAAAAGAAGCCTCAGACATCTGGTTTACCGTCACCATTTTTTTAAAACTACTTAGTGATATGCGCATAACTGCATAACCACATAACGTTTTCTGACCTATGCACATGTGCTTATGTGCATATGCAAAGGTGCACGTAATGTGCTTGTGAGCATTATGTGCTTATGCACATAATAGTGGGGGGAAACAAAAAAAAAAAGAACTGCATGGTGCCATCGCGTGGATGGCAGAAGACGGTTTCATCGCGGAGTGATACGAATTGCAGTATGGCAGTCTGACCAATAATATCTGGAACAAAGATATCCAGAAGAGAACCAGGTCAGTTTAACACGGTCTCAACAAGCTGGGTGAACAGGGCCTCTGTGTCACACAGTGACCAAAAAAACCATCAGGAGGTCCACCAGTGGGGCTAGGACACTAGAAACCTTCCCACTGTGCCCCCCAAGCACCAAGAATACAGAGCATCACTGCCCCAGACAGAGAGTTCCAACAATAAGCTGTGACTAATAGCCACTGATGGACCTCTGCTCCACATGCTCACAGATTTTTAGCCTCCAGCTCACACCTTTTTGTCTTGGCTCAGGGAAAATGGCCCCAGAGCAAACTAATCTATGCAGCAGCTTACAACTTTAATGTTCACAAAGTAGAATGCTTGCTTTGCTCACAAGACTCCACAGCTTAGAGGGGGTATTGGGCACAACCCTGGTGCTCCTTGGAGGTCTCCCATCCACGTACTACCCAGGGCTGATCCGGCTAGTTTCTGAGATCTGATAGGCTATCCAGGTCAGGGCCATGTAGAAACAAGAAAAAATGCCTTTCTCTTTCTCCCAGCTTGGTAGCATGATACATGTCCAAGATAAAAAAGAAAAGGATTAAAGATTAAAGTATTAAATCTATTTTATTTACATTTATTAAATGGGGCGAGAAACATTTATCTCCGGTCTGTTCTTGTCTAATGCGGCAAAGATTATGCCCCATATGTTAGAACATGACAGGTTTCCCCTCAAGGCCTCTGTCGCTCCTCTTTCTCCAGAAACCCCCACAGACTGGATGGTTTCATTATTATCACCGCACGGGTTTTTTTTAAAAAAAAATATTTACAGGTTAGGAAGGGAAATGGAAATGACTCGAAGGAAGAACGAGTCTCCTGAGCTTTCGCTGCGACATAATCGCGCGGCTTCTCTGAGCTGCTTTACCAAATTTAAAAACTCTTTAAAATATCCAGTGCAAAACTCCCGGTCACCGGTGACCTTCACTGGGGATCGTAGGATAGAAGCTGGAACAAACAGGGGAAGGAGGAATGTCCCAGGATATAATGTGTGTCTGCAGCACACTCTGTGTTTCCCTCCACCCCCTTAGTTACAAGGCAAACTATGGGTGTTTTTACATTCAGTTTGATCCAGAGTTTTAGAATCTTCAAATCACTTGCCACAGTTCAGCTTTAATTATTTTCCTTTTACATTGGTGAATTTGCTCTGCTCATTTTGTGTAGCCAAACTTCTATATTTCCTGCTGAAAGCGTTTCAATTGGGCAGGGGGGGGGGGGGGGGCGGGTGTCTCTGATCAGAGGACAGACGGAATACCAGTTCTTAGTTAAATGTATAGGATTGCTTGGAAATGATGTCAGCACTGCAAAAACAATACACATGTAAATTACAAGATGAGGCAAGCAATGATATGTAAAAATTTCAAATGCTGTCAGTTCTCATGCAAATTACTGCACCTTGTGGCTTTTGGAGGAGTCTTTTAAAACGCATGAAAACTTCTACAATACAAGTTTGAAACGCCTGTAGAGAAATGAATGGATCAAAACTAGTTTCGAGAAAAACGTTGCAGCAGCAGCGCCGGAACATATCTCACCGAAACAAATGTAGATGCTTCGAGCAGCAACAATGCAAAACAGTTGTGAGAACGTCTTTGGCACCCTAGGCAAGGTTAACTTCTGGCGCCCCCCACACACTGATAACCACATGGGGGGGGCACCCAATTCAGAGCCTCCAGAAGGCCAGTGCCCTCAGCAATCACCTAGTTTGTCCAATTCTTTCAGCCCCCAAAGATGGTGCCTATCCAGTATTTCCAATGTAGGGAAGGGATCTAAAAAGTGTACAGTCCCTTACATTTGACGGCCAGAACTCCCTTTGGAGTTCAGTTAAGCTTGTCACACCCATGCTCCTGGCCCCACCCCCAATGTCTCAGGGCTCCACCCCCAAAGTCCCCAGATATTTCTTGAATTGAACCTGGCAATCCTACAGTTTGCCAGACTGAAGAGTCCTGATTTAAAAAGCAGGGGGCAAGGTGTAAAATTATGTTGGAGTGAGTGAGAGAGAGAGAGAGAGAGAGAGAGAGAGAGGTTTAAAGGGTTAAAATGGTGCTGTAGCAGAGCCCCATGGTGCAGAGTGGTAAACCTGCAGTCAGAGCCCTCTGCTCACGACCTGATTTCGATCCCAGCGGAAGCTTGAGGTTGACTCAACCTTCCATCCTTCTGAGGTGGATAAAGTGAGTCCCCAGCTTGCTGAGGGGAAAGTGTAGATGACTGGGGAAGGCAATGGCAAACCACCCCGTAAAAAGTCTGCCGTGAAAACGTTGTGAAACAACGTCACCCCAGAGTCGAAAACGACTGGTGCTCACACAGGGGACTACCTTGACCTTTAGCAGAAGAAAGCAAAGAAAAAGAGAGAACTGGACAGTGCTCTGCAATAGCACTGCAGAACTGTTATTGCTGGGAGATTTTTTTTTTTTTAACAGAAGACTGTTAATAAGGGATTTAGGCCCAGAGGTATGTGAACACAAATCTTTTCTTTTGTTTTGTTCTGTTAATACATTCTACCCCACAGGAATCTAATTCACAGGGGAGGGCTATGGTGTTTGCTCTGAAGATGAAAAGTTGCTGGAAAAGGATCCCTTACTTGTGGGCACCTCAGGAAACATGCTACTGTTGCTTGAGTCTATAACCGTTTTCCCACACAGCTCACCTCGGAGTCACGTCCCTCTTCACTGCGCAGCGTCTGGTCGGATTTCCCACCATCTGCGCCGGAACAACAGGAAGAGCCGCGGCTTCTCCGTCGCAAATGGAAACTGGGTTTTAGCGATTTCCATTTGCGACGCAGAAGCTGCGACTCTTCTTGCCGCTCCGGCGCAGATGGTGGGAAATCCGACCAGACGCTGCGCAGTGAAGAGGGACGTGACTCCGAGGTGAGCTGTGTGGGAAAACGGTTTATGTCTGTTTTCTTAGAAAAGAATCCTACACTCAGCCTGATCCTATGCAATACATTTACTTGAATCTCAATGAGACTCAAAATAGATTATACGGTTTAAGTCAACGCCATCTTTCCGGTGAGACGTCAAATAAACAATGCAAAAAGGCAAGGATTACAGCAGTCTGAAACAGCAAAAATCATTACACCTGATGCATCACAATGCAGAAAATGATATCACAAAGGTAGAAAGCAATGCAGTGAAAGAAGGATAATACATACAGCAGACAGATATATAAGATATATGTAATATATTTGCTGTGTTATGTATTACATCTCACTGGGTTCTTGTTGCTTGAGCTTGAGGCAGGCACTCCTTGCAAATCAGCATCCTGAAGCCTTGAAGAAGTGGCCAGTCAGGATGCTAGGTATGTAACAACTTGTAACAAAGAGATGCAAATGAAGGATTCTGGAGTGAGCCAATAGGAGTAACTGTCGCCTGCTAGAGGGGCATAGTTAACCATGGCCAGAGTGTATATAATGTGTGAACTGCCTGTAGCGTTTATGACTATTTCTTCTTGCAATCAAGTGTTCTTGGTTGGTTCAAAGCTGGCTGAACTTACTTTATTTCAATATATATAGAGATATATATTATACTCGGATGTTCATTTTATAAAAAAAATAAAAGTCTTGTTCATTTTATTTATTTATTTGGCTTATATTCCAGGAGAGCCAGTTTGGTGTAGTGGTTAAGTGTGCGAACTCTTATCTGGGTTTGATTCCCCGCTCCTCCACTCGCACCTGCTAGCATGGCCTTGGGTCAGCCATAGCTCTGGCAGAGGTTGTCCTTGAAAGGGCAGCTGCTGTGAGAGCCCTCTCCAGCCCCACCCACCTCACAGGGTGTCTGTTGTGGGGGAGGAAGGTAAAGGAGATTGTGAGCCGCTCTGAGACTCTTCGGAGTGGAGGGCGGGATATAAATCCAATATCTTCTTCTTCATCTTCCTATTCTGTAAATGGGCTCAGGGTGGATCACAACATACAGAAATAACAATAAAAACCTACCATTCAGAGTTTAAACAATACATCAAAATTAAACAAGTATGGACAATAAAACAATAAATAATGTGCATCACAGGTGAGAAGGGCACATCATACAGGATAAGCAATTATACGCCCAAAATAAAATGATGGTAGTAATAGCAAGATAATGCTATAGTAAGGCATGATGTTGCTACTCAGAAAAACTCCTTCCTGAACTATTCCACTAGCCTTATTACCTTTATCAAAATGCCCTCTTGAACCATTCTGTTGTACACAGGCTGCGGAATGACAAAATTGTGGGACCTTTTTGAGTTCTTCAGAAAGGCCATCCCACAGACTGGGAGTCACAACAAAAGATGCATATGGATGGGCATTTGATGATCTTACCAATTTGTAGGGTTGACACTATTAGAAGCCTTGAACTAGTGAGCTACAGAGAAAAATAAGGTTGCGTTTATAGTTTCAGGTTTCGGTAACTACTTTTTAAATTCTACGGACTATGTGAAGCAGTTATTTGGGAGGTCACTTTTATGAAGCTAAAATAGGACTCTATTCTATGCCACATTATATATTATATATTAAAGATGTATGTAGTATCATGGTGATACAGCTTTCTTTCTTTCTTTCTTTCTTTCTTTCTTTCTTTCTTTCTTTCTTTCTTTCTTTCTTTCTTTCTTTCTTTCTTTCTTTCTTTCTTTCTTCCTTCCTTCCTTCCTTCCTTCCTTCCTTCCTTCCTTCCTTCCTTCCTTCCTTCCTTCCTTCCTTCCTTCCTCTGCATTGCTTGACATATAATGTCAAATACCTTTTTGTACTTTTATAATTGTTATAACCCTAGTACTATTGCACTGCTTGCTGGATTTCTCCTAAATCATGCAATCCACCTTCACTCTCAAGTAGAAAATTGGTAACAAACTAATAGTGTATAAATAAATAATGATGGGCTGATCACCACTGTAGTCATTTTCCCCCACCCATTCAAAAAGATTCTGGCTACAGGCCTGGCTTGGAGCAAATGGGAACTGCATTTCCCATGATGCCAAGAGGTCTAAACATCTAGGACCACTTTACTGTGGTCAGCAGGTTGGGGGAGGGAGAGGCTTGATCCTAACCATTCAGATCTTGGCTTTCTTGGAAGCTGATAGATTAGGAACCAAACCAGTGATGTCATCACCGTACAACAGGGCCTGAAAAGTCATGAGCAGGCCCAAGACTGTGGTGGATTCACAGTAGCAGGAATGGCTTCTTTGCTGATTCCTATATTTGGGTATCACCAAGGCAGGTGGTCAATTAATGGTATTAGAGCATCTAACTCAATGGTGTATAGTGATTAAGAGTGTCAGGTGCTAATCTGAAGAATTGAGTTTGATCTCCTGCTCCTCCACCTGAAGCCTCCTGGGTGACCTTGGACCAGTCACAGAGAGCCAGTTTGGTGTAGTGGTTAAGTGAGCAGACTCTTATCTGGGAGAACTGGGTTTGATTCCCCACTCTTCCACTTGCACCTGCTGGAATAGCCTTGGGTCAGCCATAGCTCTTATAGGAATTGTCCTTGAAAGAGAATCTGCTGTGAGAGTTCTCTCAGCCCCACCCACCTCACAGGGTGTCTGTTGTGGTGGGATAAGATATAGGAGATTGTAAGCCGCTCTGAGTCTCTGATTCAGAGAGAAGGGTGGGGCATAAATGTGCAGTCTTCTTCTTCTTCTGTCAAAACTCTCTCAGCCCCACCTACCTCACAAGGTTGAGTATTCTGTGGAGAGGAAGGGAAGGTGATCATAAGCCACTTTTCTCCTTAGGGCAGAGGAAAGTGGAGCATTAAAGCCAACTATTCTCAGCAGTTATCAGATAAAAAAAAGAAGTCAATGGAGTTATGCCATGTACAATAAAGCATCAGGTAATTCAACCTGTTGCTTGAGAGAAGTTCACTAAAAAGTTTTAATACGTCATGGAAATACTAATTAAATTTTGACAAATGCCAAAACAAACATATGATTTACAGAGAAATATCTTGACTCCCTCACATTTTGAGAGAAATCAGTAAACATCAACGTTCACCTTTGAGGCTGACATTTGTCATAACACACATATCTGCAGCTATAAAAGCATCCTTGGAGACTTTAATGAAGGTTGACTTTTTATTGATTCAGAAACACTTAAAGTGCAGTGAAGCTGCCAGATAACTTTCACCCTAAGCAGAGTTACACATTTTTTGTTTTTGTTTTTTGAGGAAGACTATACAAGAATGCCATTCTGGCAGGCTCGGAGTAAGGGGTGTGGCTTGATATGCAAATAGGCTCTTGCTTGGCTTTCTCTACCCATAAGGCCCTGTGTGAAACAATGGTGATGTCGGGGATGGATGGCCGGATGTGCAATGAGTTCCTGCTGGGCTTTTTGTACAAAACAAGCCATGCATGTTTCTAAACCCATTGACTGTAAGACACTTAGAATAATTGTAATCTTGCAGCCTGCAGCGTAGCTGCTAGGCTGCTTAGATCCTTTTGCCCTCCAGGGCGGGAGAGTTGGTCCGCGCGCTGTTTGGGCGCGCTTTACAAGGGGGCGGGGTTTAGCCGCTTCAACGGCTGGCTCCCCGTCCCTCTCTTCAGTCCTGCGACGATCGGAGCAGGGCTGGAGGCCGTTTTCGTCGGTGGTCTTGTAGGCGGCTTCGGGAGCGCCTTCTGAGGCGCGGCGGCGGCTGATTTGGGGGAGATCGAGTCGGCTGCTGTCGGGAGAGAGCGGGTCGGCTTGGTGCTCCTCGGGAGGCGTGGCGGCGTCTGAGTCGTGGATCGGAGCGGCGGCGGCAGGCTGAGTTGCTCTGGGGGCTTTTTGGTTTACGGGCCCTGAAGGGGTGGCACGGAATAGCTGGGTTCCCTTAGATCGCAGGAGCTTAGCAGGGGTTGGCTCTGGTTAGCATTGGGATTAGCCAGCCTGGTGGAGTTGTGGGTGTCTATCTGGGTTAGCTGAGTTGCTCCCTTTCTACTTCATTTTGTGTTGGGATTAGCCAGCCTGGTGGAGTTGTGGGTGTCTATCTGGGTTAGCTGAGTTGCTCCCTTTCTACTTCATTTTGTGTTTGGTAATTATATGCTACACGAGCTTGGGGGCCCAGAGTGTTAAAGCTGCAGTACTGCAGTTTGAGCTACTCAAATTTGGAGTTGGATCCTGGCGGAAGCTTGGGCCAGGTGGGGGACTTTAGGTTGCATTGGTCTTCACGGGGGTGGAGTCAGTTAAAAACCCCCGCACCACCCTTGGTTACAGTGGAGTAGCATTGGGTTGTGGTAGCCGGGGCTGTTGCTAGGCAGTTTGGACGGCCATTTTGTGGGTTCCTTGAGAGAGGGGCAAAAGACAGTTGGGCGGCCATTTTGTGGTGCTGGTAGTTGGGGCTGTTGCTGGGCAGATTGAGCGGCCATTTTAGGTCCCCCTTTTATAAAGCAGGTGGACAAAATGTCTGGGGGTAAAGGTTCAGGCAAGTCTAAGGGCAAGAGGCCTGCACCCAGACCATCTAAAGCTCCTGCCAGGAGGCCACCACCTCCGTCATCCTCTTCGGATGAGGAGGGTGAAGGGATGGTGGATTATAGTATTTTAAGTAGGCTGCAGGCCTTGGAACAGGCGGCGGGGGTTCCTTCCTTGAGTAAAGGGGGCGAGGTTAGGCAATCCAAAAAGGCAAGGCAGGCTAACATTCTCACCAGGTTGTCCATTCTTGAGGGCAGGTCTGGTGGAGTCCTGCCCGGCAAGGATGCTGGTTCCAGTGGCCCTGATGCAGGTGCGGTGGAGGAGGCGCAGACGTCGGGCATCGGTTTGCCGGTGGTGCCGGCTGGACTTGGAGGTAGGTCCAGTGATGGTTTGCAAGTTGGGTCTGGGCAGGTGTGGCCATGGGGAACATGGGGACCTGCCACAGTAGCCGGGCTTGGCACCTCAGGGATAGGATTAGGTGTGCCTACTCCTGCTGGGGCTGGGCTGGTGCAGAATTGGGCTTGGCCAGGGGGGCAGGGCATACCTTGTGTTCATCAGGGTACAGGGCAGCTGAGTTGGTCTGGTCCCATTTTGGGCGCACCATCGCAGTATGGGATGGTGCCTTTTACAGACTTGCCTTTTGGTGAAGTTGCTTTGCCTCTCGGGGACCATTTGCTTCCTGCTACAAGGGAAAAGATTTTGAAGGGAGAGTATGTGGACATATTTTCCCTTCTTTATCGAGAAATGGAAAAGAAAGACAAGGAGGAATTAGATGAAAAGGAAAAGGAGAAGCTGCGGAAGAGAAAGGTTGACAGAACATGGGCTAATTGGTTGCCTGGGTTCTGCATTTATGCTGGGGTAATTGCCAGGGCGCAGCCGTGGCGGGCGGCATCATTGTTCCAATATTTGGACATTATTTATAAAGGCTATACTGCCTTTAGTGGATCAGCCTGGTTACAGTATGACCAGGAATTCAGAATGCGGGCTGCCCTATATCCGTCCATCCAGTGGGATCGGATTCACCAGCAGCTTTGGCTGCAGGTTATGTCTCCGGCTAGGCCTAACCTGGGTGACCGATCAGATAGTGGTCACTTAGTGAGTAGGGCGTCCTCATCCACTTCGTCGAGCTCTCCCCGCGGTACAGCGGGGCAGGCGGTTCAACCCCGCTTGCTCTGCTGGGACTTTGGATCCCTGGGGGTGTGTAATAGGAAGGCGTGCCAGTTCAAGCACGCCTGCCCCTTGTGTGGTGGATCCCACGCCTTTGACAGCTGCCCCAGAGCCCGGGGGCGCAGGAATCAAAAGAAGCCTGGCGGGGGCGGAGGAGCTTTTCCAGCCAAGAAAGGGCCCCAGCCCGATAAGGGTGGGACCGCTTAAGCGATGGCTAGCTAAGTATCCTAGGAGGGCGGACGCTTTGTACCTGTTAGAGGGTTTTAAGTTTGGGTTTAGGATCCCTTTTCAGGGGCCTCGAGTTGCGTTTATGTCTAGGAATCTTAAGTCTGTTAAAGGTTTGGAACAGGTCGTTAGAGACAAGATCGCTAAGGAGTTGGCAGAGGGAAGGATCCTTGGTCCTTTTTCACAGCCTCCAGTTCCTAATTTGAGGGTCTCGCCGTTAGGTGTGGTGCCCAAAAAGACGCCTGGTGAATTTCGTTTGATTCACCATTTGTCTTTTCCTAGGGGGCAGTCAGTGAATGATGGGATCCCAGAGCATTTATGCTCTGTCAGGTACACCAGCTTCGACCAGGCTATCGCCGTGGTGAGGCATTGCGGGGTGGGGGCTGAGTTGGCAAAATGCGATATTAAGTCTGCGTTCCGCCTTTTGCCCGTCCACCCCGGTGACTTTGATCTCTTAGGTTTTTCTTTTGAGGGCCATTTCTACATGGATAGAGCATTGCCAATGGGCTGCTCTGTGTCATGTTCCGCTTTCGAGCGTTTTAGCACGTTTTTAGAATGGGCTGTGCGAAAGAAAGTGGGGTTGCAGGACGTTGTTCATTATTTGGACGACTACCTGTTTGTGGGGCCCGTAGGGACAGGGCAGTGTGGCCAGCTGCTGGCTGGTTTTGCCGAGCTCACTACTGAACTTGGGGTACCCTTAGCACCGGAAAAAACGGAAGGCCCAACCCAGAGGTTGACCTTCCTGGGGATTGAGATTGACACGATTGATCAGTTGTCTAGGGTGCCTTTGCAGAAATTGGGTGAGTTGAGGGACAGAATTAATGCATTTCTTCATAGGAGGAAGGTCACTCTGCTGGAATTGCAGCAGTTGGTGGGGCACCTCAACTTTGCTTGCAAAGTGGTTGCTCCTGGAAGGGCTTTCCTTAGAAGACTGTGTGATGCTATGGCAGGGTTACGCTTGCCCCAGCATAGAACTAGGGTTACCTGCAGCATGAGGGATGATTTGAGGGTTTGGCTGGAATTTTTGGAGTCGTTTAACGGGGTCTCCTTTTGGAGGGACGACTTGATGCTTGAGGCCGAACTACAGGTCATGTCTGATGCTGCAGGATCTTTAGGCTTTGGTGTTTATTTTCGCGGACATTGGTGCGCGGATGTTTGGCCTGATTCCTGGACGCAGGTAGGGGTGAACCGAGATCTTACGTTTCTCGAGTTTTTTCCCATTTTAGTTGCGGTTTGGCTGTGGGGGAAGGATATGGCCAATCACACTGTTCATTTCTGGTGTGATAACATGGCAGTAGTCCACGTCATTAATTCCCTTTCATCCAAATCGCGGAGGGTAATGAGGTTGGTGAGGGCCTTCACTCTGCGCTGCTTGCGGCTTAATATATTGTTTTTAGCCAGGCATGTTCCTGGGGTGAGCAACGGGGTGGCTGATGCTCTATCTCGTAAACAGATGGAGAGGTTTCGTCAGCTGGCCCCGGAGGCAGACGGGGAACCGGTGCCAATGCCCCAGGAGCTATGGCAGATTGGAGAGCCGAAGCCTGCAGAGCGATAGGCCTAGCCATTGCGCCCAGCACTCGGAAGTCTTATGAGCGGGCCGTGCGGCAGTTTGAAGACTTTCGGGCTGAGGTAGGGTATCGCAGGGTTTGGCCCCTCCCGGTGGAGGAATTGCTCCATTACTGTGTGTCTTTGCGAGGTAAGGGGTTGGCCGTGCGATCTATTAGGGGGTGCCTTTCTGCATTGGCTTTTGCAAGTAAGGCACTCGGTTATAGGGAAGATACAGCAGATTTTCGTCTTCGAAAGATGCTGGAGGGGTGGGCTAGAGAAGCCGGACCCAGGGCTGATACGCGGAATCCGGTGTCTCCCTCGATTCTACAGGGGTTGAAGAGGGTATGGGGCGTGGTGTGTGCCTCGCCTTTTGAGGCATGTTTATTTCATGCCGCGTCCTTGTTGGCCTTTTTTGGGGCGCTTAGAGTGAGTGAGCTGGTTGCTCAGTCTAGAAACGATGTTTCTGGTAGGGCTTTGCAGCTGAGGGACCTGAGGTTGTTGGGGCCTAAGGCGGTTGTTACTGTCCGTCGCTCGAAGACGGATCAGTTGCAGAGGGGCACTGTGCTTGAGCTGGGTAGTTGTTCGGAGCTCGAGTTGTGTCCAGTTAATGCGTTGGCTGCTTATTTGGCAGTGCGCGGGCCCAAGGACGAATTTTTGTTTATACACATGGATGGTAAGCCATTAACGAAGCACCAGTTCTGGGCGGTTACGTCTAGGGCGCTGGGTGAGTTAGGGTTATCGGGGGTGCGGTTTGGTACCCACTCCTTTAGAATTGGGGCGGCCTCCACAGCGGCTGCTATGGGGTTGCCTTCCACCTCTATTCAGAGGCTGGGGCGTTGGCGTTCATCTGCCTATAAGGCATACATCCGCCCCTTTTGCGGGCAATGAGTGCATTGGATTGTGTGCATAAGTTGGTTCCGTTTGTGTTTAACGGTTTTTCTCTTTTTAGATGCTGCTGTTCCTGGCCAGAGGAGCCGGTGCCGAGTTCTCATCTGCGGCCATAGCTACGTCTTTTGGGCTGGTCTTCAAGCACGGAGAACTGCGGTCGGCTCTCAGCTGGGACTCAGCCAGCATGCGTTTATCGAATGGCAGGGGCGCCGGGGCCTCCAGTGGCCAGGCTTGCTGCCGTTGTTATTCAAAGATAGAGCGGGTCCTCCTCCACAGGTCTTAATGGTTCACCTGGGAGGTAATGATCTGGGGTTATTGAAGGGTAAGGCCTTGGTGTGGCAAGCCCGGGATGACTTCCAGCGCATTAGGGAGCGATGGCCGGAGACCACGATAGTTTGGTCAGCCATGCTGCCCCGCCAAGTGTGGCGTCATGCTGTGGACCCTGCAGCCTTAGAAAGAGCTAGGTATAAAGCCAATAAAGAAATTAAAAAATTACTCGAAAAGGGTTTGGGCCACTATTTACCCCATCCGGATATTTCAGCGAGATGTCCTGACCTCTACAGAGGGGATGGGGTGCATCTCTCGGAAAAGGGTAACGTGCTTTTTCTGAGAGATTTGCAGCAAGGGTTGCGGGTGGCTTTGGGCCTCCCGGTGGGTACTAAGCCCTAAGTAGAGACTTGGCCTTATTAGTGGCAGGTTTTAGGGGTTTAGGACACTATGCGGCTAGGGGAGGACTGTGAAGCATCCCCCACTTTGGGGGAAATTTTGGGGTCTGGCATGATCGGCCTTGGGGTTTGGAGACCCGGGTTGGAGAATGCAGACTGTCCAGGAGGCTCGGCTAGAGGGTGCCTTTCCGCCGAGACGTGCGTCTGGGTTTGGGCCCTCTGGTGCGGGCCTCCCTGCTGGGCCTGCCTGGAGGGAGCTGAGCAGCTCAGCTCCGGAAGGGGGGCTGGGTCCTCGCCCGTTAATGGCAGGGGAGCGGTCGCGGTGACCCCTAGCCCTGGCCAGGCCGCTGGTGGGGTTCCCTTGCTGTTCATGTTGTAAGTTAATAAAGTGGCCCAATTTTAATCCAATGCATTGTGTCCGACTCGTTATTCCGACCTTGGTGGGCAATTGTAATCTTGCAGCCTGCAGCGTAGCTGCTAGGCTGCTTAGATCCTTTTGCCCTCCAGGGCGGGAGAGTTGGTCCGCGCGCTGTTTGGGCGCGCTTTACAAGGGGGCGGGGTTTAGCCGCTTCAACGGCTGGCTCCCCGTCCCTCTCTTCAGTCCTGCGACGATCGGCCCTCCCACCCGCCCTGTCTGCTATGTGGGCATTGCTGGTTGCCTCATTCGGGGAGCCGGGTAGGAATTTTTTACGCCCCAGCTGATTGGCTGGTGCTGGGGTGTGTTTTTCGCCTACCCTGCATAGCAGTGCAGTGGATTGTGGAATTGGCTCTGGGATGGTGCCTTTAAATAGGTGGTCACTTTAGTTGGCAGGTTTTAGGGGTTTAGGACACTATGCGGCTAGGGGAGGACTGTGAAGCATCCCCCACTTTGGGGGAAATTTTGGGGTCTGGCATGATCGGCCTTGGGGTTTGGAGACCCGGGTTGGAGAATGCAGACTGTCCAGGAGGCTCGGCTAGAGGGTGCCTTTCCGCCGAGACGTGCGTCTGGGTTTGGGCCCTCTGGTGCGGGCCTCCCTGCTGGGCCTGCCTGGAGGGAGCTGAGCAGCTCAGCTCCGGAAGGGGGGCTGGGTCCTCGCCCGTTAATGGCAGGGGAGCGGTCGCGGTGACCCCTAGCCCTGGCCAGGCCGCTGGTGGGGTTCCCTTGCTGTTCATGTTGTAAGTTAATAAAGTGGCCCAATTTTAATCCAATGCATTGTGTCCGACTCGTTATTCCGACCTTGGTGGGCAATGTAACCCTGTTTAGGATTACATTCAAAGTCTCTCAATTATATGATGGAGCATTAATATGGGGGCCTTTCTGCTATTCAAAACTCTGCACAGAAGAAGATGATGATGATGATATTGGATTTTTATCCTGCCTCATACTCTGAATCTCAGAGTGGTCACAATCTCCTCTACCTCCCCCCCCCCTCACAACAGACACCCTGTGAGGTAGGTAGAGCTGAGAGAGCCTTTTACAGCAGCTGCCCTTTCAATGACAACTTCTGTGAAAGCTATGGTTGACCTGAGACCATTCCAGTAGCTGCAAGTGGAGGAATGGGGAATCAAATCTGGTTCTCCCAGATAAGAGTCTGTGCACGGATGCACACTTAAAAAAGATTTAATTTGTTCATATATACAGACAGCCACTCAATCACACAAAACAAAGCATTATCAAAAATCATTAGGTGATATTTGTATTTTGCCAGTTGTATCTTAAGAACATAGTTTGAGGGTAAAGGCATGAAAGGATAACTGTGCTTTCAACATTCTTCCAAAGATGTGTGGAAATCAATACATGATCTAGTCCCCAAGATTTATTGGATAATATAGTGTGTTTTTTTTTCCATCAAAAGTGGTTGCATTACAAAATATTAATATAGCCATTCTTTCTATTTATTTAATTATTTTAGGGATCCATGAATTCAGGGATCCTTTTCCATTTCATTTTGTTTTCGTCGGTTGTCATGACTCATTTTCATCATAAACCCTTTTTCAGTGCTGGTGTTTTTATCTTGTTTATTCTCTTTCATGGGCCATTTTATTGCAATTGATGAAAAAAAAAGTGACATTACAAAAATGGGCTAATATTAACATGGGAAATTTGACATGAAGAACCAAAGAAAGAAAGAAACATGGGTTCAATTGGCATAACTAAAATGGAAACAAGCAGCTGAACCAGAACAGTCCAGAATTCAATAGCACTTCTCTTTCCCCCCCAAGAAATGAGTAGAGCAACTCATTATCCAAATCTAGACCCAAATGAGCCATTCCAGTGTCATGATCATAGAGAAGAAGAAGAAGAAGAAAGGAGGAGGTTGGATTTATACCCCACCCTTCATTACCAGGAGTCTCAGAGCAGCTTACAATCTCTTGGGGCTGTTCTAACAAATATTGGGAAAATGTCTTAAATGTGATGGCGACTATGTAATTCAGTCATTAAAAATTCAGGGAAACCAATAACATCCCCTTTACCAGCTGACTACTGCATATGCAAGTTTTGATGAGCTAAGGATTTCCAAACGCACCTCAAATCTTGCTCCATTCAGTCCTATTTTAAGTGAGGAGAAGACAGTAGCAAAAACAAAACAAAACAAATCCTCCTATTTCCAGCTTTGAGCTAACAAGATATATGACTTCTACATGACCAGATTGCCAGTCTTGTATTCTTTTTTAAAAAGAATCTTAACTCGACATTTAGGACAAAGCATGTTGCCGGGGAATATCGTTTCCTGTCAACTGACCAAAATACAACTCCAGTCATGTCAATTGTGTTCTGAAAAGGCAGCAGTACTTGTTTCCTGACATTTCCAAAATCCTGAACAATGATGAAAAGTTACCGCCAGACCATTCAGCCAATGACGATTTTGCTGATTTCAGGAGGTAGTACAGATACAGCATTAAATGCTTTGGTTTCCTTCTCCATTTCTGCCCTGTGTTCTCCTGATTGAACACTCTATGCCTTTTTTCTCACTTGCTTATACACTAGAAACAAAATCTTGGCCACAAGTGCAAGAAAAGGTAAGCATGCATGCTATATAGCTGAAACCTGCCTTGGTCAGATGTTGGAGGCTCAGAAGTATAGGCCAAGTGAGTTGTATCATGCCTCATATGGCCCAATTGGAACTTGATGCTGACAGACTTTGGGGACATTACAAATGTTGTAGCTTGTAATTCAAATCAAGCAGATGACATGAGACCATTGGTATCAATCTAACATAATTCATAGGAGTACAATGTGCCACAAATGCATTGGTTTGTGTAGAATACACAATAAAGCACCATTGGTTTGTGTAGAATACACTACACCAGTGTGCTGTAGTGGTTAAGAGCAGCAGACTCTAATCTGGAATTCTGGGTTTGATTCCCCACTTCTCCATGTGCAGCTAGCTGGGTGACCCCAGGCCAGCTACAGTTCTTGCAGAACTCTCTCAGTTCCACCTGCCTTGCAAGGTGCCTGTTGTGGAGGGAAAGGGAATGCTATTGTAAGCCACTTTGAGACTTGTTAGGGTGGAGAAAAGTGGGGTATAAAAACCTACTCTTCCTTTTCTTCTAAAGAAGAAGAATCCGGGGTGCAAATCTTTGCTTGTTAGGTGACTTTGATCCAGTCTCAGGGCGCTATCGCACAAGAGATTTGCCCCAACCTAGCTGCAACTCCCTTGGGATTAAATATGCACTATCACATGAGCACATCTGCCCTCCAAGCCGCACCCATTCTCACCCTGTCTCCAAACGCCTCCCATCTGAATTAAAAAGTCACCTGGATCTTCCCGATAGTTTCCCCCCAAATCACATTTAGGTTGCAGATTTGCTGGTTGTCTGAATGCCCAGATGTGACTCATAAGCAGAAGAGCAGTGTGATCATGCCAAGTAATTTCCGGCACGTTCTGGCATTTTTCCCCCCTAATCTTGCTCCAAGGAGTGCTTGGGCTCTTCTCTGCTTAAGCGCACACACTGTGGGGCTTAAAGCCCCCCAACCCTTTCTGCAGTGGGTCCATAGTTGAGGCATGCTAGTAGTGTGAATGGCCAACCATGGACCGCTGCCATGTTCCTGCCATTTCAATGGTGGCTGTCTGATAGCCCAGAAATGGACCAAACTCAAGTGGTCTTTTTTGGAGCCGAGATAATATCGCGCCAATCTCCCAGTGTGATAGCACCCTCAGTCTCTCAGCTGAAATTACTCTAATGGTAGTTGAGAGTAAACTGGGAGAACATATACCACAATGAAAACCTTGAAGGAATGATGAAACATAAATGTGATAAATAAATAAAAGTACAGGAGCTTGAAGTTTCAAATACAATTCAAAGAGAAGTTAGGAGCTACATTTCAGGAAGAAAAAAAAAAAAAAACATCTGAGGAATGGCAACTGTCCCAAAGAATTCTAATAAGGGATTTTTTAACACAGGGGTTCCTACATATCAGCTGTCAATGGATTTTGCCTCGGGGGGAAAAAAAAGCAATTTGGAGGGTTTACTTCAGACAAAACTTCCAGAGAATTTCAAGAAAGTCATAAGCTTTTCAAAAAAGACTGTACAGTTTTGATACATTAGATTTGTAATCTTTAAGAAGCGACATTTTTTCCAGTTTGCTTTTTTTGGGGGGTGGTGGTGGTTATAGACAATGGACTAAAACATATACATTTCCCTATGGAAATAAAGTTTGCGGGGAGATTCTCAGGGGTACTTCTCATGTTCCCAAGTTGATGCTGAATTTTGCTATAAAAAAATAAAATATCAAGGAACTCAGACTGAAGACTGGAAGCCTTTCAAAACAAAAGATGAATGCACTTGGATAAGACAAGCAAAATTTCTCTGGAGGGTTTTGCAAGTTCTCATCAGGAGGCCGTGCAGAAAAGCATTCCACATTGCAAATGTCCAGGGATACGCGAACAGCTGAGATTGTACAACGGAGGCGCCATTTCATTCCCTCTTGGAAACCGGGCATCCTGTCAACAGCTGTCCTTTCTCCAAACCTGCTTTTTTTTTCTTTTTTTAAGCAACTTTAATGCTTTCTCATTCCGATACAAATCCATTCTGTAAATGATAAACCGCACAACTTGGATCTCATCCTGAACGTTTCCTCAGGTTAAGATCTTTCGCATCGCTTCACCCTTATGCCGATCAACGTGCCCAAGTAAAATTTTGCCCCCGGTTTCCAAATCCGCCCTTTCGACTGATTTTTCTTGGTCGCAAATTTCAAAAGAGGCTCGCCTTAAAAGCAAAGCTATTGTGCTTACTGCCATCCCCAACACCGAATGATACATGTTTATTTCATGCTCTCTGCAATGACTTATAGCGTTTCTCTGCACCCTGCCACACACTTCCAGGTCACTGCTTTTGTGCTGTAATCGTAAAAGGCACTTAATATTATTAACTTTGAGTCTGTGTTTATTTCCTTACCAGTAGCTACCGTCTCATAAAAGTGGGGACTGAAATGCTTCGGGGAAGCCTATCTTGAGAGATGGTGAAAATGGGCTCTGTGAGGAGGGACATGTTATGAAAATGGAGAGAGAAGGTGGGGGGGAAGAAGAGAGAGAAGAGAGACAGAGACAGACAGAGAGAGACAGAGAACCAAACAAGACATAACAGTGAGGAATGCATTGGTGAAGGACTGTGGCTAAGTGGTTGGACATTGCCTTGACATACAGGAAGTCCCATGTTCAATCCCTGGCATTTCCTGTTAAAAAGGTGATTCGTGAACGACTGTTGCCTGAGATCTCAGAAAGCTGCTGCCAGCCAGAACAGGAAATATTGACCTTAATAGACTGTTGATCTGACTCAGGGTCAAAGCTCTCGCCTCACATTCAGGAGGTTCCAGGATCTATCCCTGGCATCTCCAGTCAGAAAAGATCATGTAGCAGGTGGGGCTAAAGAGAGGAAGAACCTGAGATTCTTGGGAGAGACTGCCAGTAAGAGTAAGCAGTACTGACCTTGACAGACCAGTGGACTGATTCAGTATAAGAGAGCCAGTTTGGTGTAGTGGTTAAGAGCAGTGGACTCTAATCTGGAGAACCCGGTTTGATTCCCCACTTCTCCACAGGCACTTTGGGTGTGACCTTCAATCAGTCAGTCATTCAGTTGGTCAGTCAGTCAATCACATTTATTGGCATGACCAGTCAATCACATTTATTGGCATGACCAGGGCTTTTTTGGTAGAAAAAGCCCAGCAGGAACTCATCTGCACATTAGGCCCCACCCCCTGATGTTAGCATTGTTCCACATAGGGCTTTTTGATAGAAAAAGCCTAGCAGGAATTCATTTGCATATTAGGCCACACACCCCTGACACCAAGTCAGCTGGAACTGTGTTCCTGTGCATTCTTGCTCCCCCCCCCCAAAAAAAAATGCCCTGGGCATAACCTTTGGTCAGTCACAGTTCCTCTCAGAGCTGCTCTCTCAGAGCGGTTCTCTCAGAGCTCTCTCAGCCCCACCTACCTCACAGGGTGTCTGTTTTGTGGAGAGGAAGGGAAAGAGACTGTAAGCCACTCTGAGACTCTGAATGTTAGGCAGGGTATAAATCCTACCTCATGTTCTGACCTTTTAGAATAATGGTTTAAAAACACACACAAACACACACGACAAAATGGATTATGAACAGGTGGGAAGTGAATCTGAATCCTTCCCCATCTCATGCTTTCCTTCCCCAAAATGCGTTTTTTTTTCCCTTCCAAATTTCATTTTACTTTGTAAATTTGAGTTTGGATCCATTCACACAAAGCTGCAGCATGGCTTTCTTGCCTCCCTTCTCCTGCTACTGCTCAAAATGCCTCCCAGTCAGGGCTGCCAACCTCCAAGTGAGACCTGGGGATTCTCCTGGAATTACAGCTCATCTCCAGGCTACAAAGATCCCCTGGAGTTCCCTTGGGGGGAAATGGATGCTTTGGAGGGTGAACTCTATGTAATTGTACTCCACTGGGGTCTCTGTTCTCCCCAAGCTCAGTCCCCAAATCTCCAGGAATTTCCCATCATCTCCTAGTTGGGCCCCCCAGAAACAGCACTTCAGAGGGCATATTGGTCTACAGTGGGAGTAGGGAGATCAGAAGGAAACTGGGGAGTGAAAATGTCTATGGCAAAGCCTGCTTAGTGGCACCGGTGGGCACCAAACTTCCTGGCACCAACACTGGATATTGGCTCACACGTTGCCCCTTCACACAAAATGGCGGCATTACAGAAGGAGACAACTGGCAAGCTGGCACATGAGTTGCTGGGGCTTGGCCATCAACAGCCTTCTAGGGCAGTGTCCCACTGGGAAATTTCCCTGTAGGTTAAGTGGCCAGTCCACCAATTGTGAGGGGCCATGACTCAGTGTCTCAAGTTCTGGTGTCTCAAGACTCAGTGTCTCAAGTTCCAGTTAAAAAAGACGGGGCAGTAGGTGATGTGAAAGAGCTGCTTCCAGTCTGAGTTGACAATACTGACCTTGATGAACTGCTATAAGCAGGGGTGGGACGCTAGCAGGATCTCCTTTGCATATTAGGCCACACCCCTGATGTAGCCAATCCTCCAAGAGTTCTTGGAGGATTGACTTCATCAGGGGGTGTGGCCTAGTATGCAAAGAGCTCCTGCTAGAATTCCAGCCCTGAGTATAAGACAGTTCCATGTGTGTTGACCCCTGGGGAGATGAGGAAGTTGCAATCTGCAGGCAGAAACCCTCCCATCCGGGGAAACATTACTGGCGAGGTGTTGTGGCTCAGTGGTAGAGAATCTGCTTGGCATCTAGAAGGTCCCAGGTTCAATCCCTGGCATCTCCAGTTAAAGGACCAGCTAGGTCCTCTCAAACTTGGAGAGCCTCTGCCAGCTTGAGTAAACCATACTAATGTTGATGGGTCAAGTAGAAGGCAGTGTCATGATCCTGGGCCTACTGAGGCCTACAGGCTCCAGAGAAGCCTGCCTAGGAGTTATTACTAAGAGCCTACATTTCCCAGGATCCCCTCTGTCCCTCTGATTGGGTTGCAAGGTTTTGGAGGGAAACTAACCCACAGAGGGGTGGGGTCTGGGAGAAGAGCATAAAAGGACCCAGCCCAGACAGGGGGTGTTCTTTGCTGGAGAAGCTGCAGGCAGAGACGTTCCCTATCTAGAGAGGTTGCAAACACAGGGCTCTCTGGAAGAGGCAGCAGAAAAAGATCCCTTACCCAAGGGGGTAAGTGTTGGTTATTAGAGTAGGAACTGTATAGTTAAATGTGTCAGGGCTTTTGTTTCTTTGCACCAACCTTTACTGTTTTTATATTCACTTTATCACTAAATCTTTGTCACCCACATTCTTTTAAAAGGTAAAGGCAGTCCCTTGTGCAAGCACCAGTCGTTTTTCGACTCTGGGGTGACATTGCTTTCACAACGTTTTCACGGCAGACTTTTTACAGGGTGGTTTGCCATTGCCTTCCCCAGTCATCTACACTTTCCCCCCAGCAAGCTGAGTGCTCATTTTACCGACCTCGGAAGGATGGAAGGCTGAGTCGACCTGGAGCTGGCTACCTGAACCAGCTTTCGCTGGGTTCGAACTCAGGTCGTGAGCAGAGGGCTCCAACTGTAGTACTGCAGCTTGCTACTCTGTGCCACGGGGCTCTTATTGTTTTAGAGCACTAATAATAAGCTTCTTTTTGTTGCTATACTGCCTAGGTTCTCATGTCTCCTTGGTCATAATGAGGAGATATTTCTTAATAAGGAAAACAAGGGTGGTTGGGTGTTCTGGGCCCTCCCTACAGACCATTACCAGAGTGGTGGCAGCCTAGGGTTCCCAAATCCCCCGCTAGGCCTGGAGACCCCCGATTTGGAGCCTCCTCCCCCCGCTGGCCATAAAAGGGAAAGCGGGGGGAGGGGAGGGGGAGAACGGCAGCCCTTCCCACCCAGCCCCGATCGCAGCAGCCAGAGCTCTTCCATTTTCTCAGGCTGCTTCCCGCCCCCAGTCAGCTGGCCGGTGAAGGGAGGGGAGCCCAGCCACGCCCCCAAAGGACCATGTGCCTTTGCACCTCCGGAGGTGAGTGAGTTCTGCCGGCTTCCTATTCCATGCCATAAAGTGCCCAGCTGGTGTGCCTGTGTTGCTGTGAGAAGCTGGCAGCAACTCGTGAGTACAGAGTCCCCTGCATCAGATTTGCCAGAAATGGGGGGGGGGGGCGGGGGGGTGGAGGGGAAACGTCTTCTCATAGGGTATAATGGGGAATTGATCTGGAGGTTTCGGGGGCTCTGGGGGAGCTGTTTTTTGAGGTAGAGGCACCAAATTTTCAATATAGTATCTAGTGCCTCTCCCCAAAGTATCCCCCAAATTTCAAAACGATTGGACCAAGGGGTCCAATTCTATGAGCCCCAAAAGAAGGTGCCCTTATCCTTCATTGTTTCCTATGGAAGGAAGACATTTAAAAAGGTGTGCTGTCCCCTTAAAATGTGATGGCCAGAACTCTCTTGGAGTTCAATTATGCTTGTCACACTCTTGTTCCTGGCTCCGCCCCAATATCTCCTGGCTCCACCCCCAAAGTCCCCAGATATTTCTTGAATTGGACTTGGCAACCCTATGGCAGCCAGTAGAAGGCCCGCCTACGCCCTGCTGTGTGACAAGCAGCTTCATGTGTTCATGGGCCAGTACATCAATGACAACAAGGCAATTTTGTATACATAAAACCTTTTCATAAGAAATAGCATTAAAAGCAGCAGACAAGAAAGGAGAAGCAAATGAAAAGCCCCACAGGCCTTTTTTAGCCTTTCTCTAATCTCTGCCTGAGTAATGGTTTTCTTGTTTTAAAACCTGGGCAGATTAGGAGCATCTCCCCCTCTTGTTGCTCCAGGCCGCACTTTAAAAGAATTCATCAGCTCTGAGGCTTTTGAGTAGCATGATTCAGTGCACAAGAAGAGTAAGAATAAGGTTTCCTAGTTTATATAATCATATATATATATTTTTAAAAAAATAGGGTTGCCAGGTCCAATTCAAGAAATATCTGAGGACTTTGGGGATGGAGCCAGGAGACATTGGGGGTGGAGCCAGGAGCAAGATTGTAACAGGCATAATTGAACTCAAAGGGAGTTCTGGCCATCGTATTTAGAGGGAACCCACACCTTTTCAATGCCTTCCCTCCATTAGAAATAATGAAGAATAGAGGCACCTTTTTTGGAGGCTCATAGAATTTGACCCCCTAGTCCAATCCTTTTGAAACCTGGAGAGTATTTGGGGGAGAGGTACTGGATGCTATGCTGAAAATTAGGTGCCTCTACCTCAAAAAAGAGCCCCCCCCAGAGCCCCAGATATCTACAGATCAATTTTCCTATTTTTAAAGCCCCACTGCTGAATAGGAGCATGGTAAATGATAAATTGAACAGGCCTCAAGTCAAGTTAGCCTTTATTGGCATAAAATATATAGGTGTATATATCAGAGCAAATTGGTTTTAAAAAAAAGATAAAATGGAACGATTGCATACATATACATCAGGAAAAGCATAAACATAACCTATTTCTATGAGATCCTCTGACGTGCCTTTAAAACAGAATAAAGACACTTAGCCACTTTCTCAGTGACACTAGATGAAGTATCGTTCAAAAGATTATAGACCTTAAGTGCATCAGAACAATCAATTTTGCTAACTAAAAGAGGATGTAAATACTTGTGACAAAGATCTGTATACAAATTACAATAAAGAAGAATATGAGTAACTGACTCCACACATTTTTGCTTACAGAGACAGTATCTGACTGAGTAGGCTGTCTTGTTAAATCTGTCATAAAGAATGGCGGAGGGCATGGCGTTGCATCTGGCAAGGGAAAAAGTTCTATGCTGCTGTGGCACCTGCAAGACGGATAGATATGAGGCCATTTTCCCAGTACTAAGAGAGATCTCAAAACTCAGTGGGGAACAAGTTTTCTTAGCCAGACTGTATAGGTCTTGGCGCTCAATATCTAGCAACCTGTTTTTAATTTGTTGGACTGCGGTGGTGAAGGACAACATGGACAATAGTTCTAAGGATAAACCCATTGCTTTTATTTTTCTCTCAATTTGTGCTGACCAATTTGACAAATTAAATTCAGAGAGCATTTGAGAGATATAGCTCCCCAGTTCTGAGTTGTAGTGCAAACGTAGCCAGAATGTGAAGGTCATGAGCAGGCCTCATTTTGGGGAGGAGCTCACATGAGCGGAGATCTGGAACATCTAAATTTTATTGTGCTCTTTCTTTCTTACCCCTCGCAACCCAAATACTTGCTTCTGGGCTCCATTGTTGAAAGCCCCTGGGAGAATTTTGCTGAACTCTAAGATCTGACAAACTTTCTAATATTCCGCGTCCCCCCCACAAAAATTGGAAAAATAACCAAAACATATAAAGCAGACAGATGGAAATATTCATCATACTAAAAAGGTAAGGTAAAGGTAGTCCCCTGTGCAAGAACCAGTCATTTCTGACTCTGGGGTGATGTCGCATCATGATATTTTCATGGCAGACTTTTTTACAGGGTGGTTTGCCATTGCCTTCCCCAGTCATCTACACTTTCCCCCCAACAAGTTGGGTACTCATTTTACCGACCTCAGAAGGATGGAAGGCTGAGTCAACCTTGAGCTGGCTACCTGAACCCAGCTTCTACCAGGATCAAACTCAGGTCATGAGCAGTGAGTTTGTACCACAGTACTGTAGCTTTGCCGTTCTGCCTCATGCTACTGTGGCCAAATAGGAGAAATTAATTTTAAAAAGTATGATGGGAGTAAGGTTTTATTATGACAATTATAATTCAAGAAGCATTTTGTCTGGTGCTCCCAGATTGGCAATTATACCACAGAGCCTCAGTGTTATCTTGGATAAGAGATTGCGCAATTTTGAATGACAGAAGACAACTATTGTTAGAGGGACATGACCTCACTATGGGTTGACATGCGTACCTTTGGAGAGCAAGTTTGGTGTAGTGGTTAAGTGTGCGGACTCTTATCTGGGAGAACCGGGTTTGATTCCCCACTCCTCCACTTGCACCTGCTGGTATGGCCTTGGGTCAGCCATAGCTTGGCAGAGGTTGTCCTTGAAAGGGCAGCTGCTGTGAGAGCCCTCTCCAGCCCCACCCACCTCACAGGGTGTCTCTTGTGGGGGAGGAAGGTAAAGGAGATTGTGAGCCGCTCTGAGACTCTTCGGAGTGGAGGGCGGGATATAAATCCAATATCTTCTTCATCTTCTTCTTCTTCTTCTTCTTCTTCTTCTTCTTCTTCTTCTTCTTCTTCTTCTTCTTCTTCAAAGATTAGAATGTCGTTCATATTTTAAAAATCACTGGTTTAGGAAATCCTTATATCATACTTAGTCATGGCTGAAACCTAGAATTTATCAGGAAACTCCAAGATGGGGCTTCCGGGGTTGGAAAGCTGGGAAAGTGACGCATCTCCCTTTCGTGGAGTGGAGCAACGCCTTTGTTCTGGGCATAAAAGGTGTTTTATCACCTGCTGCCTACCCTCCCAGTTATGGGAAGAGTTCAAGACACTCTTGCAAGATTTTGAGGAGTTTAACTTTGGCTGGCGAGGAGTCCCGCTGGGGCTCCTTTTCGGCTTTGAAGAATCTCCCATGAAAAATTGCATAACAATGTCTACAAAGGCTTTTTGGAGTCATTAAGTTGACTTAAGTTCACCCAACCCCAACTTTCTATGGACTATAGACGACTGAAGATTGGAATGATCGGTGTAAGGAAGTTTTGGACACTTGATAAGGTACAATTCTTATCTTTCATTCCGGGATTAAAATAATGTTTTTAAACTAAAGAAACAAAGATTTGGAACTATTTGCAAAGCTGTGTTACAGAGGCTGGGGGTGAAATCGTGGCTTTGGGACTTTAATAGGCGCTGTAAAATTCAAAAAAACCAAGATTTGTTTACCTTTGTGGCTTCTGCAAAAAAAAAATCCTCCGTCATAACAGAGCCTCGGCTTGCAACTTGGAAATAGGAAGTGATGATCGAACTATCGTGAGAGTGGAAACCATTGAGAACGGGACTTCATTTCCAGAGAGTCAAGAAACAGCACTGGGAGAAGAGGGACACATCCTAGATCTCCAGGCCTACTCTAGCCCAAAAAATCATAGAGTTGGGGCCTGAAAAAGTTGTGGCCGCCATTTTGAATGTTTACAAAACTTTAAATATTAATATTCTGGCCCAGGAAGCTCTGAGGACGGCAATTTTGGGCTTGTTGAAGAGGGCATGCTCTAATCTATTGAACCCTGTTATCGGTTTGTAGTTTGGTGAGGTCAACTTGGGGTCTGTTATATGCTATGGGAAGTCTGATGTCTGATCTAAAATACAAACTAAGAATTTCAATTGTGAAAGATGTTAAACAATTCAATAGATGGCTAAAAAAGATTTCTGAATTTGTATGGGCAGGAAAAAAACCAAGAATCAAAAGAAAAATACTAATTGATGCGAAAGAACGAGGAGGTTTTCAGCTGCCGGATCTTAAATTATATCATGAAGCAGTATGTTTAGTATGGCTCAAGGACTGGATAACCTTATCCAACCAGAAGTTATTGGTGTTAGAAGGTCATGGAAATCTATTTGGTTGGCATGCATATTTGTATTATGGGAAGGAGAAGATGGATGGTTTCTTCCGGCATCATTTTATAAGAAGTTTGTTGAATACTTGGAAAAAATATTTTAAATATGGTGATGAGAGGAAACCACTGTGGATTGTACCAATGGAAGTTTTAAAATGGATTTCTGACTCACAGGAAGACAAATGAGTTACATACAAACAATTGCTAAAAATTAAGGGTGGCAAAGTAGAATTAAAAGCGGAGGAAGAACTGCAAGACAAATTTAATTGGTTCCAGATGCTACAAATTAAAAGTTTAGTGGATAAAGATATCAGGACTACAGGTATAAGGCAAGATCAGACAGAAATGGAAAAAGTGCTATTAGGGGAAGATGAAAAGTTGATTGCAAAGATGTATAAATTGTTATTGAAATGGTCTACAGAAGATGAAGTAGTAAAATCTCAAATGAATAAATGGACAATAAATATAAATAAAGAAATTTCATTGGAGACATGGGAACACCAATGGAAGAACTCTATGAAAATATCGACATGTAATAATATAAAAGAAAACTGTTTAAAAATGCAATGCAGGTGGTATATGACACCTAAGAAGTTAGCAAAAATGAACAAGCAGGCATCTGATCGGTGTTGGAAATGTAAAAAGCATGAAGGCTCTTTTTACCATATGTGGTGGACATGTGAAAAAGCGAGACAATTTTGGCAAATGATTCAACAAGAGATGTTGAAGATTTTGGGATATGCAGTTAAAAGGGCACCAGATACCTTTCTGGTAGGATTACAAATGGAAAGTTTTCCGAAGCAAGACTGGACTTTGGTGTGGTATATGTTGTCAGCCGCAAGAACATTGTTTGCCCAAGGGTGGAAGCAAGCTGAAATACCAGATAAATGGGATTGGATTTTAAAAACTTTACATTGGAGTGAAATGGATAGACTTACTAGAATCTTGAAAGACAGTGATGCAGAAAAATTTAAATATGAATGGAAGAAGTTTAAGGACTATATTGAAAAGCAATGGAGAGTTAAGAGACATTTGGTGGCTTTTGAAAGTATAACCTGAAATTGGGGAAAATGGGAGAGACAGATTAGAAAGAATTTTTTGAATCAATATACGATAGCTCCTTTTATTAGCAGTTAGAAAATATAGTGATAATTACAACAAACAGTTATAATTGATGTGATAATAGATTGATGAAAGATAAGTGTAATACTTAAAAAGAATTATGTATTTTTCGCACCATAAGGCGCTCCAGACCATAGGACGCACCTTCCTCCTGGGGGGCGATCCGCTGCCTCCGCCTCTGATACCGGCGCTTCCCCCACGCCTGCCTGCCTGGCTCCAGCTTCTTCCAGCAAGCGCTGGGATCGCTCCATGCTGCCCCCACCGCAAACCCAGTGTTTCACGAGCGCTGGCTGCGGAGGGGGCAGCGTGCCTGTCTGCCTGGCTTCAGCTCTGACGCTTACAGTAAGCGCCATGATCGCTCCCTCTGCCCTCCGATCCCGGCGCTTGCTGTAAGCATCAGAGCTGGAGCCAGGCAGACAGGCATGGAGGAAGCACCTGCCCCTTCCGCAAACCCAGTGCTTTGCGAGCGCCAGCTGTGGAGAGGGCAACGTGCTTCCTCCGTGCCTGTCTGCCTGGCTCCAGCTCTGATGCTTACAGCAAGTGCTGGGATCGGAGGGCAGAGGGCACTCGCAAAGCACTGGGTTTGCGGTGGGGGCAGCGTGGAGCGATCCCAGCGCTTGCTGGAAGAAGCTGGAGCCAGGCAGGCAGGCGTGGGGGAAGCGCCGGGATTGGAGGCGGAGGCAGCAGATCGCACCCCCCCCCAGGAAGGTACCTCCGCTCCATAAGACGCACACACTTTCCCCCCCACTTTTTTTGGAGGAAAAAGTGCGTCTTATGGTGCGAAAAATACGGTAAATAGCTATAATTGGTTTGGTAATAGATGAAAGATAAGTGTAATACTATGGGTGAACTAAAAGGTTAAGGTGATATGATTTAGTATAATGAGATAAATAAGTACAGGATGTGCTAACAATGTCTTGAAGGAAAGCTAGAAGACCAAATTATAAATAGAGATATAGAGATGTTATTAGATTTTATGTAAGTTTTATAGTGCAAGATTCTAAAACGGATGGTACCTTAATTGTTTTTTCTCAATAGCTTGAAGCACCAATGGAGGTAAAAAAAAAAAGAGGTGGGAGAAGTGACAAAAAAAAGAAAATGCGTAATGTATTGATAAGGATTGGAATATTGCTCTTTTTTCCTTTTTTATTATTTGAAATACATTTCAATATATTGCAAACTTTTATAAATTTGGTTAACATAAAAAAAAATGGAAACTCCAAGATGGGTCTCTCCAGTTATATAAATATGAAAATCTGTTGAAAAAGGATAATTGCCTGAAATCAAGAGAAGAATTAGAAGATGTTAGCATCAAAATGAGTTGGTGGATGAGACTGCAAATAGAATCCAGATGTGCTAAAGATAAAACAATGGGTTTTAATAAAGAACAGTATGCATTTGATAAAATGTTTTGGGGCCCTCAAGAGAAACTAATTTTGAAAATATATTCATATTTACTACAGATGAGAATGCAAGATGAGATTGTGAAGGACTGTATGGTCCAGTGGGCTAAGAATTTGGGCTGTAGCATTATGTTAGACAAATGGGAAATGTTATGGAAATCTAATATTAAAATGACCAGGTCAGTAGCTTTTAAAGAAAACTTGTATAAGCTGTTTTATAGGTGGGATGTAACCCCCCAGAAACTTGCGAAGATGTATCCTAATATGTGTAATAAGCGTTGGAAATGTGCAAAGCAGGTGGGGTCATTTTACCACATGTGGTGGACGTGTGATGTGGAGAAAGGTTTTTGGAAGATGGCTCATGAGCTATTACAAAAAATGTTGAAGACACAGATTCAATTCAAACCAGAACTCTTTTTATTGAACATTTTGCCCAACACGTATATAAAGGAGATGAGACATTTAATTGTTCACTTCCACACAGCAGCCAGAATTCTTTTGGCACAAAAAATGGAAACTTCAGGAAACTCCCTCTAGACTCGATCTGATGAGCAAAATCCTATGGGCCATTTAAGTCAATGGCAAAATAGGGTATAATGAAGTGCGGCTGGGGGGAAGCTTCAGGAACCTCTCCCTCACACAACATCCAAACTTCAAAAAGTTTGAACCAAAGGGTTCAATTCTAGGGGCCATCCCTTCATTATTCCCTATGGGTCATTGAAGTCAATGGAAAAATAGGGCATAATGAAGTGCGGCTGGGGGGGGCAGGGGGTTTGAGGTAGAGGCCCCATGTTTGCAGAGCAGCTGCAAGGGTCTCTCCCCTACATAACCCCCAAGTTTCAAAAAGATTGTTCTCTAGAATTGTTGTTGTTTTTGTTCAGTCGCACAGTCGAGTCCGACTCTTTGCAACCCCATGGACCAAGTCACGCCAGGCCCTCCTGTCTTCCACCATCCTTCGAAGTCTGCTCAAATTCGTGTTTTTTACATCAGTAACTCTGTCCAGCCATCTCATCTTTTGCCGTCCCCTTCTTCTTTTGCCTTCTGTCTTTTCCAGGATCTTCTCCAGGGAGTGCTCCCTTCTCATTTGGTGGCCAAAGTATTTGAGTTTCAGCATCTGACCTTCCAGGGAACAGTCTGGGTTGATTTCCCTTAAGACTGACTGATTTGATCTTCTTGCAGTCCAAGGAACTCTCAAGATTCTTCTCCAGCACCACAGCTCAAAAGCATCTATTCTGCACTTGGCCCTCCTTATGGTCTAGTTCTCACAGCCACACATTACTACTGGGAATACCATAGCTTTGACTATACGGACTTTTGTTGGCAGGGTTCCTAGAATGGGAACCCAAAAAGGCCCATTTCTCCCAGTGGTGGGGGAAAAGCAATCAGTCAATTTTCTCACTATAATAATAGTGGGAAAACTGATTCTGGGGAGCAGAGGGTTTGAGGGAGAGTCCCCAAATTTGCAGGGCAGCTGCAGGGGCCTCTCCCCCACAGGCAGTGCCATGTCCCCAAGCAGAACCAGTGCCACCTTGCTGCTGCCATTGGCATAAACAGCACATTAGATCAAACTAGAGAATCTCTTTCATTCAAAAATTGGGGTGGAGGCTCTCTGTAAGAGCTGCTGCACAGAACCAGTGCATTGAATGCACTACTGCCATGCAGCAGGGATGAGGCATGGACTTCCTGCATGTCAAGCATCTGCCCTCTGGATTACAGCCCCACATAAGAAATATCTGTGCGGAATCCCTTAACTCTCCACTTGTTGTTTGTCATTGAAAATGGGGCACTTGGGTTTTAAAAGAAGCTGATGAAAAATCAAGGCTGCTCAAGAGGGAAACTTAACTTATGTGGCAATGTTGCAGGGGTATCACCTCTAGTCTTCTTTTAAAAACAAGTAACTCGGAAACCTGTCACTGCACTGTGCTTATTCTAGTTCTTGGTTCTGGCATTCTTACGAAGAAGAAGAAGACAACATTGGATATATATTTCGCCCTCCACTCAGAGTGGCTCACAATCTATCTTCCTCCCCCACAACAAAGACCCTTTGAGGTAGGTGGGGCTGAGAGAGATCTCCCAGAAGCTGCCCTTTCAAGGACAAGCTCTGTGAGAGCTATGGCTGACCCAAGGCCATTCCAGCAGCTGCAAGTGGAGGAGTGGGGAATCAAACCTAGTTCTCCCAGATAAGAGTCCACACACTTAACCACTACACCAAACTGGCTCTCACAGTAAAAATCCAATTGCAAAGTGCATTATTTAATGTGTGTGAATACACCCATAGTCTTATCATCATCATATATCCCAAATATTTGTGAAAAGTTCAAGTTGTTGTTGAACCAGCATGGTGTAGTCATTAAGAGTATTGGGTACCATTGCATGAGAGATTTGGCCCAACCTAGGCACGCATCCCCTCCAGATTTAATGTGCTCATCTTCTCCCAAGTCCCACCCATATTTATCTTAGTATGAAAGCACCCTGTGTCAATGCAGAGGATCAATGCAACTCCTGAATAAATTCTATACAGGAAATGGATTGCCTGATGGGACGATTTAATGCTTAGCTGTGGCAGACGAAGAAAAGATTTTGTTGATGTTAAACTACAAAGATGAACCGTCACTCTGAGCCTCCTTGGAAGCTAGAAATTGTTCTTCCCTCCTGACCTTTATTTAAAGAAAAAGAAATCTAGTTATGGCCGTGCTTAATCACAGTTACTCACGCTGCGGTGTCTCGCATGGTATCATTACTTTAACCTTGGCTGAAACATATTAGGCATTAGATTATTAAGATCTGACTAATCATTTGGCCACATCTGTGCTTTTCAAATTACTCGAAGGGGTGCTGGATACACGGTGCATAACAATGACCATTGTCCTACTGGCAAGGCAGGAGGACTTCAAAATGGCTCAGATCCTAATTAAGGAAGCATACTGTTTGCAAGGAGATCATGTTGACTAAGCCGTGCCCAGAGCAGACAGGCAGAAGGAAGAACAAGCCAGGCCATTAGGAGCTATGTTAAAATTTGTAGAAGCTCTTTCCCGCTTCTAAGCCACAGCCCTGCCACAGTTAAACGCACACACCTTCACTGGAAAAAAAATCAGTGGTGCTTAAGACAGTTTCATCAGAAAGGCTTCCATGCCATTGCCGCAGCAAGAAGATCAACATGAAGCCTGGTTTGACATGTAATTGAAAACCTTTTCAGATGTTTCTAGGGTTGCCAGGTCCAATTCAAGAAATATCTGGGGATTTTTTTTGGGGGGGTGGGGGGTGGAGCCAGGAGAAAGGGTGTGACAAGCAAGATTGAACACCAAAGGGAGTTCTGGCCATCACATTTAAAGGGACCGCATACCTTTTAAATGCCTTCCCTCCACTGGAAATAATGAAGGATGGGAACACCTCCTTTGGGGGCTCATAGAATTGGACCCCCTGGTCCAGCCTTTTTGAAACTTGGGTATTTTGGGGAGAGGAACTGGATGCTATACTGAAAATTTGGTGCCTCTACCTCAAAAAACCCCAGCTCCTTAAGGGCTCCAGATACCTATGGATCAATTATCCATTATTTCCTATGGGGAAAGTCTCCATAGGGAATAATAGAGTTCCCAGCAGACATTTCCCTCCCCCCCCCTGCTTTCTGATGACCTTGAAGCAGTTGGAGGGCCTCCAAACCGGGGAATACCCTGCCCCTACCAGGGGATTGGCAACCCTAGATGTTTCATTTTGGCACTCTAGCAGCTACACACATAAGAACATAAGAGAAGCCATGTTGGATCAGGCCAATGGCCCATCCAGTCCAACGTTCTGTGTCACACAGTGACCAAAAAACCAGGCACCATCAGGAGGTCCATCAATGGGGCCAGGACACTAGAAGCCCTCCCACTGTGCCCTCCCAAGCACACAATGGGAGCATGCACCCTCCCATCCCTTGTGATCCTCCTGGTATCCGCTTGTGGTTGTGTATTTGTAGCTTAAACTCTTCTCTCCACATGCTGTAATCAGGGCTGGCCCTGCCACTGGGTGATTGTCTAGGGCGCTGGCCTTCCGGGGGGCACCAAAGTGGTTGCCCCTCACATAGTTATCAGTGGGCGGGGGCACCAGATGTTAGCCTTGCCTAGCATGCCAGATAATCTAGGGCCAGCCCCGACTGCAATCTCAAACTGAATCAGGATCACGCATACCTGAAGAAGAAGAAGGAGGAGGAGGAGGAGGAGATTGGACTTATACCCTGCCCTTCACTCAGAGTCTCTGAGCAGCTTACAGTCTCCTTTCCATCCCCATAGCAGACTCCCTGTGAGGTAAGTGAAAGAGCTCTCTGAGACTGTTCTTGAGAGGACGGCTCTGAGAGCTATGTCTAACCCAAGGTCATACCAGCAGGCACATGTGAAGGAGTAGGGACTCAAATCCAGTTGTCCCAGATAAGAGTCTGCGTACTTAACTACTACACCAAACCGGAAGTGTATGCACAATATAAGATATCAAAATCCTAATGAATGTATTTATTTCCCTTTTAATAATGTGCTGTTTGTCATGCCGGCCCCTCAGAATAGGGCCAGATATATACATATAAAAATAAATAAAACCAACTGTAGTCAATAAAACTCTTGCCATAAAACACACACACACACACACACACACATTATTAAAGCCCTTTTCACTCTAATGTACAGTTTTGGAATGCGGATTTCCTTGTGAGATGCAGAAGCAGTGACTTTAGCATATCTATAGCTCACACTTTTGAGATTAAGAAGAGATAATAAGAAAGAGTGGTGTTCTTCACCTAATTCAATGTATTGCCACTTATAATTTATCTCTTCAACCTGGCTTCTTATTTCTGAATCAGTGGGACTCTATCTCTATTCCAAAGATACGTCGTGAACTGATCACTAGTCTTCTAGTTGCTGCTAATACCTCCATCACATCTTATTGGAAGGCCTCCAAAGCTCCTACAACAATTACATGGCTCTCAAAAGCCTGGGAGCATTGCATCACGGAAAAAGATCACCGGTAGTCTGCAAAGCATTTCCTCACCTCATAAACAATCACACTTTACAGACAAATGGTTTCCTTTCACTTCACAGGAATGTCCTCCTTACAATCCCTCACAGATGGCTATGGTCTACTTCTAGTTTCTCTTCTTGCCTTCTTAGTGCTCTTATTTATCACTATCCAACTCAATCTATCTTTCCAGGCTTGGGAGTGGGTATCTGGGCCAGTTTGGTGTAGTAGTTAAGTGTGCAGAATCTCATCTGGGAGAACTGGGTTTGATTCCCCACTCCTCCACTTGCACCTGCTAGCATGGACTTGGGTCAGCCATAGCTCTGGCAGAGGTTGTCCTTGTAAGGGCAGCTGCTGTGAGAGCCCTCTCCAGCCCCACCCACCTCACAGGGTGTCTGTTGTGGGGGAGGAAGGTAAAGGAGATTGTGAGTCACTCTGAGATTCGGAGTGGAGGGCAGGATATAAATCCAATATCATCGTCGTCATCATAATCATCTACAATTCTATATATTTTAACTTCCCCTTCAACTTTTTCTCTTATCCTACTTCTTTGTCCTTTCCCTTTTCTCTTAACTGTTTTAAATCTCATTTAAGTTGCAGTTTGATTGAACGTTTTTCTTGAACAATACCAATAGAGAGATCATCCAGCTTTTGTTTTGAAATGTTGTTTGGCTTTACATTTTAATTAACATGCTTAGGTTCCACTCATATGTGTTTTTGCTCCCTGAACTTTCTCGCTATTCTTCAGTCTTTAATGCTCTTGCATTTGATGTGATACCTCCCACGCTGTATTGTATGATTTGTATAACTATTTCCAAAACAAAATCTTATTTGATTTTTAAAAAGAAAGAAAGAGTGGTGCCTGAATTATTAATGAATAAGTTGCTTGGGTACCGAGTTCAGCTTCTCCACCACTCAATGCTGTCCCTCAAATTAACATGCCTCACCGTAACATGTAACAATTTTGTGTAATGCTGGCTGAGAACAGACGGGCATTCTGGGGCAGCTTGGAGGCTTCCTGAATCAGGAGGGCTCAAAGAGCCATCCTGGAGCCCTCAAATGCTCACCCGTATGCCACCCGCATCCCGTCTGTGAGGTGACTGGGTGCCTCTGCACAGGAAGGCGACCCAGAAGCCGGATTCCTTTTTTTCCCCCTCCGGGGGCAAGCACTGATGCGCATGCGCACTGCAGCGCTCTGAATGCTTTATTGAAGAAAAACCCTGGGAACAGCTAGTGGTGGCTTGGCAGCTCCACACCGCCAAGTCACCTCACTTGTGCCCTTCCCCATCCAGACGGCAGGGAGGCGACTGATGGCTGGCTCAAAGATTTGCTACCACTTTGAAAATGGTAGCAGGTGCAAGTGGAGGAGTGGGGAATCAAACCCGGTTCTCCCAGATGAGAGTCTGCACACTTAACCACTACACCAAACTGGCCCAGATACCCACTCCTAAGCCTGGAAAGACAGATTGAGCCTGGAGCCTGGAGGACAGGGTGAGGACGGGAAGAGGATGACTAGAAGTTGTTGCCGTCTGTACAGATTTTTTGGGTCAACTTCATAGGCCTCTCTGAGTCAACCCAAAGTGCCAGTCTGTAATCAGCCAATCACTCACTATTCAAGGGGTATTTACACGAAATTTATGAAAGATCTTCTGCACAAGGGCACCGGAGACAATGGAAACCCATATAAAGGCTAATTGCAATTCTAAAATGGACAGGGCTTAATTATTTCAGCCGCAAGCTCAAGAAACCGAAAGCTCCTTATAAACTCATCTTTCAGTCATTAGGGCAAACCTTTTCTCCTTCAAATGAGCATCTGCCATCGGTTTATGAGAGATCTTCCAAGCAACCCAAGAATGTTAAAAGGTCTTTTTTTATATTGATTGGGTTAAAGAAATGGTTACATGGATGCTAAAGGACACACATACCCATGAAGCTGCCATACTAAATCAGGCCATTGGTTCATCAAGATCAATATTGTCTAATCAGACTGGCAGCAGCTCTCCAGAGTCTCAGAGACCAGCTGCTGCCTGATCCTTTTACTTAAAGGTGCCAAGTATTAAGCTGGTTTCTTCTTCTTCTTCTTCTTCTTCTTCTTCTTCTTCTTCTTCTTCTTCTTCTTCTTCTTCTTCTTCATTTGATTTAATGAATCGCCCCATCCCAGCCAGTACCAGGCTCTGGGCAATGTGAAGAAGAAGACTGCAGATTTATACCCTGTCTTTTTCCCTGGATCAGAGACTCAGAGCGACTTACAATCTCATATATCTTCTCCCCTCACAACAGACACCCTGTGAGGTGGGTGGGGCTGAGAGGGCTCTCACAGCAGCTGCCCTTTTAAGGACAACCTCTGCCAGAGCTATGGCTGACCCAAGGTCATTCCAGCAGGTGCAAGTGGAGGAGTGGGGAATCAAACCCGGTTCTCCCAGATAAGAGTCCACGCACTTAACCACTACACCAGACTGGCTCTCACCAAATAAACATATAGTTAAGCAATTAAGAGGATGAAATACAACCATGACGGTGTCTTATTAAAGCGCCAGTTTGGTGTAGTTTGTCTTATTAAAGCGCCAGTTATTAGAGAGCCAGTTTGGTGTAGTGGTTAAGTGTGCGGACTCTTATCTGGGAGAACCGGGTTTGATTCCCCACTCTTCCACTTGCACCTGCTGAAATGGCCTTGGGTCAGCCATAGCTCTGGCAGAGGTTGTCCTTGAAAGGGCAGCTGCTGTGAGAGCCCTCTCCAGCCCCACCCACCTCACAGGGTGTCTGTTGTGGGGGAGGAAGATAAAGGAGATTGTGAGCCGCTCTGAGACTCTTCGGAGTGGAGGGCGGGATATAAATCCAATATCTTCTTCTTCTCCTTCTTCTTACTTAATCAGATTTTCAAACACTGCACTGACAGGAAACTCCTAAAAGGGGTGGCGGAGAAAAGAGGTGCTATCTCTACAACCAGTGCTGTCCAAGGCAAAAGCCTGGTGGAAAATATCTGCCTTATATGCCCTGTGGGACTGTAACAGAATTTCTACTGGCTCTGCAGATGCTTTCCTTCTGAGCCACAGGTAAGCCAAGGGAGATAGTGATGATGGTGACAAACCTGCAGAAGGTACATTTTTATTCTTACAGTAGTACAATAGTAAACTGTTGATATGACTTGAAGTATGAGAGTGAACCATGTTTTTGGTGCTGAATACAGTTGTCTCGCATGTCTGCATGTGTGGGGATTGCCAAGCAGGAATTGTTGGATTTCCCTCATGCGCAAAACAGGTTATAGATAAGTCTTCCACAAAACAAGCAAGCAAGCAAAATAGCCTCCAAATTCCAAAAAAGCGGTGACTAAAGAAATGATGTACAACGAAACCAATTGCCTTGACATTGACACAACAGCGATTAAGTTCTGATCGTTCCTGGGTTAGCACTAGGGGTGTGAATTCAGCTAAATCCAAGCCACAAAAATACCCAGAATATATCTTATCAGTAGTTTTGGGGTAGTCATTCAACCAGATATAGCTTTTGGATACTATTTGTCTATCTGAAATGGCCATATATTCAGGATTTTTGGGAACGCTGGATAGGTTAACTTAAAGGGCATTTAAATGGACCATAGTTCCTTTAAACATCTTTGAAGTTCTCCAAGCTGTGGAGCTGTGTGGCTTGGAGAAAGCATTTAAACGGACTGCAATCCCTTTGAATGCCTTGTTTTCTCCCCTGAACTCAATGGAGGACGGGGATACTTGCTTTGGAGGCCCAGTAAATTTGACCCCCTTATCCAATCTTACTGGGGGGGGGGGTTGCACACCCCTAGATGGTACCTGTCAGACTCAGCCTCCAGTGAGTCAGAGCCTGGAGTGGTCGCACCTTCATATGCCCTTTCAGACCAGGCCACAGGCAAGCCTCAGCGCTGAACCCCCTCTCTCCAGCCTCACTCCTGTCCTCAAGTGCCACGAGAGGACTGGCTCATCCCACAGCTGCCCTCCTTCCTGCATTTTAAAGAATTTCCTCTGGGAGGGGCAGCCCAGGATGAGATTAGCTGGCCACTTGGGACAGGGCCCCATGGCGCAGAGTGGTAAAGCTGTAGTACTGCAGTCGGAGCCCTCTGCTCACGACCTGAGTTTGATCCTAGCGAAAGCTGGTTCAGGTAGCCGGCTCCAGATTGACTCAGCCGTCCATCCTTCCGAGGTCGGTAAAAACGAGTACCCAGTTTGCTGGGGGGAAAGCATAGATGACTGGGGGAGGCAATGGCAAACCACCCCGTAAAAAGCCTGCCGTGAAAACGTTGTGAAAGCAACATCACCCCAGAATCGGAAACGACTTGCACAGGGGACTACCTTTACCTTTACCTGGGGCAGGGAACGTACTCTTTAGATTAGGTTTCTGTCTCCATTCAACCACAACCTAAATGTGAACTGAATCTACTTGAGTAAATGTAAGTTTTATTTTTTGCAATATATTTCTTGGGGATTTCCCCTCCCCCTTTCCTGTATCACACTGCTTTCACTGGGCAAACACTGCTATAATAACTGGGTTGCCAGATCCGTCAGACTAGTGGGCGGGGGATGAGGGATTAGGTACAAGTATCTAATACATAGTGATAGGGCTCTTTTTCTACCAAGAGCTCTTCTGCATATTAGGCCACGCCCCCCTGATGCAGCCAATCCTCCTGGAGCTTACAGTAGGTCCTGTACTAACAGCCCTCTAAGCTCTTGGAGGATTGGCTACATCAGGGGGGCGTGGCCTAATATGCAGAGGAGCTCCTGCTAGAAGAAGAGCCCTGATGATGGACATCCGTTCAGAGTCTCTGCACACACACAAAAAACATCATGTATCTGCTCCATGAGTCTAACACAAAATGACACCGTGGGTAAAGGTTAAGACGTCTTCAGAAACGGGTAGGTTTTGCACGCCCATAATTCTAAAAAGGCTGTCGAATGAGATACAGGACTTCTACCGATACTTTACGAAGATGCAAAGAAGGTCCATTAATTGATTGAACATAATTAAACCAATAAATGGACCTTCATTTTAAATGTAATTCATTTTAAATATCACCCTTAGGGGGATCCTTAATAATTTTGTTAAATACGGTTAAGAAGTCATTAATAAACCTATATATCTTCTCTAATTGTCCTTGATGTGAATAGGCATCAAACTAGAGTACCAAAAGGAAAATTGGGAGGGGGAAAATAACCAACATCTTTTCTAATGTAAAAACTGGAACGTATTGGCTACAAGCACAGTTCAATTTCTTTGTATTGCATACCACCAGGGGTTTTTATAGAAAAAACCTGAGCAGGAACTCATTTTCATATGGGTCACACACCCCAACATCACCATTTTTTACACTTTTTTGGTAGAAAAAGCCCAGCTGGAACTCATTTGCATATTGGGCCACACCCCACCACCACCATTGTTTCACACATGGCTTTTTAAAGAAGCCCGTCAGGACCTCATTTGCATATTAGGCCACACCCTCTGATGCCAAGCCAGCTGGAACAGCTTTCTTGTGCATTCCTGCTAAAGAAAAGAAAAGAAAAGAAAAAACAGCCCTGCATACCACATAGATTGTGCCCTTGGGCCATGCTTCAGGAGACCACAAAATGTCCCAGCCTTCTGTCTGGAAGGGCAATGATCAGTGCTTCCATGAAGAATGGATCCCTGCTGTCCATAAACTAGTTTGGTGTTGTGGCTAGGTGCACAAACTCTTATCTGGGAGAACCGGGTTTGACTCCCCACTCCTCCACTTACAGCTGCTGGGATCAGAGTTCCCTCCAAGCTGAGTGAGTGTGAGCTAGCTCACAATTTTTTAGACTTCAGCTTATGCATTTTTGTCTCAGCTCAGGAAAAATGGCCCCAGAGCAAGCTAATTTGAGCAGTAGCTCACATCTTCAATGCCAGTAGCTCACTAAGTAGAATTTTTGCTCACAAGGCTCCATGGCTTAAAGGGAACATTGGCTGGGATAGCCTTGGGTCAGCCCTAGCTTTCACAGGAGTTGTCCTTGAAAGGGCAGCTGCTGTAAAAGCCCTCTCAGCTCCACCTACCACACAGGGTGTCTGTTGTGGGGGGGGGGGAGGTAGAGATTTTGATGGCTCTGAGACTCTGAGATTCAGAGTATAGGGTGGGATATAAATCCATTATCTTCTTCTTCTGAAGCTGGGCTCTGGCAGACTTTTGCAGAATGGCCTTTTCAATTCACTGCCATCCACACATTCAAAACAAGCAAAGAAAAACAAAGGCAGATGAAAACGGAGAGGAAGGTTCCGATACAAGCAGATCCTTTCTGTGCATCGTTTTTGCTGTAGAAACAGATGCAATTGTTAGAACTGATTTAATTTGCATTTTCATGTTAATTAGAATTTTTCTAAGACATTCCTTTCTGTGCAACTCCATAGCAAATGCTTCAAACATATTAGCATTTGTCAATTCTCCCCTCTACTGTTCAGAACTTAATCATCTCTTTCAAACAGGAAAGTCTGACCCTGCACTAAAGGAAGATTAGAAAGAGAACTAGGATGGTGCAGTGGTTAGATCCTTGGTCTGGGGGGGATCCGAGTTCAAATCCCTGCTCAGCCATTGATCTCACTGGATGACCTCACTTGGGCAACAGGGACTGATTTTGCACTATGCTTGTTCCAGGTTGGAGAGCCCTTTTGCTACCGGGACTTTGCTCTGTTTTCACACAAGTTGCCCCAGAGCTTTGAGTTGGTGTGCCGCTATTCTGCAGCAAGCGGAAACCACTTGTCAGCAAATCCTGTTTGCTGTGGAATAGCAGCATGGCAACTCGTAGTTCCGGGGCAACTTATGTGAAAACAGAGCGAGGTCCCCGTAGCAAAAGAGCTCTCCAACTCGGAACAAGCATAATGTGAAATCGGCCACATTCTCTGTCTTGCGAGTGACCAGATCAAATAAACTCATTTCTACAGTTCCCCGCATCTCTCTCTCTCTCTCTCTCTGGCTTACAAGAGGCTGTCAACAGATAGCGGGACCACAGAGGTACAACAACTGGGAAAAACAACAAAATACTCTCTCCGTTTACAAACTGTTGCTCAGCGCAATATGTAAAGTCTTCAATAATTCATAATCTTTAACCACTCATAACAGTATTGTGGTACAAAAATGCACAACATAGCTACTGTCCATAAATCATAATTCTTCCTAAATCCAGTCCGACGATAAAAAGAACCAGACCAATTTCGTTTCGGAGATGAACCATCCTTCTAGGGAGCACCTTCCACATTTATAGGTTCAGCAGGCTTGAAGTGCCGCAACAATTCCTGGCTTCCTCTGGTATTTTTACTTTTTAATATTTTTAGTTTCTGTGGAATGCTACTGCCAATTTCTATCTGTCAGTATAATAGCTGCATCCCTATCTGTCAGTGTAATAAATTTACCTCAAGCCTAGACTATTGTAATGGGTCTGTAATGGGTAAGGACAGACCATTAATGGGTCAAAACTGCAGCCCAGTTACTAACAGGTACGAGCAGGAGTCGTTTTATAGAAAAATAGGTGGTGGAGCTCATTAGAATAACTCATTAGCATATGCCACTGCCACCCCAGCCAAAAGCAACCCAATGCAAAAAAGGAGAGCTATGGGCAAGCGAGACCTGCTTGGGCTGACTAGAGATCCAGCCACCCCAGCAGGCCTCGCTCACCTGGGGCTCTCATAGGTCACCTTCCCCCAGTCAAAAGGCCAGCAAGCCACATAAGAAGTGAAGAAAGGGTGGTGTGGGCTTCTCCAGGGGTTAATGAGAGCTGCTGGGGGCATGGCAAAGCCCTTGGTGGCTGGCTGGCTGCCCGCTCTCCTAATCCAGGGATTGTTAGGCAGCTGTACCTACTATTCAATGGACAAGATCGATGTGGAGGAAGAGGGGGAACCCTCAGAAAGGTTCAGGAGCTGTGTTCCTGTGAGCTCCTGCTGAATCCAAGGCCTGAGTAAAAGGCAGAACTTGCACATCACGCCCATTCAAGGGAAGGAAATTTGTTCAGTGGTAGAACATCTGCTTGGTAAGCAGAAGGTCCCAGGTTTAATCCCTGGCATCTCCAACTAAAAAGGGTTCAGGCAAATAGGCATGAAAAACCTCAGCTGGAGACCCTGGAGAGCCACTTTCAGACTGAGTAGACAATACTGACTTCGATGGACCCAGGGTCTGATTCAGTATAAGGCAGCTTCATATGTTCATATTTCATGGTCTGGGGCTCGCATATCTGTAAGATGATCTCTTCTGAGAAACTGAACTCCAACAGCTTTGCTCATCTAAGCAAAGCCTTGTGAAGTTGCCACCTTCCAAACGTGTCAGATCATCAAAAGCCTGCTTACGCACATTCTCTGTGGTGGTCTCCGGCATGTGAAACAACCAGCCCAAGGAGATCAGGAAAGTTCCCACACTTTTATCATTTCATAGAATATGCAAAACTGAAACGATCAGTAGGCATTCTTCTAAAGGGATTATATCTGCAATAGAAGGAAACAGGTTCAGGAGGGGTGCCTTTCTAATGGAATTGGTTTGTGGCCTTCTTGCTTTTTACTGCATTGTCTTTTACCTTTGGGATTCCACTCTCTGCATTTTAATAGAATAGTTTGCCTTAGACCAGGGTTTCCCAAACTTTCCCCCTTGTGGCAAGGTTATTTTTACACTTCTCCTTCGTGGCCCACTAAAATTTGGTGGTGGAGCTAGGAGACTTTGGGAGTGGGGCCGGGAGACAGGAAATGATGTACAAACATGCTTAAAACTCTTGCAATATTTTGTTTAGGAAAAGTAGGAGAATAGTGGGATTTTGCAAGGCAATTTTAAAAATAAAACATCAAGAAAAAGCACAAGGATCACACAGCAGAAAACTAATAAAATATAAAATGTTCTCAGCCTGGGAAAACAAGAAATGGCAGCCTGGGAAAACATGAAATGGCAGGACATTTCAAGCTCCCCCCCCACCCCCACTCGTCTACTCAGATTAGCAATGACAAGAGGAAGGAAGGAAACAGGGGAAAAGAATGGCACAGAGAGAAAGAGAGAGAGAGAGAGAGAGAGAGAGGGGGGAGAGGGAGAGGGAGAGGGAGAGAAAGAAAGAAAGAAAGAAAGAAAGAAAGAAAGAAAGAAAGAAAGAAAGAAAGAAAGAAAGAAAGAAAGAAAGAAAGAAAGAAAGAAAGAAAGAAAGAAAGAAAGAAAGAAAGAAAGAAAGAAAGAAAGATGAAACTTCTGCTGGCCAGGGGAAAGTCAGGAGGCCCCCGTGCAAGCGTGGCTGTTTTCCCTGACTTCCACCAGCTGGGGAGAAGTCAACAGGAGGCCCAACAACCCGGCATTGAGACCTGCATGGCCTGGTGCCGGGTCATGACCCTGCCATTGGGAAATGCCGCCTTAGATCTTTACTTCTTTGCAGGATTTTTTTGTAGAAACACCCAGCAGGAACTCATTTGCATATTAGGCCACACCCCCTGGTGTCACCATTGTTTTGGTAGAAAAAGCCCAGCAGGGAATCATTTGCATATTAGGCCATACCCCCTGATACCAAGCCAGCCGGAACTGCGTTCCTGTGTGCTCCTGCTCAAAAAAAGCCCTGCTTCATTGCATTGTTTCCCAACTCTGTAATCCTATTGCACTGTACATCATTTGTCTTATGATGTCTGATAGCGTAATTTCATATTCCGTGATCCACCTTGAGTCTTCAGTGCTGTGACCCTCTGTTGTGCTTATACTCTAACCACTACACCATGCTGGGAGAGTTTGCTCCCTTGGGCTTCATTGCCATCTCTTGGTTTTCCCTCCTTCAGTGAGGTGTAGTGGTTAAGCGTGGCATACTCTAATCTGGAGAGCTGAGTTTGATTCCCCACCCCTCCTCCGCAGGCAGCCTGCTGTTTGACCTTGGGGCTGTCACAGTTCTCTTAGAACATTTCAGTCCCACTTCAGCGGTAGAACCCCTTCTTTGCTTGCACTAGGTCCAGGGCTCAATCCTCTGCATCTCCAACTAAAGAAGGGACAGGCAGTAGAAGATGAGAAAGACCTCAGACTGCTGCCAGTCTGAGTAGACAGTATTGGCTTAGATGGGCCAAGGGTCTGATTCAGTATAAGACAGCCTCATGGTATACCCCGTGAAGAGCATTACACTCTGCAGAGAATAACCTTCTGGTGATTCCCCAGTCTGAGAGATGTCTGCTTGTCCTCAACTGACCTGGTGGAACTCTGCTGCAGGACTTATTCACAAGGTGCTTGTTGCGGGGAGGGGAAAGGAAGGCAATTACAAGCTGCTTTGTGATTTCTTAGGGTAGAGAAAAGTGGGGTATAAATAACAACTCCGCCTCTTATTCCAGTTTGGTGCAGTGGTTAAACGCGCAGACTCTTATCTGGGAGAACCGGGTTTGACTCCCCGCTCCCTCACTTGCAGCTGCTAGAATGGCCTTGGGTCAGCCATAGCTCTGGCAGAGGTTGTCCTTGAAAGGGCAGCTGCTGTAAGAGTTCTCTCAGCCCCACCTACCTCACAGGGTGTCTGTTGTGGGGAAAGAAGATAAAGGAGATTGTGTCCGCTCTGAGATTCAGAGTATAGGGTGGGATATAAATCCAATATCATCATCATCATTCCTATTCCTGTTTCTCCTCCTCTCTTCTTCTTCTTCCTCCTCTTCTTCATCTTCTCCTCCTCCTCCTTTTCCTTCACATTTCTCTCACTCTTGCCACTAAGAAATACCACCTGCTTCACTCTGCATTTTCACTGGCAGTTTTCCTTGTTTCTAGCGTGACAGTCAAGATTTAAGAATTTAGGGCAGCTAGCCTGCAAAAGCTAGTTCCAGTTTGTTTGCTTCCCCCTCTCCGCCCATTCTCATTCTTTCTCTCCCCCCAGACAAACCTCTTCTTTACAAAGCATAAGAAGCATCATTTCCACAAAAGAAGCTGGGTGAGATCACCCTCTCATTCGAGTCAGAAAGGGCTGTCGCTGCTTCTTTCTAGAAAAGGGGGCGCTGCCCACTTTGAGTCCCGTTAACAGCTCATTCTCAGCCCACTGAGTGGGAAGCCAAGGTGCTATATATTAATCTTCAAGTCTTCAATACTGCCTGGGCTTTGGCCCATTTATTTAGCAGATGCCATCGCCCTTTGCTGATGCCAGCAAAAATGAGTGGATTTATTAAATGTCAGAGACCGCAAAATATTCAGCACAATATTGAAGTCGGCCAAGACGTTTTATATGGTGCTGTCTATGTAAATATTACCTGGTGTCATATGAATCACAGACTTCCTGACTTTTCTCCATCCCCCACCCCAAATAAAAATGGTTCCTGCTGGACTATTGCTGCAATATATGGGAAGGAAGGGGGGAATTCAGTTTCAGGGGGTAGTTGCCTTGGTGTGCAGGAATGCAGCTGGGTCTGAGTTGTGGCTTTTTTGGTAGAAAAAGCCCAGCAGGAGCATATTTTGCATATTAGGCCACACCCCCTGACATCATTGTTTCACGCAGGGCTTTTTGCAAGGAAAACCCCCCAGCAGGAACTCATTTGCATATTAGACCACACCCCCTGACATCACCATTGTTTCTCTCAGGGCTTTTTGGTAGAAAAACCCAGCAGGAACTCATTGGCATATTAAGTCACACCCCCTGACATCACCATTGTTTCATGCAGGGCTTTTTGGTAGGAAAAAGCCCAGCGGGAACTCATTGGCATATTAGGTCACACCCCCTGACATCACCATTGTTTCACGCAGGGCTTTTTGCTGGGAGGAAAAACCACCAGGAATGCATTTGCATATTAAGCCCCGACGCCAAGCCAGACAGAACTCCGTTCCTGTGCGTTCCTGCTAAAAATCGGCCCCTTCCCAGCCGCACTGGCAATGCCAGTTATAGGCGGGGGCCCATGCTTTGCGCTCCCGGAAGGAAGGAGGCTGACACTGGCTTCCTGGCCATCTGGGAGTTGGAGGAGGAGGCGTGGCATCGGGGCTATAAAGCCATGGCTCCCGCCCGTGTCGCCGCAGTTCTCTCGTGGCTCTCGGCCCACCCACCCACCCTATGCAGTACAAGTTTTACCGGTCGCCTTATTAGGGGCAAGGTAGGAATTTTTTCATTTTCACAGAATTGGCCTATGTGAATTTGTTTTTTGCCTACCTTGTACTGCTTGATAGTGTAGGGAGTTTGGGGTGAAGTTTGGTGGATTTGGTCGCTTGGCAGGATGAGGTGTTGGCTACAGCCTTTTCAGGGGAGCACCTATGGCTCTGCACCAGTGGGTGCAAGCGGTCTGTATGAACGGCAGATGGGCTTTACGGCTCAATGCTGGGAGTGCAGATCACGACAAAACCTCACTGGGGCAGATCTTTCCTGAGTGATTGATGCCGACAGAGGTGGAGGTGGAGCTTGGGCCTGGCCGCTCAGCACCAGTCAGATGGTATTGGCCTCGTGCTGGGGGCAGGATGGCTCGCCCTTCTAGGACAAGGCGGGGCCTGTGTTTTGACCCCAGGGCTTGTTCTTGTAGGCCTATACCTCTTGCCGTCCTTATTCGTTCAAGTTATGTTTCAATAAAGCGGCCCGGGTTTTTTATCCAACACACTGTGTCAGCCTCTTCATTCCGACTGGGGGGGGGGGCAAAAAAAAAGCCTTAGTCTGAGCCTCGTAGTACCTTAGGGACCAACAAGAGTTTCAGGGTAGAAGCTTCTGAGAGTCAAAGCTCCCATCTGACAAAGAAAGTTTTGACTCTCTAAAGCAGGGATGTCAAACTCATTTATTACGAGGGCCAGCTCTGACATAAATGAGACCTTATTGCCCCGGGTCATGTGTCTCATAAAATGTAATGCCAGGTAGCAGAGATAGAAACTTTATCAAGCATACAAACACAATTACAGTTTTTTTTTAAAAAAAAAAACTTAAAATAAAACACGTTTAAAACATTAGCACTCGTTGGGCTTAAAGGTGCTTTCTTTGTATCTCTCCAGCGGGAGGGAACTGGGCAAAGGAAGTTCTGGCTCTCTCCCTCCTTCCCCAGGAAATTAAGAGGGGGAGGAGCCTCAGGCAATAGAAGGAAGAGAGGCTTGGCTCAGTAGCTCTGCTGTGCAATTGAGAGAGTCCGGCAAAGCAAGCTCTCCCCCCTCCCTTCCTCCCCAAGAAGAGGAGCCTTAGCCAGTGGAGAAAATAGAGGTTTTGCTCTGTAGCTCCTGAGCAATTGTGCAAGCCTGGCAAAGCAAGCTGTGATGCAGAAGGAAGCAAGAGAGAGGGAGAAGGAACCAGATGATAGCCAGTTGCTCAGGGGCCTGATTTGAGTCCTTGGGATCCTGATTCAGCCCCCAGACCACATGTTTGCCATCTCTGCTCTAAAGCTTGTACCCTGAACATTTATTTAATCTCTAAGGTGCTACTGACTCGAATCTAGCAGTACCAAATTTGATTCTCATGAATGCACTGATAATTCGGTGCCCTTCCCAAATTTTGTATTGTATGTCACGTGAAAAATGAGACTTTGTCATGAGGCACAACAAAATAGAACGGTTGAAGGAGCCTCTTTTAAGTGCCCATCTTCAGGAAAAATCGCCTGCCACCTCTCTGCATGATTCATTGATCTCATCTCACTTCTCTCCAACCCACTGTGGATGAGGATGGAAGCAATTCTGTTGTGCGTCTTCATTGTTCTCAAAGAGAAAGAAAAACCCAGCTTCAGAGGAGCTTTGTATCTCTTCATGAGTCCCAGCCAGTTTGGTGTCATTTTTAAGTGCATGGCTCTTATCTGGGAGAACCAGGTTTGATTCCCCACTCCTCCACTGGCAGCTGCTGGAATGGCCTTGGGTCAACTTTCGTAGGAGTTGTCCTTGAAAGGGCAGCTGCTGTGAGAGCACTCTCAGCCCCACCCACCTCACAGAGTGTCTGTTGTGGGGAAGAAGATATAGGAGATTGTAAACTGCTCTGAGTCTCTGATTCAGAGAGAAGGGCGGGGTATAAATCTGCAGTCTTCTTCTTTCTAAGTGCTTGTGGCTCAGTGGTTAAGCATCTTCTTTGCTTGCTCTAGATCCCGGGTTCAGTCCTCTGCATCTCCAACTAAAGAAGGGACAGGCAGTAGGAGATGAGAAAGACCTCAGACTGCTGTCAGTCTGAGTAGACAGTATTGACTTAGATGGGCCAAGGGTCTGGTTCAGTATAAGGCAGCCTCATGGTATACCTCGTGGAGAGCATTATACTCTGCAGAGAAGAATCTTCTGGTGATTCCCCAGCCTGAGAGATGTCTGGTTGTCCTCAACTGACCTGGTGGAACTCTCTGCTGAATGACTTATTGCTGGACTTATTGCAGTTCCACAGGGACTGTAAGGAAGAGGTGTTCCACCAGGCTTGTGGTTGTGGACAGCAATAGGTTCCACCTTGTCTGGTACTCCTCTTTTCCCTTCTCTGTTTCCTGCCACCCCCTAGTGCCTAATGAGTAACTGAGTAGACTTTCTGTATTCATACTGTATGAGCACTGGTTCCACGATTGCTAATTATTGATAGAACGGGGATTCAACACCGCATGGGAGAACCTCTTGAGCCTTGTGAAATTGACCACTGTGTTTTGCGCTCACAATGAGTTTTAAAACAGTTTATTGATAACATATGGTTACAATATCTAATTATATTCTTGCTATCTCTAATCCATATGATATTTTCAATCCCCCCTTCCTCCGTAAATAGACTCCCGCCGAGGTTATATACTTAAATTCAATTATAAACGTACCCTTAACCCATCAAAGTTCAATATTTTTCTTTTCTCACATTCGTATTAAAAAATTGTCCAATGTCTTTTTACATTCCACTCTTGTTCCATATATCCTCTAAATTTCTTCCACTCCTTTTTGAAAACGTCCAAATCATAGTCTCTTAAAGTTCTTGTTAATTTGTCCATCTCACTCCACGATAAAACTTTCACAATCCAGTCCCATTTCTCTGGTATTTTTTCTTGTTTCCACAGCTGCGCATACAATGTCCTAGCAGCTGAAAGCAGATACCAAATTAAAGTTCTATCTTCTTTTGGAAAATTTTTCCATTTGTAATCCAAGCAGAAATGTCTCTGCAACTTTCTTAAAATCGTATCCCAAAATTTTAGAAATTTCTTGTTGTATCATCTGCCAAAACTTTTTCACTTTTTCACAGGTCCACCACATATGGTAAAAAAAACCTTCATGTTTTTTACATTTCCAACATCTATCCGACATCTTATTACTCATCTTAGCCAGTTTTTTTCGGAGTCATATACCACCTATATATCATCTTAAAACAATTCTCTTTAATGTTCTGACATGTTGATATTTTCATCTAGTTCTTCCAAAGATACTCCCATGTATCCATTTGTATTTCTCTATTCACATTAATTGCCCATTTAATCATTTGAGATTTTATTACTTCTTCTGTAGACCATTTCAGTAGTAGTTTGTATACTTTCGATATTAATTTTTCGTTATCTCCAAGCACGTTTTGCGCTCACAATGAATTGAGCATTGGTTCCAGAATAATCAAGCAATTTGTCGGACGAAAGACGCTACCAAAAGACACCTATTTTTTTACTGGAAGCGTGTCACTTTTTATTCTGGAAAGAATCGCTAGCACCTTTTTGAATAATCAGCGTAGACAGAGAAAATAATTCTGTAGTTGCTAGTGGACCCTGTAGCTAGATCCAAGTGGGCAGCCGTGTGGGTCTGAAGCAGTAGAACAAAGTAGGAGTCAAGTGGTACCTTTAAGACCAACAAAGTTTCATGCAGAATGGAAGCTTTCATGTGCCACTTGACTCCTACTTTGTTCTAGTGGACTCTGTGTCTATATACTAACAAATGGAATTTGTGAACGTCTACAATATATGTTCATATTGTATTGTTATTTTTTGCATTGTCATATAACATGAATGCATATTAAGTTGTATCATAGTCTTCATTAATTACATAAATTGATCTATTTAAGCAGTAAGATTGCCTAATACTAGAGTGCGCAGTCAATATTGTTTACTGTGTAAATACTTCTACACCAGGGGTGTCAAACATGCAGTCCGGGGGCTGAATCAGGCCCCCGCAGGGTTCCTATCAGGCCCCCGAGCAACTGGCAGTCATCTGCTTCCTTTTCCCTCTCTCTTGCTTCTTTCTGCATAACAGCTTGCTTTGCCAGGTATGCTCAATTGCAAAGCAGAGCTATAGAGCAAAACCTGTATTTTCTCCATTTGCTGAGGCTCCTCCCTTGGGGAAGAAGAGGGGAGAAGTAGCTTGTTTTGCCAGGCTCGCTCAATCACTCAGCAAAGTTACTGATCCAAGCCTCACTTCCTTCTATTGGCTGAGGCTCTTCCACCTCCTGGTCCCCTGGGGAAGGAAGGAAAGAGCCAGAGCTTCCTTTAGACAGTTCCCTGGACCCTATAGGAGAAATAAAAGAAAGCACCTTTAAGACCAAGTGCTAATATTTTAAGGATGTTTTAAGATGCTTTAAAGCAATCTTTATGCTTGTCTGTGTCCTTATAAAGTTTATATCTCTGCTACCTAATCTTAAATAGGTACACACATGGCCCAGCCTGCCATGGCCCGGCCCGACAAGGTCTCATTTATGTCAGATTTGGCCCTCATAATGAATGAGTTTGACACCCCTGAAGGTTATCTATAGGTCCTCCCACTGTGAGGCAGCAGTACAATCTGGAAGTTTTAATGGTATTATATTTTTGTTTTAACCTGTTTATTAACCTATGGATGCATTTTATTGTTGTTCGCTGCCCTGTATCTACAGGGGGAGGATGGCTTTAAAAGCCTTGTACGTACAGGGAGAGTGAAATGTATTCATATTTCAAGTAACGGAGTGTGACTTTCTAGCCTCTCCTTCTCACCGCAGCCCCAAATGTCCACCCAAAGTTGGAGGGGGTCAGTTTGGGCTTCAAGGGGAGGGGGGCAAGACATCTGTTCCCAGTGGTGGGAAATCCTACCCCTCATGAAAATGTGGTGGTGAAACTAATGCATATTACCCTGGAGTCTTAAAGAGCACTGTCCAAATGATCAATAGTCTTTGCATAATTAGAGCTATTTTTCTCCCCCCACCAATAAAACCACACTTTCCATTGTAAATAGAGTTAACGCAGTATAAAACCATCTTCAGCCACTACGTGCTCTTCTGCAGAGCTAAACCTTCTTTAATAAAGACATCTGAGAGTCCTCGTGGACAAGTTTATACCTTTAGTGTGTCATTCTTAGGAACTTATGAGCTTGTTTAGCTATAAAGCAAGAGAGGGAGATGTGTCTCTAAGAATACCTTTTTTCATGGCAGTAATAACAGCAATAATAACGGCGCCTTTGTTACAATGACTAGTGGTTGGAAGCAATAAAACCAAATTGGTGTAATCATTGAATCACAGACTAAATTCATTGTTTGGCATACAGTCCAAATCCTCTCCATCTTATTCAAAAATGCGTATTCAAAAGTGACAAAATAAGAGTCACAGTGACAATAGACGCACATGAGATTATTGTTGGGGCAAGGAAGGAGTGGTGATTCAGAGAAGAGTGCTCAAATTGGACAATTTACAAATGTCATGCATGCCAATTGTAAGCAGTGTTAAGTATTCTGGGGAAATGCACAGAAATAGTGAGGGGTGTAATTGAAGTTGTTTAATCAATTATTTCATAGATTGCATTGATACAAATCTTCTTCTTCTTCTTTTCCTCCTCCTCCCACCCCTCCAAAAACTAATCATGGGTGTTTTTGTTTTAGAAGAAGAAGATATTGGATTTACATCCCGCCCTCCACTCCAAAGAGTCTCAGAGCAGCTCACAATCTCCTTTACCTTCCTCCCCCACAACAGACACCCCGTGAGGTGGGTGGGGCTGGAGAGGGCTCTCACAACAGCTGCCCTTTCAAGGACAACCTCTGCCAGAGCTATGGCTGACCCAAGGCCATGCTAGCAGGTGCAAGTGGAGGAGTGGGGAATCAAACCCGGTTCTCCCAGATAAGAGTCCGCACACTTAACCACTACACCAAACTGGCTCTCCGGAGATGTGTGTTAATTTATAATCTTATTAGAGAAAGCTATGACCACTAATTAGAAGGAATGCCCTTCCTAGTGACAGTGCCACTCAGAGCCACCAACCACAGAGTAGGGAGGGGTAGAAAGGAAAGCAAAAGTAAGAAGAGGAGGAGGTGGGAGGGAGAGAAGGAGGAAGCAGGAATTTATTTAATTATATTTATTTATGACTTTTCAATGGCATTCTGTGGGCAGAATTGGGCCCTTTGTTGCCCATGTTTCTTCAGGCCCCCAGACAAATCCTTAGATGCCACCAGTTAATCAACTAAAACTCTGGTTGATTAATCCACTGAATCTTTTGACATAGGCTGACACTCTACCTGCCTCTATCAGTCATCTATTTATCATTCATAAACAATATTTCGGCATCCTTTCTCACTGTTGCGGATAGCTTTGACATCCCACCCCCAACATACATTGAACTTACCCTTATCCTACTACTCCGCTCAGCAAGCTGCCAGCATAGACAGCTTCAAGAGGGGATTGGATAAACATATGGAGCAGAAGTCCATCAGTGGCTATTAGCCACAGTGTATTGTTGGAACTCTCTGTCTGGGGCAGTGATGCTCTGTATTCTTGGTGCTTGCGGGGGGGGGGGGAGACACAGTAGGAGAGCCTCTAGTGTCCTGGCCCCACTGATAGACCTCCAGATAGTGCCTGGGTTTTTTGGCCACTGAGTGACACAGAGTGTTGGACTGGATGGGCCATTGGCCTGATCCAGCATGGCTTATCTTATGTTTTCTTATGTTCTTAAATCGTATTTATTTAAATATTTATAGCTCACATTTCCTTTTGAAGTCTTTCTCCAATCTAGGGAGTCTTCCTCCAAATCAAGTGGCTCTTCCTCCAACAGAAGGAAGGTTACTACAAGGATGGTCAGATGGTTGGATCTACCCCAGCAAAATTATTACAAGCACTGGCATCACTACAGGCATACCTTCCTATATCACCTTTTTGAGAATTCAGTTCCAGCTTTTTCCTCAACAATGCAAGCCAAACAGCTGGTATACTCTGTTCTCCCACCTCAGGTCATATCCCTGATTACATCTCCATATTTTATGAATAGAATTAACTTTTCCACTGCATTGCCCATCATATCACACCTCCTATGATATGAAGATGGTGAGCCATTTTAAGCTCACCAAAATTGTGGGATTTGGGAGACTTTGTCATGTGATTTTAGATCTTTTTGAATTTCGGACTCACGTTCATTGAGTGAGACTGCAGCACTCTGCTATATCACGAACAACTTTTGAAATGACTTGGTTTGAAAAGCAGCTTACCATGCGGAACAAGGAGCTTCTGTCCGTGAAACAGAAATCAGTGCTGCTTTTGGCTTGTGCTTCCAGCACGCTGTTTCAAGTGGTAGAGTTTATCTGTTTTCTCGACTCTGTTCTCTGTTCCTGTGATCTTCATGTGGATGTGAAGTTCTTACATCAAAGAACAGCACAGAGACAGGGGATCCTATGCAACTTTCTGCGGAACTCTCCATGGTGCTGAAAGAAGAACATGGACTTTACAAGGGAGAGGAACAGTTAGATTTCAAGTCCAGTAACACCTCAGAGACCGACAACAGGGAAGAACTTCCAGGGCTACTGTAAGAAGGCTTTTCTGCCTTCCATTTTCAGGCACTGTCTATAAAACTGGGGTGGGCCCATGGTTCTCAGAAATTGTTTTTCAACAAGCCACCAACCATATACTGAAACAACTCTAGATAGTTTGTTAGGAGAGGGTTGTCACTTTGTTTATATTTCTGTAGTAAGACACTTTGGATCCCTTCAGGGAGACAAGTGGGATATAAATATTGAAACAAATAGACCATATAAATAAGTATTTACATTGTAAGATCCAATAAGTGACTATACGCAAGAAAGGTGATTAATAAATATTTTAAATAAATACATTAAAAAAAAAACCAGATTTAAACATTTTAAAAATCTTGTTATATATTGGATATGTTGAATCATGGTTCACATAAAGAGTAAGATTACAAATTATCAATCTCGATGGACAACAGACTGTCAAAATAATTTAGAAGAGGATGACGGAGAGTGGATTTGGAATCCTCCCAGCTCTCACTCTGCAGTTTCTAATATAAAATGTTGATCATTTAAAATGCAAACAAGATGGTATCTTGCACCACATCGTTTGCATAAAATAAAAAAGCCAAACTGTTACAAAAATTGTAGACTTTTTCCACTGTTGTTGAACCTGTGAATTAATACAATTGTACTGAAAATATATTGTTCAACACATCAAACAGATAACAAATTATGATTTACCTTTAATACCAGAACTGTTCCTAATTGATTTCTGGAAGCAACTTTTAAAGGATAAAAGTAAAATGAAATTAATATCAGTATTGTTAGCTATAGCCAGAATTGCATTGGCAGTTATGTGGAAAGGTAAGAAAATACCCACAATGGATAAATGGCAAACTTGACTTTGGGACTACTTTATTATGAGAAAAAAAATCATATAGAGTTAATTATACTAAAGCAAATAATTTGTTGGAGTATATATTACTGTAGTTCAGTATATAACTGAAAAAGGTGTCCTTCCCTAAAATACTCTGTACCAAGATATGGTGTTTTTTTAACAGACTTCTGGTATATTTGTAGATAACCAACAGATATGAAAATGTTGTTTTGGTGACTGTCCAGATGTTGTATGCTATTTTGTATATTAATTTCTAAATTGTTTCAAATAAAATAATGTTTCTATTTCTTTTTTTACCAATAAACATTTGGTCTTCAGGAACTGGGCTGCGGTGTTATTTAAGGGAGGTCGTACCAGTCTTGGCAATACTATATTATGGAGTGAGAAAATGAAAAATAAGGCGAGAAGGCCCATGATACATCATATATATATCACTTCCGAAATACACCCATACACAAATGTCATCTAGTGAGAAATAATCTTATAGATGTAAAATTGTTTTCATATGCCTTTAAATCATCCATGGGGATATCTTTGTAGATTTGCTTGGATTTGTAATAAAGGGTGCCTGAAGAATCTGTGACTTTACAATCCTCAATTCTGCCTCTTGACCTGTCTTGCAAGATCCATGGCAAAGCTTCGCAATACGTTGAGTTTCTGCCCTGTAGAAATAAAGTCTTCTTGAACTACAGAGGATCTTCACAAGTCGTTATTCACCTGCACGGCTCCTTGGCTTGCTACTGATTTCCTAGGAGGTTGGCTTCAGGTAATTGTTCTAGAGTGGAGGGGGGTGGATTTTACCTGAAGCAGTGGCAGCAAGTGGAAAGGATGGGGGCAAAACTGTGGCTAGTCTTTCCCATAATGAGAGAAAGTCCATGACTAGTGGGTTGTCATTGTTTTCCTTTGCAGAGTCTCCCTTGGTGGTCTCCCAAGAGTCAACCTGGCTTTGCTTCTGAGATATGATGAGATCAGTCTGTACCATGTTGCCTCCCCTCCACCAGCTGGTCTGCATCCTGGGTCTTTCACCCGCTTGCCTTGGTCCACAATGGCATAATGGTTGTCAAGCTCTAGATCAGGGGTGTCAAACTCATTTGTTATGAGGGCCACATCTGACATAAATTAGACCTTGTTGGGCCGGGCCATATTGCGTTGGGCCAGGCCATATTGGTCTGGGTCGGGGCATGTCTGACCAGGCCATGTGTGTACCTATTTAAGTTTAGATAGCAGAGATATAAACTTTATAAAGGACACAGACAAACACAATTAAAAGATTTTTTAAAAAAAACAATTAAAACATGCTTAGAACATTAGCATTCATTGGTCTTAAAGGTGGTTTCTCTGTAGCTCTCCTATGGGATCCAGGGAACTGGGCAAAGGAAGCTCTGGCTGTTTCCTTCCTTCCTCAGAGGATGAGGAGGGGGAGGAGCCTCAGTCAATAAAAGAAATAGAAGCTTGACTCAGTAGCCCTGCTGTGTGATTGAGAGAGCCTGGCAAAGCAAGCTATCCCTGATCCTCTTCCTCCCCAAGGGAGGAGCCTCAGTCAATGGAGAAAATAGAGGTTTTTGCTCTGTAGTTCCTGTGCAATTGAGCAAGTCCTGCAAAGCAAGCTGTTATGCAGAAGGAAGCAAGCGAGAGGGAGAAGGAAGCAGACGACAGCCAGTTGCCTGATACGAGCCCTCCGGGGGGCTTGATTCAGCCCCCATACTGCATGTTCGACACCACTGCCCTGAATGGCCTTTTGGTTTATGGCTTGATGTGATGAAATCTGTGTACACCTGATTTAAGAGTACTGTATTTAATAGTTATGGATTATAAATGCCCTGAGCTTGATGACCCAGGCCAACTAGCCGAATCACATCACATCTCTGAAGCTAAGCAGGGTTAGCCCTGGTTAATACTGGGGTGGGAGGCCACCAAGGACATTGGTGGTTGCTACACAGGACGCGGAAGGGCAAACCATCTCTGCTTGTCTCTGTATCCAGGATTTCAAATTTGGTGGAGCCACAGGCAGGATTTTTTGTTTAGGGGAGGCCAGGGGGCCAGGCTCTCAGTGTCAGCTCTCAAAATATCCTATGAATGCCCCTAAAAATTTTGCCATATTATCCCTTTTATTATCAAAAATTATGCATCAGCTTTTGTCTTCCCCTGCACTTTTTTATCACGCTGGATGTTAAGGGAGAAAGAAAGGGGTTAAGGCTTCCTGAACAGATTGGTGGCGAGTTACAAATCCAAGTGGGGGGAAGGGCTGGGATTTTGCAAATTCTGCGCAAGAAAACTGGAAGTGAGCACAAATGAACTCAAAGGAATGGGGAAGGGACTTGAAAATGCCACAAATCTAAACTGAATTCCATTTATGAATAGCTCATTTGTCGTAACTTCCAGAGGGGGATTTCAACACTGTTTATTGCATACCAGTCTAAGGGCTTTGTGTTGAAGGCATCCCTATGTATTCTCAAATGAGGGCATTGTTGTACAATATACCTTTTCATTCACATTTTCAGGTGAGAAAAAAAAGTGTCTTTATGGCCCTGCCGTGTAATGAGCTGGGAAATAATGTCCTTCTGTTTAATTTTTGGTTGTTGAAAACCGTGATTGTTTTCTTGGGGGGGGGGGGCGGGGAGGAGATACGTCAACATTTCTCTTTAATCACAACTGGCATCTGCTAAAGAAAAATCATTTCAAAGCAGGAAGAAGTGGAGCTAAATGGAAACTAGCCCCACCGGCAGTATATTGTCCAGCTGAGATGATGCCCTTTAGGATAAAGAAGAAAAAAAACGGGGGAGAGCTATTGGTGCAGTTCTCACAATAAATAAAAAATAAGGGCAATACTGAAATGTGTCGAACAAGGGAGCAATTCATCACACCTTTCTGTTGTGTAAGCACCATTCATTTTGTCGGGGCATGGGCAGGCCTTCCAAAAGTACAGATCTCGCATCAGGGACACTCCGTGGCTTATCTTTCCCAACCCTCAGAGCAATACTCCAGTCAGAATAAATGGCCACAATATGATGAGTGTCGAAGTGATTTTTTTTTTATGGCCGTTGCGCAGAATCAGAAAGCTGAGACATCAGTTTCCATATGGGTATTTCTGAACTGGGAAACATATACACACACACACTGTGTGAATCGATATACATGACATTTTCAAAACTTTACCAAAAAAAACTATACAAAAAAAGAAAGTAGTTGTGTGGAGGAATGGCTCAGTGGCAGAGCATCTGTCACGCATGCAGAAGCCCTGGTTCATTCCCTAGCACAGGGGTGTCAAACCTGCAGTTCAGGGGCTGAATTCGACCTCCGGAGGGCTCCTATCAGGCCCCCGAACAACTGGCTGTCATCTGCTTCCTTCTCCCTCCATCTGGCTTCCTTCTGCATAACAGCTGGCTTTGCAAGGCTTGCTCAGTTGCACAGGAGCTACAGAGCAAAGCCTCTATTTTCTCCATTGGCTGAGGCTCCTCCCTCAGGGAGGAAGAGGGGGAGGAATAGTTTGCTTTGCCAGGCTCTCTCAATCACACAGCAGGGCTACTGAGTCAAGTCCTTCTATTGGCTGAGGCTCCTTTCACCCCAGTCCCCTGGGGAAGGAAGGAAAAAGGCAGAGCTTCCTTTGCCCAGTTCCCTGGATCCCATGGGAGAAATACAAAGAAAGCATCTTTAAGACCAATAAGTGCTAATGTTTTAAGCATGTTTTAAGTTTTTAAACTATATATATTTGTGTTTTTCTGTGTTCTTTATAAAATTTATATCTCTGCTACCTAATCTTATATAGCTACACGCATGGCCCGGTCCAACATGGCTCAGCCGAACCCGACATGGCCTGGCCCAACAAGGTCTCATTTATGTCAGATCCAGCCCTCATGAGTTTGACACCCCTGTCCTAGCTTCTCCAGTTAAAAGGAACAGGTTGAAGGCACTACGGTAGTAATCTCCGTGAGGATCTGACTGCCTATGAGCAGAAGATGCTGACAGATGCACACATCTTTGTTTCCCTTTCCCCAAGGAGTCCTTTCTGATTCCAGGAATCTTGATTCCCGGAGTCACAAAACCTTATAGGAACTAAAAGCCATGAGGATAAAAAAAAAAACTTGCACAGAGGAAAAGGAAGGGAGCAAAATCACTCTGGTAATGGTAGGAGGAGCTTTGATAGCAAGTGTGCTCAGAACTTAAAAGTGAGCTTCATCTGAGCCTCGTGTGTGTGTGGGTGTGTGAAGTGCCATCAAGTTGCAGCTGACTCATAGTGACCCCAGCAAGGGGTTTCCAAGGCAAGTGAATAGGCAGAAGGGGTTTGTCATTGCCATCTTCTGCAGAGGCTTCTTTAGTCATCTCCTATCCAACTACCAATACCAACTACCGAAACCCTTAGGATTTTTGTCTGTCTGTCTGCCTGTCTGTCCGTCTGTCCATCCGCCTGCCCACCTGCCTGCCTGTCTGTCTGTCCATCCGTCCGTCCGTCCATCCATCCATCCGTCCGTCCATCCATCCATCTCTTCATTCAACCTTCCATCCATCCATCCATCCATCCATCCATCCATCCATCCATCCATCCATCCATCCATGCATCCATGCATCCATGCATCCATACATACATACGTCCATCCGTCCATCCATCCATCCATCCATCCATCCATCCGTCCGTCCATCCATCCATCCATCCATCCATCTCTTCATTCAACCTTCCATCCATCCATCCATCCATCCATCCATCCATCCATCCATGCATCCATACATACATACATCCATCCATCCATCCATCCGTCCGTCCGTCCATCCATCCATCCATCCATCCATCCATCCATCCATCCATACATACATACATACATACATGCATACATACATACATACATCCAGCAGCTGCAAGTGGAGGAGTGGGTAATCAAACCCAGTTCTCCCAGATAAGGGTCCACACACATAACCACAGATATAGGACTTCCCAGAGAGAAATATTTATTTCCCTTAAAGATTCCCTTGGCCGTTCATACAACTCCTACTCACTTAATGCATCCCGTGAAATAAAAATTTCTCTTGCACAATGTCTTATGGAATTATTTGCTTGTAAACTGAAGAATTATCTCCTGGCAGTTTCCCTAACACATCGACATGATAAACATGTCTTTTTAAATGTTGGGTGAAAATCGGAAACCATTGGAAAACTGTCAACAGATTTTTTTTATTATTATTTCACTGAAATGCAAATCAGGATAAACTGTCTAGTTCTTTCAGAGCAACTGGCATGTCTATTAAGCCAAATATATGATTTTCAAACTTACGCCGAATAAACAATCCAGGTTAAAAGGATCCATCCCTTCCCATCACCATTATAAATATGAAATAAATAATATCCCACCGATCACTAGAATTGAGCAAATACTCTATCTGCCACTTTAAATTTTTCAGCTGAAACCCTGGATGGGTATGAATGTGCCATTCGGATGTGACTGTGCCCAAGAGCTCGCAAAGGTTATGCAAAGTGTATGTGCATTTTACGGTTGAACTCCGGAATGTTAAATGGCTATGATTAGAAGTATCTAGAATAACTAAAACTACTTAAAAAAATGCTCCATGCAAATTTTCTATTTGATGGAATCAGGCTAATAAAGAGATAGATAGATAGATAGATAGATAGATAGATAGATAGATAGATAGATAGATAGATAGATAGATAGATAGATAGATAGATAGATAGGTAAATTTATTGTCATTGTTTTCAAGAAAATGAGAGCAACGAAATGAGGTGCTCTTCCACAAACATACCAACACATCAACACCCACAAAAGAACATATACATAGACCATTTAAATGCATCTAAAAACACATAACCATTCATAACCCTGCATTTAGCTTAACCACGGCACTTGGATAGAAGCTGCCCTTGAATCTATTTGTCTTTGCCTTCAACACTCTATATCGCCTGCCTGATGGTAAAATCTCAAATAGCAAGTGGCCCGGATGTGAAGGGTCCCTTAAGATCAGATGCAGAGCAGCAGTAATTGCAGAGCAGCTACAACTGGGGGGAGGCGGACATATTTTCCCCTCAAGAAATGAAATGTTCTTCAGCTCCTGACCTTCCACCATGATATTTTTTTTTATATATCAGGAAGGGCTTTATTAAGAGCTGCTAGGTTTCTAGCTTCAGTGAGACACCTCCTGTATCCCCCTCTAGCCATCTGATGATGTCACTTGCGGCCACAACAGATGTGTCATCACCACCAAGGGCCCTACCCAACTGATGAGTCTCCCTAAATGACCAACCTCATGGGAGCAAGCCGAGTTTTATTCTAGTGGATTATTATTTTCCCCATTTTCAAACCGTATTGACGTTAAACAGGATACAACATAATATTGCTTGGGAGAAGGGAAGTAGTAAAAGCCTCTTGAAGGTCTTGTTGAAAATCTTGTTTCATGAGGGGGTCTGAGGGAGAACAGGTTGTTTCCCGGTCTGCCGCCATTTTAGATGAATGAAGCCTCGCCGAGAAAAATCATGAAGCGTCTGTCAATTTGCTTGGTTTTAATAGGTCAGTTAAGAGTCTATTCCCTGTCAGTTGTGGTTTAGGCTTAAGTCGCCCAGTTTTTCCCATGCCCAGGAGGGTGATATTCACAATTCTGTCCTTGATTAATACAGCTGGTGAAATGATCAGGTGCAGAACCTAACCTCTATGTGTCTGCCATCTTCATCACCGACACCCCGTGGATTATTAAACATTGCCAGTGCTTACTGATTTCATATTTACCTGATTCAGAATGTCTGCACTTTATGATGCTTGACCACATCACAAATTCAGCACAGTCTCCCTCAAAAGTTCATAATGGAATGAAAACTGAACAAGTCTCAACCTGCAGCAGATTTTGGGATATGTAATTCTTAAGGGTACCTCTCAAAAACCCTTGCTGTTATGGGCTGCTTGTTCCTGAGATGCTCCTGTGAGCATACTCATCAGCATCTGCCATGTAAACAACCCTGGGATTTGTAATTTCCAGGAGACTTAAATAGACAGGCATTCTGGGAAAATGCATTTGTTAGTGTCTTGGGCACTGAAGAATGTTACAACGCCAGAGTTCCAGAGGTCCAATACAAAGTGCTGATCTTGACTGTTAACCCCCTTATATGACTTGGAGTAGAATACCCAACAACTTCCTCCACTTGTATCAGCCAAGCCAACCCAAGACTTGAAGCCCACCCGTGGTGCCTTTCTTCCAAGGTTCATGGCTGGTGGAGTCCAGAGAAGGGGTTCTTAACCATCTGCCTGCTTGACAGCAGAACTCACTTCCACAAGAGTTGAGAGTGGTTACCTCTTGTACAGCTGGTTTGAAGTCCTTCCATTTCAGAAGGGCCTTCAAGCTCAATTGATTTGTGGTGCTCTGGGAGTTCCATGGTGGCACTGCTGACATGTTTCCTCTTCTGTGTGTCATCTGTTAGTTTACCACACTGTTTTTATTCAGGTAGGCATATAGGAACTGGACTCCTCCATGGGAGGAGATCTTTTACTTGCCCACATTCTGAATGAAAATATTTGAAAAAAAAATAAGAGTGAACTGTGCCTCCCAATATAATTCAGAAAATTCAGCTCTGCAGTTATAGATACACAATGTCGGCATTGTAGCTTGGAAGAGGAAAACACTATAATGAACAATTTGATTCCAAAATTTAAATGGAGCAATGTGTTCCAGCTCTGTTTGTTCGAAGCTCAGGCTCAGATATGCTATGGAACAGTGCCACCAAAGCTGTCTGTAAACCCTGATTCATTGAGAAGTGAAATCTAAGGCATGGGTTTCACATGACTTTCAGGACTGTGGTTGATAAAAGACTTCAGAGACTATAATCATTATCATTTTAATAATGACACCACCACCACCACCACCACCACCATCATCTTCTTCTTCCCCCTTCTCCTCCTTTTCATATGAAGCTGTTTTATACTGAATCAGACCCTGGGTCCATCAAAGTCAGTATTGTCTACTCAGACTGGCAGCGGATCTCCATGGTCTCAAGCTGAGATTTTTCATGCCTACTTGCCTGGACCCTGTTTAGTTGGAGATGCTTGGGGTCGAACCTGGGACCTTTCGCTTACCAAGCAGATGCTCTACCGCTGAGCCACTGTCCCTCCCTTCATGTTGTTCACAACAATAATAATGATCATGACATCATTATCATTTTAAATTAAATTTAGTTTCATCTGAGCATCTTCAATGCACACTTGAATTCCAGTTTTTGAGAATTTCTGCTTTCTTCCTTCAATCACGTTTGCTTCAGCTTATAGATAACGTACCAGCAGACGCAGCACATTACAGTAGGTAGAACTGTGCTCGGTGAATGGCTAGAAGGCATCTGATGTTTCAGGGAGGCAGCGAAGTAACACAGACAGATTGCTTGTGCTTCCTCTCCTCATGCTCTCGGGTCTCATCAGAAGAGAAATGAGAGCTGTAGCTTCAATGAGAGGTCACGGCTCAGTGGAAGAGGCAAAGAAGACTGACTGAGCTTCTTGTCCTTTTGTAGATGTCACAAAAAGAAAGCGAGGCATGGATGTGGGAAAGTGTGGTATGTTTGTTGTACACATTAAATGAAATGGTCTACTCCCCCCAAATTTATGCGAGTTTGCTTAGTCTCACAAAGTGAAGCCCCAGCTTCATTAGTTCTGCTTATTAGCTTGAAATGCGTGTTGCCTGGACTTGCTCACATCCTTATGTATCCTTGTTAACGAACAGCTATTGTTTTAAGACCATCTGCCTCTGCCATATGAACCTTAGAGCAGGAACCTGAGTGAGTTCACTATTCCTGACTCACAAAGGGAACACTACAGAAAGGACCCTGGCTAGGTGGAAGAGTAAGAACATAAGCGAAGCCATGTTGGATCAGGCCAATGGCCCATCCAGTCCAACACTGTACACACAGTGGCCAAAAAAACCCAGGCGTGATCAGGAGGTCCATCAGTTGGGCCAGGACACTAGAAGTCACACTTTTGCCCCTCCCAAGCACGAGGAATACAGAGCATCACTTGCCCCAGACAGAGAGTTCCAACAATACGCTGTGGCTAATAGCCACTGATGGACCTCACTGATGGACGATGAGCGAATGTTTTGCATATAGAAAGTCCCAAGTTCACTACTAGAGAAATGGCAACATAAACAGGGGCATTCTTAAAGGCTCCAGACTTAACTTGCTGTAAGCATATTATTCCACTATAGAGAGAATTTATTCCAGTATCCTCACCTCTCCCTCTGCAGGGGAGATCCAACTGAAAGGTGACTCCAGGGGCTGATTTGCTCGTCTATGATTAAATGGATGCAGAATTTTAGAGAACAGATGCCTATGCATTGATGGGAACAGTACTGGGGAAAAGAAATTAAGTTCACAGCCAGTCAGGCATCAAGAAAAAAAAAAAAACCTGGTACAAAATGTTTTTTAGACGTTAGATAACCAAAAGGATTTTGAGAGACAAAAACTGCAAAGAAAATTCTGGAGATGACCAGACCAATCCTCCCTCTAAGCTGCGGAGCCTGGTGAGCAAACATTCTACTTTGTGAGCTATTGGCATTAAAGTTGAGAGCTACTGCATAAATTAGTTTGCTCCGGGGCCATTTTTTTCCTGAGCTAAGAGGGAAAAAGTGTGAGGTGGAGGCTAAAAAAACTGTGAGCTAGCTCACACTAACTCATTTAGATGTAATACTGGTCCAAACATAGATTGTGGTCAGACAGCCAAGTTGCCATGACATATCTTGACTTTGAATAAGCCTCTTGAGTTTGGGGCAGTTTCTGTCAATTAGACAGAATCCCCTAAGCTGGCATCATAGTGCCATGGGCCCGTGATTGGTCAACCACATTGCTAATTCATTACAACCATGGACCTGCAACTGGGTTGGATCTTTTTTCCTAATTCCTGCTGTCTATGTATGCAGAAGCAGACAAGTGCGCATGTGCTTCTGGCTGCGTTCTTTGGGGGCACTGAAGCACATGCCAGAGTGAGGTTGGGGAGGGGGGAAAGACACACTAGAAATGGAGTGGAACAATCACACCACCCATGCATTTCCATGGCATAATGGGTAGATGATGACTGGAGATGATGACTGCAGATTTATACCCCGCCCTTCTCTCTGAATCAGAGACTCAGAGCAGCTTACAATCTCCCATATCTTCTCCCCCCAAAACAGACACCCTGTGAGGTGGATGGGGCTGAGAGGGCTCTCACAGCAGCTGCCCTTTCGAGGACAACTCCTGCGATAGCTATGGCTGACCCAAGGCCATTCCAGCAGCTGTAAGTGGAGAAGTGGGGAATCAAACCCGGTTCTCCCAGATAAGAGTCTGCACACTTAACCACTACACCAAACTGGCTCTCCAAGTGGGCAACCAGGTTGGTCTGAAGCAACTGAACAAAGCAGGAGTCAAGTGGCACTTTTAAGACCAACAAAGTTTAATTCAGAACGTAAGCTTTCGTGTGCTAAAAGTACACTTCTTTAGACGAGGGAATAAGTGTGCTTTTAGCGCACGAAAGCTTACATTCCGAATAATGCTTTGTTGGTCTTAAAGGTGCAACTTGACTCATGGCATTATGGAGTGATCAGACACCTGGAAACCTACCATGGAAGTCTTTTGCTTAGGTAGCTACCAGAGTTTGATGACAAATGTAGATTGGAGTTTGCTGGTGGCTATTTAATCCATGTCATTTTAATGCGAGGTAGAGATTAATGTGGTATGGGAGCCAGATGTCCATATTTGATTGTACTCATTTGATTTGGAAGGAAGGGGTGGCTATGTTGGGCCAAACTGCTCATCTGATTGCAACCACAGATGGAACCTTTTTTTTTTACCATAAGTGGTTGATTTGTAAAAAAACACTGAAAGGGAATACTTGTTACATGGAAAAATGCAGAATATAGTAAAAATTAAATTCCCTATGGAAGCTATGCTATTAGGCATAATGCTTAACAAATTACCACAAAAATTAGAAGAGACATTCAAATATAGTTTGGATTTTGAGCAGAAAAAATCTTTTTTTTTTTTTTTACTATGAGATATATAATAGAATTTTCTTTGTCCTTTGAAATATAAAAAGTTATAGCGAGCATGTAAAAGTGGTGAAATATGTAACACCGAACATGTAGTAATGATGAAACTAATAATGTAGTTGTAAAATAGATCGGTTATGAAATTTGAAATTAAAAAATGAATAGAAAAGTACCTCAACAGAACCATCGTATTTATGGATAATGTCTTAAAAATTATAACAAAGGGGATGTTGGGGAGAAATATTTTCTGTTTTATACACTCTGTAATATATAATCATCCTTGAGACATACAATTATGTTATAATCCCTCTTCCCCTTTTTTGTATCCTCTTTACATATTCATTTTCTTTTAAAAAATTATATATATGCAGGGCTTTTTGTAGCAGGAACTCCTTTGCATATTAGGCTACACCCCCCTGATGTAGCCAATCCTCTAGGAGCGTACCGCTGGCCCAGTAATAAGCCCTGTAAGGTCTTTGAGGATTGGCAACATCAGGGGTGTGTGGCCTAATATGCAAAGGAGCTCCTGCTCCAAAAAAAGCGCCCTGATAATAACTATTAAAATGATGACTTGTCAACGAAAAGCCCTCACATTGGATAGCAGCCCTAGGCCCAACCTTGTACCCTACAAGAACTCAAGTCCATCTCTCTAGTGAAACAGAGCCCAGGGAGACCAGGATTATTTCGTTTGAGGTCGTGGTGAAAAGAGGACATCAAACAAAAGGGGAAAATGCTAGCAAGAAAGCGGAGCTATTTGGCAAACATCCAGATGATTAGCATTATACAAGTTACTGCAGCATCAGGCTGGCCCCGGAAAATAAAATAGATTGACCGGTGAGAGATTTATTATGACTCCGAAGGGTTTGTGGAGATGATTTTTTTTTCTTTTAAAAAAAAATGTGGTTCAGAATGAGTACAAGCCAGAGCAAGCTGCCCTTTCACACACAATTCGAGGGAATGTGACCACAAGGTTACGTTCGCCCATGAACCCATAAAATATTTAAAATTAATTTCATTTGTCAGTCTCCTTTGTCATTAATAATTAACTGGGAATCATTTCCTGGCGTTCAGCAGGTCCCTCTGGTCTCCGAAAGGCTTCTCCGCACGCTTTCCCCCACCAGTTGCAGAAGCTCCAAATGATACTTCTGACTTGTTCCCCCTCACAGCTTCTCCCGCCCCACTGCACACACACAAACGCTCTTTAAAACGCTAACATAAATTCAACAGCAGAATAATGGGGAGAAAAGAAATGTATACTTGAAACAAGCAAACCCCATCAGCTTCCCCACATAGCCTGAAGTGTCTCTGTTGCTCCAGGGCATTGGGTTTCAAGAGGTTAAGGTCGGGCCTACTGTCTAGGTTGAGCCTGTGAAGTTATTGGTGAGGGCAGAGTCTGTAGCAGGGATGTCGAACTCATGAGGGCCAGATCTGACATAAATGAGACCTCGCCGGGCCGGGCCATGTGTATCATAAAATGTAATGCCAGGTAGCAAAGATATCAACTTTATAAAGGACACAAACAAACTAGGGTTGCCAAGTCCAATGCAAGAAATATCTGGGGACTTTGGGGGTGGAGCCAGGAGATATTGGGGGTGGAGCCAGGAACAAGAGTGTGAGAAGCATCATTGAACTCCAAAAAAATCAAAGGTACATAACCCACCGTGTCTGTCCAAAGATGCAGCCAATAATCCAAGTTTCCAAGGACAATCCTCTTAGCAATTTCTCTTAAGTGTTAGGCCAAACAGCCAGCATATTTGAAGGAACACCTTGTAGGCCTAACACTTAAGAGAAATTGCTAAGAGGATTGTTGCAGCTTGAAAGAAGCTCCCGCGAAACAAGGGTTCAGTACGACCTTGTCCTTGGAAACTTGCATCTTTGGACAGACATTAAACATCTGGAGTACGACACCAGGATTTCATGGAACGAGATGGGAAGTTTTACCATAGGATGAAAAGAAAGACTCTTGGTGCTGTTGCTTCCTTTTCTATTAAGGACTAAAAGTTATGGTTGTTTTGTAATTTATGATGGTGGAATGTGTGTCTATTTTTGTTGACCTTGTATAATTTAATAACAGAAGCTGGTTTTCACGGTGGGTTATGTACCTTTGATTTTTGTTTTGTTTTTGCCACCTGGGGATTGGCAACCCTAAAACAAATGCAATTAAAGACTTAAAGAAAGCATACTTAAAATATTAGCCCTCTTGAAATATAATATTTAATAGTCTCTGATAACTGAAGGAAGCAAGAGAGAGGGAGAAAAAAACAGACTTGCTCGTGGGCCTGATAGGAGCCCTCTGGGGACCTGATTCAGTCCCTGGGCTGCATGTTTGACATCCCGGTCTATAGTATAGTGGTACAAAAAATGATTAGCACACGGAAGGTGTCAAGTTTGTGTCTCTAGACACCTCAGTCACTGGCCAGTTTTGAGTATCCTTGTCGTGGGGAGTAATCATGGAAGTCCAATCAAATGTTTGTTTGCATGGGAACAATGTACACATGATTGGGGGGAAGTTATAATAGCAAAAAAAAATGCTGCTTTCTCATCGATGCTGCTCCCTCATTCCTAGGAAAGCAATGACAAAACACCATGTGCAATATTCGACCTTTTTGTAAATCAATAATTAATTATATTTAATACTAAGGGTTTTTGCTTTTCAGGGTACAGTCCATTACTTGTGAAGAGATTTCAACTCAAAGTCCAAAGCCATCAAAACAATAATTCTCCTCAGTACGCAACTTGAGAGTTTCAAAGTTACAAAGTCACCAGTTTTGATTCAAGGCAGTCTGTACAGTCTCTAGGCAGGGCCGACCCTAGGCTATCTGGCACCTTAGGTAAAGCAAACGTCTGGCACACAGCCTCGCACATGGGGGGCACCCAATTTGGTGCCCCCGGAAGGCCAGTGCCCTAAGCAATTGCCTAGTTTGTCTAGTGACAGGGCTGACCCTGTCTCTAGGTGATTAATAGCTGACTACATGCACCCTGGGTTGAAAATAAGTGTGTTTCAATAACAGAAGTCTTGATCGGGTCACATACACTTTAACATTGGAACCACAGCTCACCATCCTCCAGTTCTAACAGGCAATGCAGTTCTTTGGGGTTTTTTGTGTGTCTGACATTTTGTGGCAAGCCTGACTCCTTTGGGGGCTGAGTGCACCATGACTTTGTAACTCAGTGCTCATTGATAAAGAGAAAATGTTGTGTAGTGGTTAGAGTGCTGGATTAGGATATGGGTGACCCCGCTTCAGATCACCACCATTTGTACCTTCAGACCACTGTTCCCTCTAACCCAGGGCTGTTTTTGTAGCAGGAACTCCTTTGCATAGTAGGCCACACCCCCTGATGTAGTCAATCCTCCTGGAGCTTACAGTAGGCCCTGTAAGAAGAGCCCTGTAAGCTCCAGGAGGATTGGCTACATCAGGGGTGTGTGGCCTAATATGCAAAAGGAGTTCCTGCTACAAAAAATTAATCCCGCTTTAAGCTATAGGCGTTTTCACATTGACCTTATTCCGGAGCGACGTCCCTCTTCACCACGCAGCGTCTGTGAGGATTTCGCACTAATTGCTCCGCAGAACCCGGAAGAGCCACAAAGTCCCGCGGCTTTTGTATCGCAAATGTAAACCACCAAAAACCAGTTTACATTTGCGACGCAAAAGCCGCGGGACTTTGAGGCTCTTCCGGTTTCTGCGGAGTAATTAGTGCGAAATCCTCACAGACGCTGCGCGGTGAAGAGGGACGTCGCTCCGGAATAAGGTCAGTGTGAAAACGCCCTATGTGTATAAATCCAATAACCCAGGAAGCCCCGCTCAGCTGCAATCTGGAGCCACACGGGGTCTTGCATTGCCCGTTGCCCATTTTAAGATTACAGCAGTTATAGTCTGCTCAGGGTGTGAACTGCTTTACTCAGTAGAGAAAATAAATTAAAAAAAAACATTGCCTGAGACAGTCCCTTTCTCTTAATCTAGACTTTATTTTGATTTCTGTAAAGATCTTTCTTTAAATAAACCGAAAAGAAACTCAAGGGGAAAATAACTTTAAATCCAGCAACTAAACATTGTCAACAAAAAAAGAAAAAGAAAGGGAAGAAAGGGAAAAGATACACATGGAGACCGAACTATAACAGGAAAGGAAAAGATATATGTGGAGACAAAACAGATGGTAACCCTGCAACATACGTTTCTATAAATGGTTTCCAACTATCTAAAATAAATCCACACTGAATTATGATGTATACACCAAGTGTTGAAATATTAATAGAGTTCTAAGGTCCTCAATCCATTGTCTTCCATTGTCTTACTGGAGGTGCTGATGTTGTTTTTTTTACCGTAAGAATGTAAGAGAAGCCATGTTGGATCAGTCCAGTAGCCCATCCAGTGGCCAAAACCCAGGTGCCATCAGCAGGTCCAGCAGTGGGGCTAGGACTCCAGAAGCCTCCCATTGTTGCCCCCACCCCCAGCACCAAGAATACAGGGCATCACTTGCCCCAGACATAGTGCTCCACCTACACCTTGTGGCTACTAATGGACCTCTGCTCCATATGTTTATCCAATCCCTTTTTGAAGCTGTCTATGCCTATCGCCACCGTCACTTTTTATGTTGTAATACAAGTCTTTAAACTGTAGTATGGACGGTCCATTTTCATTGATCATTGGTTAGCCTCCAGGAGATGGGCGGATAGGTTAAAAGTACATAACCTCAAAAATCAATACACATTGTAATACAAAATTGATATGAATAATTTCTTCCCAGGAAAACAGAAGACAAAACAAATGACTGGACATGCCCAAAGCATATCTCAAGTATGGGTCTTAGCCGAGAGTTGTTGTGAAAATTAACACAAAGGAGAAACACAAGTTGCAAGCAGCACCAGTTCCTTATTGTGGAGAAAGTATAAACCTTTTCAGTAAATAAATAATAGTTGCAGAGCTGTCTGGATGCAGATCGATTTATTTTTGCACATTATTGTTCAACTGCATGAGCATTAGAACATAAGAACATAAAAGAAACCATGTTGGATCAGGCCAATGGCCCATCTAGTCCAACACTCTGTGTCACACAGTGGACAATATATATATATATATATATATATATATATATATATATATATATATATATATATATATATATATATATATATATACACACACACACACTGTGGCTAATAGCCACTGATGGACCTCTGCTCCATATTTTTATCTAAACCCCTCTTGAAGGTGGCCATGCTTGTGGCCGCCACCACCTCCTGTGGCAGTGAATTCCACATGTTAATCACCCTTTGGGTGAAGAAGTACTTCCTTTTATCCATTTTAACCTGTCTGCATTTTAGCGTTTTAGCAGTAGGAAAGGGCAAGAGCCCAGTCACACCCTAAAGACAGACAAATGCTAATACATTGCGGCACACCCAGTGACCACTAGCATTAGATATTCTTCTGTCGTGGTCACTGGGTGTACCGCAATGTATTACCGCAATGTATTAGCATTAAAAAGTTTGACTAGCTGTAAATTAACAAAGTTAAAGTATGTAATTTTATTTAAATATATATTTCTATGTAGAATTTAATTTCTGTTATTATTGCTTTTCCTTCTTAATACAGTTCATTGATAATAAAATGGTCACTTCTTGTTGCATGTGAATATGACATATTTTCATCCTAAGATAACAATATAAAAATAACAAAATGGTCACTTTTTGTTGCATGTGAATATGTCTTATTTTAATCCTAAAATGACAACAAAATATTATTAATGGTTATCCACAATTATAAACATATATGGTGCTTTACATATTTTTCCTTGGGGGCTCCTTTCCATGCGGGAAGTAGAAGCAACAATTATTTAACAACAATAATAACTCAAATATAATTCTTCATTGCAAATTAGCCAATCTCTTTAAGCAACGAAGTTTATCTTCCACCTGCTCATACTGTCGCACAGAAGTGGCAACCATGTAATGTGGTGCCTCATATTTCCTCTTTTCTACCTCTCGGTGGCTTGCCTGTGCATTAGCCAATGTTAGTTTGTGACAAGCCAGGTCCCTCCGCAGTCCGTCGAATAGAGACCTCACGCTGGGATGACAGAAATGGAACAAGGAATTAAGAGCATTGTGCCCCCACGTCAGTTTAGCTGGAATCAATAGCTTCATTAGTTCAAAGATTCTATTATAGGTGTCCATGTTCTTCTTTTTTTTTTTTTTAAGTAAAATGTAAATACATGGTGGATATGAATTACCCACTTTGGCATTACCAATTTACAGTTGGTAAAACGTATTGGCACTTTATCAAATGTGCCATCTCCATAGATGGTATCTTTCTTTAATTCAAGCATAAGATCTCCATAACCTAAAACCAGAATTCTGTCTGGATTTTTCCACACCAGAATCGTGAAGTATCAGTTGCCTATACTTTTCAGGAATGTCAAAATGTATGGTTTTGGGGCTAGGCAAATTACTGCCTGCTCTGTGACAGCTTCTCTTTCTTAAATAGCAGAAGCAGTTAAGGCCTCATAGATCTAAGACGCTAAGCAGGACTGACTCTGGCATGTATCTGGAAGAAATCAATAACCATAGTTGGAATTAATTTTAAAAAATGGTATAATGGAGAATTAATCCACTGGTATCTCAAGCTCTGGGGTGTGTGTGTGTTTTGAGGTAGATGCACCAAATTTGCAGCATAGCATCCAGTTCCTCTCCCCAAAACAACTTCCAAGGTTCAAAAGAATTGGACCCCCTGGTGCCCCTATCCTTCATCATTTCCTATGGACGGAACATAAGAACATAAGAGAAGCCATGTTAGATCAGGCCAATGGCCCATCCAGTCCAACATTCTGTGTCACACAGCGGCCAAATATATATATATATATATATATATATATATATATATATATATATATATATATATATATATATATATATATATATACACACACACACACACACTGTGGCTAATAGCCACTGATGGACCTCTGCTCCATATTTTTATCTAACCCCTTCTTGAAGGTGGCTATGCTTGTGGACGCCACCACCTCCTGTGGCAGTGAATTCCACATGTTAATCACCCTTTGGGTGAAAAAGTACTTCCTTTTATCCGTTTTAACCTGTCTGCTCAGCAATTTCATCGAATGCCCACGAGTTCTTGTATTGTGAGAAAGGGAGAAAAGTACTTCTTTCTCTACTTTCTCCATCCCATGCATTATCTTGTAAACTTCTATCATGTCACCCCTCAGTCGACGTTTCTCCAAGCTAAAGAGCCCTAAGCGTTTCAACCTTTCTTCATAGGGAAGGTGTTCCAGCCCTTTAATCATTTTAGTTGCCCTTTTCTGAACTTTCTCCAATGCTATAATATCCTTTTTGAGGTGCGGCGACCAGAACTGCACACAGTACTCCAAATGAGACCGCACCATCGATTTATACAGAGGCATTATGATACTGGCTGATTTGTTTTCAATTCCCTTCCTAATAATTCCCAGCATGGCGTTGGCCTTTTTTATTGCAAACGCACACTGTCTTGACATTTTCAGTGAATTATCTACCATGACCCCAAGATCTCTCTCTTGGTCTGTCTCTGCCAGTTCACACCCCATCAACTTGTATTTGTAGCTGGGATTCTTGGCCCCAATGTGCATTACTTTGCACTTGGCCACATTGAACCGCATCTGCCACGTTGACGCCCACTCACCCAGCCTCAACAGATCCCTTTGGAGTTCCTCACAATCCTCTCTGGTTCTCACCACCCTGAACAATTTAGTGTCATCCGCAAATTTGGCCACTTCACTGCTCACTCCCAACTCTAAATCATTTATGAACAAGTTAAAGAGGATCGGACCCAGTACCGAGCCCTGCGGCACCCCACTGCTTACCGTCCTCCACTGCGAAGACTGCCCATTTATACTCACTCTCTGCTTCCTATTACTCAGCCAGTTTTTGATCCACAAGAGGACCTGTCCTTTTACTCCATGACTCTCAAGCTTTCTAAGGAGCCTTTGATGAGGAACTTTATCAAAAGCTTTCTGGAAGTCAAGGTAAACAACATCTATCGGGTCTCCTTTGTCCACATGTTTGTTCACCCCCTCAAAGAAATGTAACAGGTTAGTGAGGCAAGATCTTCCCTTGCAGAACCCATGCTGAGTCTTCCTCAATAACCCGTGTTCATCAATGTGCCTACTCATTCTGTCCTTGATAATGGTTTCTACCAACTTTCCCGGTATTGAAGTCAGACTGACTGGCCTGTAATTTCCCGGATCTCCTCTGGAACCCTTTTTAAAGATGGGGGTGACATTTGCTACCTTCCAGTCCTCAGGAACGGAGGCAGATTTCAATGAAAGATTACAGATTTTTGTTAGAAGATCCACAAGTTCAACTTTGAGTTCTTTCAGAACTCTCGGATGTATGCCATCCGGACCCGGTGACTTATTAGTTTTTAATTTGTCTATCAGTTGTAGGACCTCCTCTTTTGTCACCTCAATCTGACTCAGGTCTTTCAACACCCCTTCCAATATTAGAGGTTCTGGGGCGGGCAAACACTTCTCATCTTCCACGGTGAAGACGGAGGCAAAAAATGCATTCAGCTTCTCAGCCATTTCCCCATCCTCCTTCAGTAATCCTTTTACCCCATGGTCATCCAAGGGCCCCACTGCTTCCCTGGCTGGTTTCCTACTTCTAATATATTTGAAGAAATTTTTATTGTTGGTCTTTATGTTTTTTGCAATATGCTCCTCATAGTCCCTTTTTGCCTGCCTGATCACAGTCTTGCATTTGATTTGCCACTGTCTGTGTTCCCTTTTATTAATCTCACTTGGACTGGTTTTCCACCGCTTAAAGGAGTCCTTCTTACCTTTTACAGCTTCCATTACTTTGTTTGTTAACCATGCTGGCCTCTTCTTATACCTGTTTGTGCCTTTCCTAACTTGTGGTATGTATTTTATCTGAGCTTCTAGGATTATAGTTTTAAATAGTCTCCAAGCTTCCCCAAGGGTTTTGACCGTATTTACCTTTCCTTTCAGTTTCCTCCTCACATGCTTCCTCATCTCAGAGAATTTACCCCTTTTAAAGTTAAATGTGGTTGTGGCGGTCTTTTTGGGCAACTCCCTATTTATACAAATGGTGAAATCAATAACATTATGGTCACTGTTCCCAAGCGGCGCAATCACTTTTACGTCTCTCACCAAGTCTTGGGCATTACTTAGGACCAGATCCAGGATCACCCCACCCCTGGTAGGTTCTGAGACCATCTGCTCCATAGCACAGTCATTGAGAGCATCAAGAAACTCAATCTCTTTCTCTCGACCAGAACACATATTGACCCAATCAATCTGCGGGTAGTTAAAATCACCTATTACGACACAGTTTTTACGTTTAGCCGCTATCTTTAATCCCTCCATCATATTATAATCGTCCTCTCTCTTTTGATTTGGTGGGCGATAACAAACTCCCATAGTTAAATTTCCTTTGGGGCCCTCTATTTCAACCCAAAGCATTTCTAAAAGGGAATCTAATTCTCTGACCTCAGTCTTACTGGACCGTATATCCTCTCTGACATACAGAGCCACCCCACCTCCAACCCTTCCCTCCCTATCCTTCCGATATAACTTATATCCAGGAATCACCGTGTCCCACTGATTCTCCTCATTCCACCAAGTTTCTGAAATTCCCACAATGTCTATGTTTTCTCCCAACACTAAACATTCCAATTCACCAATTTTACTTCGGACACTTCTAGCATTTGCATACAAACATTTATAATTTCCCAAGCAAGCTAGGCCCGCCACCTCTCTCCTGCCGCCTCGAGACTCTAGCAGACAGTCCATACTGTTTGTCACCATCACAGTGGACAACTCTGATCCGTTACTCGGTAGAAAAATAGAAGCCAACCCTTCATCTCTTTGAGACGAGTCCTCCCGAACCAGAGACATTCCATCTCCTGTCGGCTTTCCCCCAAGATTTAGTTTAAAAACTGCTCTGCCACCTTTTTGATTTTAAGCGCCAGCAGCCTGGTTCCATCCGGAGACAAGTGGAGACCGTCTCTTTTGTACAGCTCCGGCTTGTTCCAGAAAGCATCCCAGTGCCTAACAAACTTAAACCCTTCCTCCTTACACCATCGTCTCATCCACACATTGAGACTTCTAATTTGCGCCTGTCTCTCCTGCCCTGCACGTGGAACAGGTAGCACTTCCGAGAAGGCCATCTTGGAGGTCCTGGCCTTAAGTCTCCCACCTAGCAGCCTAAATTTCTCCTCCAGGACCTCACGACTGCATTTCCCCACATCGTTGGTGCCAACATGCACCATGACCACAGGCTCCTCCCCAGCACTGTCTATCAGCCTATCTACTACACGCGTAATGTCCGCTACCTTCGCACCAGGCAGGCAAGTCACCATACGGTCAATACGCGGTTTTGCCACCCAGCTGTCTACTTGCCTAAGGATCGAATCACCAACTACCAAGACCCCCCCTCTCCCCCTGCCCAGGGATGGTTCCTTGGCGCGAAAGGATACCCGCTCACCAACCGAAGAAGAGGTCCCTTCTGAGGGCGCATTCCCCTTATCCTCAGCAAGGTGCCCTGTTCCCTCTAGACCCTCACGCTCTCTGGCAGCAACGGGGCTGCCACATTCAGAGTGGGACTCATCTAATACGCCCCCAAGAGTCTTCCCCAATTGCCTAACTGACCGTCTCTGCTTCTCCAGGGCAGTCACCTTGGCCTCAAGGGTACGAACTCGTTCCCTGAGGCCCAGGAGCTCCTTGCATCGAGCACACACCCAAGACTTCTGTCCTGTGGGCAGATAGTCATACATGTGACACTCAGTGCAAAACACTGGAAAGCCCCCACCCCCCTGCTGGCATTCTACCTTCATGATATATATATTAAATATACAGTCCTCTTTAAATGCTGTTGTTTACGTGGCTCCCCTTCTGGAAGGTCAACTTACCTTATTGGGAGAACAAGGAAATCAGGGATCTGGGTTCCTGGTCCTTAGGAAGCCCCCAGCCGAAGAGCCACAGGCCAAGAGCCCTTTAGCTCTCGCCCTTCGGCTCGCGCCAAAGGCTCGCGCCTTTGGCAAGGCGCAGCTTAAAATGCAAAGAGGGTGGAGCAGACCACTCCTAAGCAATCATCAACAATTACTCTCAATCAATCAATCACTTTCACCTTTAGCCCACTCACCCAAACGTACAGCAGTTCCCCAGCTATCACAACTCAGCCTTTTCAGCAGTCACCCAAGCCTCAGAATGAAGTCTTTCAAAACGCAGAAATTCTTAGCAACTTCTCCAGCTGTCTCAGCTTATCAGAGCTGCTCTGCTCTGTTCTGTTCCTCTCAGGCCTCTCTGAGATGTGAAGGCATTTAAAAGGAGTGTGGTCCCTTTAGATGTGATGGCCAGAACTCCCTGTGGAGTTTAGTTGTGCTTGTCACACCCTTGCTTCTGGCTCCACCCTCAAAGTTCCCAGATATTTCTTGAATTGGACTTGGCAACTCTATTCCCTATTCCATGGCAATCCTATTCCACAATTATAAACATCTATACATTTTACATATTTTTCCATGGGGGCTTCTTTCAGTATGGGCTTTTTTCCCATGTGGCCGTCTTTCCATGTGAGTTTATTTCCTTGTGGGCATGTTTCCATAGGGCCTTTTTCCCTGTGAGCATTTATGTCTGTGGGGTTTTTCCTTTGTGCTTTTTTCCATTGTGTTTTTTTTTCCCCTAGAACGGTTGCTAGGAGATAAGTTCTGCAAAGACAGCTCAGGTTTTCAGAGGCAATGCCCTATGGATTTTTCTCCTTCTCCCAAAGTACTAGAACTTGAGGGCATCCAATGAAAACGATGGATAGGAGGTTTAGGATGGACAAAAGGAAATACTGCTTTACACAGAGAGTGATTATAATCTGGAATTTGATGCCAGAGGATGTAGTGATGGCCACAGGAATATACAGCGTTAAAGGGGGATTAGATAGATTCATGGAGGATAAGTTGATCAGTGGCTACTAGCCATGGTGGCTAAAGCCTCTGAATCCCAGAGCCAGGAGGCAACATTAGGGGAAGGCTTCAGCCTTTACGTCCTGCTGTTGGTCATTCAGAGGAACTGGTTGGTCTCTGTGTAAAACAGAAAGTTGGACTAGATGGACCACTGGTTTCATCCAGGAGGGCTCATTTTACATTCTTTTGTTCTTATTAGGGAACAATCTGAGCAGTTATCCAACCAGTATGCAGATGACACCCAGCTCTATCTGTTGATGGATGGTCACCTGGACTCTGCCCTGGAAAATCTGAACAGGGCCCTAGAGGCTGTGATTGGGTGGTTAAAAGGGTCAGATGAAATGTTATCCATCAAAGGCAGAGGTCCTGTGTCTGAACCAGGGTGGGGTGGTTTGGGAATCAGGTTCCTGTCCCTCAATGGGGTGCCATTGGTGCCAGCACTGAGGGTTAGGAGACTCTGTGAGAGCTTTCCCAGCCCCACCTACCTCAAAGGGTGTCTGTTGAGGGGGAAGAAGATAAAAGAGATTATAAGTCACTCTCTCTGATTCAGAGAGAAGGGTGGGGTATAAATCTGCAGTCTTCTTCTTCTTCTAGGGGTGATTCTGGATGCCTCACTTTCTATGGAGGCCCAGAACACCATTGTTGCCAGGTCTGCCTTCTATCATCTTTGGGAGATTAGGCAACTGGTGCTGTATCTCTCCAACCAGGACATGGCCAACGTGATCCCTGCAATGGTCGCTTCCTGATTGGATTACTGTAACTTGCTCTACATGGGTTTACCTTTGACTCTAATCTGGAAACTCCAGCTGGTGCAAAAAACAGAGGCTCGCCTGATGACTGCAACCCCTAGGTGGGTGCACGCAACTTATCGTTGGAACTCTATGTATGGGGCAGTGATGCTCTGTATTTGGGGGGGGGGGGGCACAGTGGGAGGGCTTCTAGTGTCTTGGCCCCACTAGTGGACCTCTGGATGGCACTTGGTTTTTTGGGCACTGTGTGACACAGAGTGTTGGACTGGATGGGCCATTGGCCTGATCCAACATGGCTTCTCTTATGTTCTTATGTTCACATTCAGCTGCCACTCTGCCAGTTGCACTGGCTAACAATTGAGTACCTGATCCGTTTCAAGGTGAAGGGGGGGTGGAATTGCAGGTGGGTGGCAAAACCAAGGCAAAAAGCCTGCTGAAAAGAACTCTCCATGTGTTTTAGGTTTGAGTGCTTTCTTCTAGTTAAGAAAGTTTTTTTTTTTAAAGCATTCTGACTTCATACAGCAGAATGGCAACACAGGCCATGTCGACTCTGAAGGAACGAATTCATTTTAAATAGTCAATCAGAGCTAATTTGCTTTCCATCATTAACGGTAATCAAAAAGCAGTTCAGGGTTTGTTGCCACGTTCCCCCTTCGATGTTCATAGGAATGTAACGTTTGGGTTGCTTTGAGACGCAATTGTCATTTCCTCCCCTTTTCAATCACTTCTTCAGTTGTCCTTAAGAACATCTGAATAGTACTTGTTGCAAATTTGGACTATTGTACGTGGCATATTGCATGGTAGAGAAGCTGAGAGTAGCAAAAAAAATAATAATGGGGGCTTTCAAAAACATTTGGCATTCTTCGTCTTGCCTTGGATGAATAGCAGATAATTGCATTAAAAGGAAATGCAATTTTTTACAACTAGGAAATGTGAATTACTGGTTAACAAGGTAGTCTGTGTGCGTTTGTCTATTTGCGTCAGGGTCAGGATAATCAAAACACGCGCATGCAAAGGCATCTGTGGTTCGATCTCTCTTATCCAAATTCATCAGGTCGCCATGTATGGATCTGCAAATGCGCAAAATATTTTGCTTGGAACAGATCAAAGCCAACTAAATGCTTTTTGCTCATGACGTTTTGAAAAAATACACGTTCCAGACTTTTATACAGCAGCAAATAGCTCTGAATGTAGCTTAATAAGGGAGTCGCTAAGCTTTTTCTTTTTAAATCTTCTTTCTCTTTGTGTAATGGCATTGCTGTAATCTACTTTTGGAGAGCATTGCTTGCTGGTAAATGTAGTCACATAGGAAGTGGGGAAAGGGGAGGAAGAAGACCTATCCAGGGTCCTAGAACAAAGCAGTAGACAAGTGACACCTTTAAGACCAACTAAGTAACCCCGTGGCACAGAGTGGTAAAGCTGCAGTACTGCAGTCTGAACTCTCTGCTCACGACCTGGGTTCGATTCCAGCGGAAGCTGGTTTCAGGTAGCCGGCTCAAGTTGACTCAGCCTTCCATCCTTCTGAGGTCAGTCAAATGAGTACCCAGCTTGCTGGGGGGAAAGCGTAGATGACTGGGGAAGGCAATGGCCAACCATCCCGTAAAAAGTCTGCCGTGAAAACATTGTGAAGGCAATGTCACCCCAGAGTTGGAAACGACTGGTGCTTGCACAGGGGACTACCTTTACCTTTTTTAAAAGTTTTATTCAGAATGTAAGCTTTCGTATGCTCTAAGCAGACTTCATCAGACAAAATTGGAATGGCAAGCAGAAATTCTTAATATAAGTGGGCAGTGAGTTGGTCTGTAGAATCATGGGAATGTTTTTAGCAGATTAAAAGAATCACGAATTGGGGTCTGTGTTTTGTTAGTGTTAGAACAAAGCATGGCTGAAACGACATTGGAGGGTGATAAATAGCAGACTGATGTCGTAGGTGTGAATTGCCATAAATCTGGGCAACATTCTGGCTTTGTTAGTTTAAATGGAGGGCATGGTTTCTCAAGAGGTTATAACATCCATTATAGTTTGCCATTAGGAAAAAAAAAAGAATACATTAAAATAAGAGTTTTCAAGTAGTATTTGTTGTACACATTTTAGTTTAGTTGATAAAGCATGTGAATGTTACTAATCGCAATAATGCGTTTTACGATGCTGAAGATGTCTCTTCTGCTTCTAAAGCTACGGTACCCCTTTTGCAAACGACCAGAGACTAAAAAGCAGGAACCAAAGAGCCGCAGGACAGGTTGTAGGGTCTGCTGACTTCATTTACAGTCTGCCTTCCTCACAGAGATGCACAAGGTCAGTGAAACACATACAATGCTAAAAAGTCGACTACAAAATGAGAGAACAATGCAAAAATGACAGTATAATATATACAGTAAACAGTACGGCAAAACATTATTTTTTTTAAATTGCAGAATATTACAAATCACGTAGTGGTGAAGGAATATTAACAAGGAGAGCCTCTGAGAACGTCAAGAGTGCTTTCCCAAGAACACTGATTAACCTGCTCCAATAATTGCTGCCAGGGTTTCTTCCTCTTCTTCTTCCTCTTCCTCTTCTTCTTTTTCTTTTGTAGCAGGAACTCCTTTGCATATTAGGCCACACACCCCCTACTGTAAGCTCCAGGAGGATTGGCTACATCAGGGATGTGTGGCCTAATGTGCAAAGGAATTCCAGCTACAAAAAAGAGTTCCAACTCCTGAAATTAAAAAGCAAGCTTCCAGGGCAGTTTATGAGAAAACCTGGGTATCCTTTGAGAATCTCTGTTGTTGAGTAACCTGAATGCACATAAAAGGTTATACTTTGAATAAAACTTCGTTGTTTTTAAAAGTGCCATCTGCTTCAGATTTTGTTCTGAGTGAGAAAGGCAGGCTATAAATAAAACATTCCCTCCCAATACATCCAGTATTGTCCAGCTCTCCAAGTCCTGATGCCACCTACTTTGAACCAGAGATGCAACCACTGAATTTGGACTTTTAGCTAGGGCTGAAAGCCTCCAGGTGGGCCTGGAGATCTCAAGGAATTTCAACTGTTCTCCGAAGAACATAAGAGAAGCCTTGTTGAATCAGGCCAACGAATCCAGGCCAACACTCTGTGTCACACAGTGACCAAAAAAACAGGTGCCATCAGGAGGTCCATCAGTGGGACCAGAACACAAAAATCCCTCCTACTGTCCCCCCCCACTACAAGCACCAAGAACAAAGAGCATCACTGCCCCAGACAGAGAGTTCCATCAATACCCTGTGGCTAATAGCCAGTGGTGGACCTCTGCTCCATATGCTTGTAGATGCCACCACCTCCATACGTTAATCACCCTTTGGGTGAAGAAGTACTTCCTTTTATCTGTTCTAACCCAACTTCTTAGCAATTTCATTGAGTATCCATGAGTCTAGAGATTTATTTATTTATTTGGATTGTGGACTTTATTTCAGATTCCAGGTGAAATGCCTCCCCACAGCTCCACCTCCACAGGCCGTATCCCCAAATCTCCAGGAGTTTTCCAAGTTGGCAACTCTACCTTCAGCATACCAGACAGATACTCCACCACTGAACTGTAGGACCAGCCCTTGCTAAAGAGATATGCACTGGCTGTCTTTAAAGTTTCACAGCTGACCTTGAGCTTCTTTGTTCTGAGTCCAGTTCTCTTACCCACTGCACCATATGGGTGCATTACTACTAGTCATGATGATATCAGTAGGTACGTTGTTGTGCTTTCTACCAGGAGGAGACCACACTGTCCAACTTCTAACTCACTTTAAATTTTAATCAGTTTGACTTCAAGGGAGAAGGGGGAAAAGGTTTTAAAGTCTTCATATTAAAATAAAAATCCTGCCTTTGGGGGTTTGAGTAGTAATTTGTAGTTTTAGGATATCATTTATCATTCCGTTTCCTCTAATCCCAGGAGGTTTAGTTATGAGTTGGATTTGCCAGCAGAATGCTGACATTTTTTAGCTCTCCCCCCACACCCTCCTCAGAAGATAAACTCAATGTAACAAGCAAGAATGAAATCTTTATGGTATGAAATTAAAGGTCATCTTGAAAGCACAAAGTGACCTTTCTTCCAGGAATCCATTAGGCTAAAATTTGTAAAATGCTGCTAATAATAATAAAAAAGACTTTTACGCTCTTTGATGAATAAATAGAAACTGCCAAACTAATAGGGGAGATAAAATTTAAAGCCCCAAAGATAATCCACTCTATGAAATAATGCATGTTAATAAAAATAATTAGACACATGTCAGTTTTCAATTAGCTCCAAGACAATTTTTAAATACTCTTGCAATTTTTTTTTGTTTATGTAAATAAAAGACACTTAAATATATAACTGCTAATTAAATTAACAGAAGAACAAACAGCAAAAATGTATGTTTAATGACAAGTCAAAGGAAAGAAAAACCTAGAAGCCAAGTCCTATCTATTTTGGGCATTCCTCATATACCTCATTTCTTTTGGAGACACATTTGAGTTCATAATGGCCCTTAGGAAGCAATAGATTAGTCCTTCCTACACTCATCCAGTGCTTTCATTTCAATGTATTTATTCAAAGTGAAACCCACATTTCTCGCCCCAATAGAGTCCTCAGAATAGTAGCATTTCTCCTACCTCTGTTTTACCTTGGGTGTTCTTTCTCCTTCACGATTTGGATGCCAGTTTTTATTTATTTGTTGTCTCCAAATTTGATGCCCCTTCTCTACCAGACACTCAAATGGATTTGCATTCCCTCTTCCCTTTCATATTCAGGCTCTGTTCTTGATTTACAAATCAGTTCTTATTACAGAATGGGTGGTTTTCAAACTTTTTTTTTTTTATTGCAAATCCCGCTGCACCAATTCTGTTTTGTCTTTCTTGAAGGCACTTCTTTATGGTGTTAAATTCAGATTATATCCCAGGCCATGTTACATGGCCAGACAATAAAGATGTCTTTTGAATTTTGCATGGTGCTGTGGGGGAGAGTTATTGAAAGATAACTTTTTTCATGATTTATCTGAGGTTTATTTGAAATAAGCATCTGCCTTTCGAAGAATGTTAAGCTGAGTTTGAGCTGCTGCTTAAACTATATGGGAATTCACTGAAGCCAATTCTGCACTAGACCTTTAATCCTGGTTCAGCCCCATCCCCAGACTGACTTTCTACATTTGAATAATGGAATCATAGAAACCAACTCTATACATTTATGATGCTATTATTTTTGTGTAGAAAATCAGTTTGGGGACAGGCTGGACCAGGATTAAAGGTCGAGTGCGGAATTTTCTTGAGTGTATTTTATTCTTTTACAACAATGCACACCTCTGTCGAGCACTACCTTCATCATCTTTTGTGCTGTCACAACTTTTTGGTGTCCATTCTTGCAAACATTCCATGATTTCATTTGGGTTAGGTAAATGCCAGGGCCCAGAATCTGCGGAGAGAGCACCTACCTGATGTGGCAATCCTAGAGAACAAAACTGCCACTACATCTGGGACTATGAGGGAGCTGGAGTGTGGACATGCTGGGAAAACAGGATGGAGATTAAAGTTGTTCCTGTGGTCTAACACTGTCTGACCCTCAGTGAAGCGCTTTGTATTCCAATTAGTGATGCAGAATGATTTCAAATGGGGAAAACACAAAAGGTGACATTTATGGACTGCCTGCTTCCATTGTGAACCTATCCAACCACTCCTTGGAACTTCATTCATGTGCCCCCACCATCTGAGGCTAGAGAGATGGTAAACTGAGAAAAGACCTTCTCAGTCATGGCACTAAACTATGCCATTCCATTCCTAGCAAGGCTTTTTTAAATAGAAAAAAGCCAGCAGGAACTTATTTGCATATTAGGTCATACCCCCTGATATCACCATTGTTTAACACATGGCTTTTTGTACAGGAACTCATTTGCATATTAGGTCACACACCCCACACTTTTGTGATCTCCCTGGGGCCATTTACTCACAGGAGTTGCTGAATGTAACAGAACTACATTCCTGTGTGTTTCTGCTCAAACAAAACAATACCCTGACCCCTAGTAAGATCCTTCTTTTTTTCTTCTGTTTTCCTTCTTTTAGTAAGGTTCTTTTTCCTTCTGTTTTCCTCATTTTAGTTTTTCTTTTGGGTCCCCCTCACCTTCTGTTTGTAAAATATTTATAAGTTATATGAATTGGCTGGGATATTATGTATTGTAGTATTGTACATATAGGTTTGGAACTTATTGAATTGTGGACAACTTTTCAACCCCTCCATGAAGGAGGTTGACTGAAATGTGCTGACCAGCTAGTGAGTGATGTCAGAGGTGGTTTTGGGGTGTCCTTTATAAGATTCCAGATTCAACATACATCGTAAAATCATAGAATCACAGAGTAGGAAGGAAGGGACCATACCGGGCATCTAATCCAACCCGTGATCAATGCAGGATCAGCCTACAACATCCCTGGCAAATGTTTGTCCAGCTGCTACTTAAAGACTGCCAGTGAGGGGGAGCTCACCACCTCCCTAGGTTTCATTATTCCATTTTTGAACAATTCATACTGTAAAAAAAGCTTTCCTAATATCCAGCTGGTACCTTCCCTTGATTTAAACCCATTATTGCAAGTCCTATCCTCTGTCACCAACTGGAACAGCTCCCTGGCCTCCTCTAAGTTACAGCCCTTCAAATTTGTATAGAGAGCAGGCATGTCCCCACCTCTACCTCCCCTTCTCCAGACTGAACATTCCCACGTCCTACAGCCTTTCCTCACAGGGCTTGGTCTTCAGGCCCCTGTTCATCCTAGTCCCCAATACTCCTTCTAAGCTGTGGAGTCTTGCAAGCAGAAATTCTACTCCGTGAGCCACTGGCATTAAAGTTGTGAGCGAGCAATCTGGCTACTGCATAAATTAGTTTCCTCAGGGGTCATCCTTCCTGAGCTAAGACAAAAAATGTGTCAGCCAGAGACTAAAAACCTGTGAGCTCACGCTAATTCAGCTTAGAGGGAACTGCTCATCGCTCTCCTCTGCGCCTGCTCCATTCTGCCCACATCCTTCTTGAAGTGAGGCCTCCAGAACTGCACACAATACTCCAGGTTTGGCTCGACCAATGCAGGGTACAGCATGACTATGGTATCTTGTGATCTGGATGTGATGTCTCTGTGGATAACATCTCGAGATCACATTCGCCTTTTTTTTGTCACTGCATCGCATCATCTTGTAGCCTGGTCTCGTAGCAACTTTCAGGAGTTTGCAGAAGTTTCAGTCATCATTATTATTTCTTTCAATGCAGCAAGGCAAAGTATCTAAAAATAAAGACAGGAGAGAATTCGTTCACAAGCTGGATGCAAACGAGAAGATCTGCAGTGCAGTCCTAAGCAGACTTATGTCCTTCTGAGTGCGCTAAAATCAACGGGCTGAGAAAGGTTTAATTTTGCTCAAGACTGCTGCACTGCCAAAGATTTTCACTTTCGGGGCGGGGGGAGAATCAAGTAGTAGCTCAGCCACAATCTTAAATATCACCCTGCTCTCCTGTCATCCGCTGATGACTGTAATGATACTTCATTAATGCTATTCATACGAGTGTCTTTCCTCTCAAAGGCCATTGTGAGTTAGCGAGGATCTTGTACTTTGTAAGAGTGTGTAAAATAAATAAATAAAAGCCTGTCAGGATTGATTAAATAATTGTTGAGATAGAACACATGATACCGCTTTGACAAAGCCCTATAAGATTAGCAGACCCTGAGGCTGGCTTCTTTGGCTCAATTCAGACAGAATGCATCAACGTATTTGATTTTTAAATACGATTGGTTAGTTTGTGGGACCAGAATTCAGCTTGCTGATGATCATGAAGATCATAGAATCATAGAGTTGGAAGGGTCTCCCAGGGTCATCTAGTCTGACCCCCTACATAATGCTGGATATTCACAAATACCTCCCCCTAAGTTCATAAGATCTTCATTGCTGTCAGAAGGGCATCTAGCCTCTGTTTAAAAACCTCCAAGGAAGGAGAGCCCACCACCACCCAAGGAAGCCTGTTCCATTGAGAAACCGCTCTAACTGTCAGGAAGTTCTTCCTAATGTTGAGCCAGAAACTCTTCTGATTTAATGTCAACCCATTGGTTCCAGTCCATCCTTCTTGGGCAACAAAAAACAAACAAACAAATATATGACAGCCCTTCAAGTACTTGAAGATGGGGATCAGAACCTGCCTGACCTTTCCAAATGCTCATTTTGTTGCTTTCACTCTGGCCAAGGGTCTCTTGCTGTGATCTTAAGAACATTCTCCTGGGAGTAAATACATGAACTAAAATGAGGACCACTCTCCCCATCTCTCAGGCTTGCCAACTCTGGCTTGGGAAAATTCCTGGATATGTTGGGAATGGAGCTTGGGGAGTGTTTGGGGAGAAGAGAAACCTCAGCAGAGTATAACTCCATAGAGTCCACCTTCCAAACCATTTCCCCTAAGAGAATTGATCTCTGTGGTCTTGGAGATGGTTGTGATTCCAGGAAAAATCTAGGCCCCACCTGGAAGCTGGCAATCCCACACTCTTTGCTCGAGGTACAGGGCTCTTTTTGAAGCAGGAACTCCTTTGCATATTAGGCCACACCCCCTGATGCAGCCAATCCTCCAAGAGTTGACAGGGCTCTTCTTACAGCACCTACTGTAAACTCTTCAAGGATTGGCTATATCAGGAGGTTTAGCCTAATATGCAAAGGAGTGCCTGCTACAAAAAAAAAAAAAAAGCCCTGCTGAGGTACATACAAGACATTCAACAAGGAATAAGCCGATAGCACAGAAACACTAACTATGATTAATAGACCAATTTTAAACCATAGTTCCAGATCCATTGCTTCCACTCAGTCAACCACACAAACTCTGTGTAGGGTTCCCAGCTCCAGGTTGGGAAATACCTGCAGATTTTGGGAGTTGAGCTTGAGGAGGGCAGGGTTTGGGGAGAGGAAGTAATTCAATGGGGTATAATGCCACAGAGTCCACCATCCAATGTGACTGTTTCTCCAGGTGAATTGATTTCCCAGGAGACCTCTAGCCGCCACCTGGAGGCCAGCAACTCTAGCAACTCTAAAAATTTCTTTAAAGTGAGTTCACGGGCTTATGAGATCTGAACAAGGACCTTCCTACTTTATAGCCTGTTCCTTTAACCATTACATTAGATCTAGCAAAGGACTCTCCAAATCCTTATCACTTTGTTTTACCAAGGAGATTGTTATGCTTTTATTCCATACTCTTCTGAGCAAACAACACCCAGGGCCAGATCTAGGGGGGAGCAGAGGGGGCGCTTGCCCCGTGCGCCACCAGAGGGGGAGTGCCAAATTGGGTATGGAGTCCGTTCTATTCTATGGGCCCATGATAGAATAGGCCCATAAGAAGCAGAGCTCTTTTTCTAGCAGGAGCACCTCTGTATATTAGGCCATGCCCCCATGATGTAGCCAATCATCCTGGAGCTTACAGTAGGCCCAGTACTAACAGCTCTCTAAGCTCTTGGAGAATTGGCTACATCAGAGGGCATGGCCTAATATTAAGGCGCTCCTGCTAGAAAAAGAGCCCTGATAAGGGGGCATCATTTTAACCCCCCCCCCTCAAACTGGTCATAACAACACCATTCAGTTATTGTGTAGGAAGCGTTCATTATGTACTAAATTTTGATGGGGGGAGGGTGAAGTCCTTGAAAATGCTATACCAAAATATATTTCATAGTTTCTGATCATGCTTGACAATAGATTGTAAATTTGTGTGGTTTGCACTAGAAGTATATATGTATGGTGAGAGAAGATCGACAATGGAGCCAGTTAACCAGAAAGCGGGAGAGCTCTTTCACACTGAAGGTCTTCATGCAGAGGCTGGATCATCATCTGTTGGGAATGTTCTATCATTTAGTCGCCCTGGGCTTTTTTTTGTAGAAAAAGCCCAGCAGGAACGTATTTGCATATTAGGCCACACCCTCTGACACCAAGCCAGCCGGAAATGCATTCCTATGCATTCCTGCTTAAAAAAAAAAAGCCCTGGAGTTGCCTGCATTAAGCAAAGGTTTAGACCAGGTGAACTAAAACACTCCTTCTGTCTTTAGGACACTATGGGTGGGATCACACTGGGCAATTGGCGCAGCACTATCTCGGCTTTGAAAAAGCTGATGCTCTTTAATGCATTCTGCAGCAATCACACAGCTCCCGCCCTGCTGCCGGGAGAGGCACAGGCTGCACACCTGCAAGAGTAGCATTCAGACTGCTCCTGCACATGGGGGGCATGTGCATTGCATGGCTCGGCTATTCAGACAGCTGGAAAATATGCCCTGCATGCACTTCAGAGATTTGCTAGTGGGAAGTTCCCGATAGCTATTTAATCCAGTCCCAGCCCATCCTAAGATGAAGTGAGTTTGGCAGGACTCGGGGGTGGGGGGGGCAGATGTGTGCATGTAATCATCTACATTAAATTATATTATAAGAGCCAGTTTGGTGTAGTGGTTAAGTGTGAGGATTCTTATCTGGGAGAACTGGATTTGATTCTCCACTCCTCCACTTGCAGCTGCTGGAATGGCCTTGGGTTAGCCATCGCTCTCATCAGAGTTGTCCTTGAAAGAGTTCCCTCAGCCCCACCCACCTCACAGGGTGTCTGTTGTGGGGGAGAAAGATAAAGGAAATTGTGAGCCGCTCTGTGACTCTAAGTGGAGGGCGTATAAATCCAATGTCGTCGTCTTCTTCTTCTAAATCCAGGGGGGTGTGTGTGTGGCTAGGCTGGGTCAAACCTCTTGTGTGATCGCACTCTATGATAATATATGACGTGGAAAGTGCTGCCAAGTCTCAGCTGACTTTTAACAACCCCATAGGGTTTTCAAGGCAAGAGATGAACAGAGGCGGTTTGGTATTGCCTGTCTCTGTCTCTAGTGACGTTTGACTTCCTTGGTGGATTCCCATTCAAACACTAACCAGGACTGACCCTGCTTTGCTCCCAAGATCTGCTAAGATCAGGCTAAGCTGAGCCACCCCAATCAGGACAAGAGAATGTATATTCAGGGTTCGCTTTGACCAGGACACACAGGAATGCAGTTCGGGCTGGCTTGGTGTCATGGGGTGTGGCCTAATATGCAAAAGAATTCCTGGCTGGGCTTTTTCTACAACAAAACTCTGTGTGAAACAATGGTGAAGTTAGGGGGTGTGGCCTAATATGCGAATGAGTTCATTCTGGGCTTCTTCTACAAAAATAGCCCTGTGTATATTAAATTATTGATGCATATTAATTTTTATACCAGCACGATCTAACTAAATCCCATGTCCTTCTCAGAAATTTCACCATACTCCTGAACTGAGAGAATGACCAACAAACTCCATGGTCCCAGTCTCCCCATGCTTGAGAGCCAGTTTGGTGTAGTGGTTAAGCATACGGACTCTTATCTGGGAGAACCTAGGCTTGATTCCCCACTCCTCCACTTGCACCTGCTAGCATGGCCTTGGGTCAGCCATAGCTCTGGCAGAGGTTGTCCTTGAAAGGGCAGCTGCTGTGAGAGCCCTCTCAGCCCCACCCACCTCCCAGAGTGTCTGTTGTGGGGGAGGGAGATAAAGGAGATTGTGAGCCACTCTGAGACTCTTCAGAGTGGAGGGTGGGATATAAATCCAATATCTTCTTCTTCTTCTTCTTCTTGATGTACAATTTGAGATTGGCCCACTAATTCGCAAGGGTGAAGCTCAAGATAAAGTTGCAGGGTCTTAACCTTTCTATATGCTTTTTAATAGCTAAAGATGGTGCAGTCTGCTTTTTGCACATAGCAACGTGGGCTGCGGTAATGGGCAAACATCCATCATGCCTTTTGCCTTAAGCTGTGGTTTTCAACCTTCAGGCAATGCTGAGCAAAATGAAACATTCCTTGGATACAGAAACCCCTGCCAGCAGTATGCAAAGTATTTTTGCAAGTCTCCAGTGAATATTAATAATCTTGCCACAAGGAGATTTAAAAAAAAAAAAAAAAAACTATACACACACACAAAATTGAATTTTTGCCCAAAACAATTAGGTACACAGTGCGGAAAGCTGTTCAAGCCATGTCAGCATCCTTCTGTTTAAAACCCCAAGTGCTAAAGGGCCATTCGAGTCTGTTTAATCACCTGATCCAATGGGCCAGGTGGGCTGAAAAGAGCAGGTCAGAGGGCAAGGAGAGGGTTGAAGACCTCCCAGGTTGCTCTGTGCTAGTTTTTGTACAGGACTGTGGACTACGGCTTCCACTAGCAGAATTACAATTTCCCGCCACGATCCACCTAAAATAAACACGGAGGTGACTTCTGCTGAGGTGAAGGTTCTGAGGAGACTTCTGGCATTAAGAGCAATTTTTTAAAAAAATAAATAAATAAAAGGAGCTTTATGAAATCAATCGAAATTAACAACAATGACATTTGCAACAGGGCTCAAAAGTTCAATAAGATACAGCATGGCAATGAATCGATTACGCTGCAATATTCTGTTACGATGGAACTAAAAGATAGCGTGTTCTATCAAAATATCAAACAACGTTCAAAAAATAGTAAATCATGACAATGTATGTTATCAGGAATAAAGCTTTGTTCTGCCAGATATTCCACCACAGAGAACCAAAGTTTTTGAAATTTCACTTGGGGCGTTTTCGCACTGACCTTTTACTGGCGCGACCACCCTCCTCACGCCGGCGGATCTGCAGGGATTTCGCACCAGAAGCGCCGGCGCAGCCAAAAGAGCCGGCTACTTCCGTCGCGAAACCCGCTCAAACGTTTTCCTGCTTCTTGGAGGTTTCTGTTTGAGCTGGTTTCGCGACGGAAGTTGCCGGCTCTTTTGGCTGCGCCGGCGCTTCTGGTGTGAAATCCCTGCAGATCCGCCGGCGTGAGGAGGGTGGTCGCGCCAGTAAAAGGTCAGTGCGAAAACGCCCTTGGTATTTTACTAGATTCGGCACTAGAGAGCTACATGTGATTTTTTTAAATAAAAGCTTCCCATATTTTGTTTTGCCTCTAATGAATCATTGGTAAGGCCTTATCTCTCCACTTGGAGGCAAGCACTATTCTAATTAACACCAAGGGATATGGGATTCCTCAGGCTTCCTCAGGAGGTGGTGGGCTCTCCTTCCTTAGAGGGTTTTAAACAGAGGCTAGATGACCATCTGACAGCAATGCGGATCTTGTGAATTTAGGGGGAAATTTGAGAGTTTCCTGCATTGTGCAGCAGGTTGGACTAGATGACCCTGGAGGTACCTTCCGACTCTATGATTCTGTGCGATTAACATGAATTTTGTCTTAGTATCATTAAAAGTAGGTCAGAAACCAAGGAGGACCATTTCAGGTAGAGCAGGAACTTGAATCCCCCTCTTTACATGTGTATGAGATAGCACTTGTTTCCAATAAATACTGGTATGTGGGCAATACCACCAACAACGCGTGTAATCACTGAATTGACTGCAATTTTCCAACATTTGGGACTTATCTTAGAATCAATACAATTCAGTCTACTGGTTGGAAGGTACCATCTATGTAGTACTTTGTATGAATTAACTCATATGGAGAAAATTGGAGAGACTAGATTTGGAGAGTTATAAAGTTATTAAGAGCAGTTTTGATATGGTTTGCAAAGATTCCTTATGAGCCGAAGACTGGCACATACCTAAGAACTGGTTCATATGTAACTGTCTTTCTGAAAGTATTTAATGTCTATTTGTCCATCAGTTCTGGAATGTTGGAAGGTTCTTCTGAAGGACTACTAGAGAAGTAACTTTCTCTAGGCTGGAAGAGCCTTAAGGGGCTTTGTTCTTTGCCCTTGGAAAATGCCAGTGAAAATGGCAACAGCCCTCAGCTTCATAATAAACTTGTCATGCACAATATCCACAGTCTAACAGAGTAGAGTGTGCATTCGCTCATTTAAACCATCTAGGCTTATACACACTAATGTATTTGTGTAGGCAACATTCACATTTTCATCATGCACTTGTTTGATGGAAATCAGAGCTGTGTTCATGCCAGTCTGGTGTAGTGGTTAAGTGTGCGGACTCTTATCTGGGAGAAGCGGGTTTGATTCCCCTCTTCTCCATTTGCACCTGCTGGAATGGCCTTGGGTCAGCCATAGCTCTAGCAGAGGTTGTCCTTGAAAGGGCAGCTGCTGTGAGAATCCTCTCAGCCCCACCCACCTCACAGGGTGTCTGTTGTGGGGAAGGAAGATAAAGGAGATTGTGAGCAGCTCTGAGACTTTGAGATTCAGAGTGGAGGGTGGGATATAAATCCAACGCCGTTGTCGTCTTCTTTCTTCTTCCCTCCTCCATTTTACCTTCACTGCAACTGTGATAAGGTAGGTTAGACTAAGAGAATCATTCACACAAGATTATGGACATCAGAGCTGAGTTCATGCTTCCCCCTCTTCCATTTCACCTTCATAGCAACTGTGATAAGGTAGGTTAGACTGAGAGAATCACTCACCCAAAATCATGGAAATCAGAGCTGTGTTAATGCTTCTCCCCTCCTCCATTTTGCCTTCATGGCAACTGTGATAAGGTAAATCCAAATAGACAGCCGTGTTGGTCTGAAGTAGTAGGACAAAATAGGAGTCAATTGCACCTTTAAGACCAACTTAGTTTTATTCAGAACGTAAGCTTTCATGCGCATGCACACTTCTTCAGATGAGGAATGAGGTACAGTAAGCAGAGTACAGTAAGCATAGCTGGTGGGGTTTGGAATGCCAAGTGGTACAAAGTTAAAAACCAATAGCAGAATAGTAAAATTAACAAATTCAGAAAACCTTTGATCTGGGTTGCATTCGCGTGGGAAACCATAAAACAATAACATGTCAGAATGTGAGAATACCTGTTAATCATTCTATTGCTAATAAACCTGGGTCAAAAAGAAGGCATTTCTTTCCCAGAAGTTTTTCCTGTCCAACTAATTTACCTTTTAACATGTAACAAATATATACATCATTCTAGTTTGCCATTAGGAAAAAAATACATTAAAATATAGTGGAAGATGGGTTTAGTATATGTAATGAGATAAACAGCCAATATCCCTTTTTCAGGTATGTCAATACAAAAGCATTATTCTAATACACTATCCTAAAAGAGAAATACATTGGAATACTGTGGATATATCGCCATTCTTGGTAAGTTACACTAAGAGAATCATTCACCCAAGATCATGGAAATCAGAGCTGTGTTCATTCTTCTCTCCTGCTCCATTTCACCTTCATGGCGACAAGGTAGGTTAGACTAAGAGAATCATTCACTCAAGATCATGGGCATGGCTCAGTGGGGATTTGAACCCAGGTGTACCAGGTTTTGATCTCAAACTCTAGCAACTTCATGTTACTGATTCAATACAATGTATTTTGTGAGTTGTCACCTTTCTGGAAATAGATCTGGATTTTGCATTAGCGTGCCAACTTCATTAGCTTAGGCACAATCTGTTCATAAGTCGAGTATTATGGGTGTTGACGCTCATGCAAGATACCAACTGCTTCATTGGGACTCAGCCCCTGACTCAAGTGGGCAACTACCTGCAACGGAACTAGTGCACCAAGGCATGCCTCCCCAAAGAATTGTTACTCACAGAACATTGCTCTACTCTGTAGCAACCCTAACTTGCAGAGGGAAAGTGTAAATCTATAGCCCATCATAAGGAAGAAGACCAGGTTGGCTTGGCCATTGGCCAGATAATAGATTATTGAAGGGAGATTACTTTCCCCAGCTCCACTCCCCCTCAAAAAGCCTGTCCCATCATCTGGTCAAGGACTGCACAAATTAGGAAAACCATACTCTGGCTTCTGCCTCATGCCTGAGGACCAAGGGTCACTAGGGGATTATATCTCCTCCATCCCAGGAAGACCTCTTTTTCAAAGGCAAGTCACCTTGGCCTCAAAAAGGATATTATAGCATTGGGCAAAGTCCAGAAAAGGGCAACTAGAATGATTAAAGGGTTGGAACCCTTTCCCTATGAAGAAAGGTTAAAACGCTTGGGGCTCTTTAGCTTGGAGAAACGTCGACTGTGGGGTGACATGATAGAGGTTTACAAGATTATGCATGGGATGGAGAAAGTAGAGAAAGAAGTCCTTTTCTCCCTTTCTCACAATACAAGAACTCGTGGGCATTCAATTAAATTGCTGAGCAGTCAGGTTAGAACAGATAAAAGGAAGGTTAGAACAGATAAAAGGAAGTACTTCTTCACCCAAAGGGTGATTAACATGTGGAATTCACTGCCACAGGAGGTGGTGGCGGCTCCAAGCATGGCCAGCTTTAAGAGGGGATTGGATAAAAATATGGAGCAGAGGTCCATCAGTGGCTATTCAGATTATTTATTATTACAGCAATAAAAACAATTTAAGAAGCTTATCCATTCAAATCCGATGTACAAAGTACTCAAACATTTAGGCATGGTTGTTATGGTAGAATAAAAGTATTCAAAAAAAGGGAGTTTTGCAAAATTTTAAAATATACAAAGAGGATAAAAACAGTCAACTTCAAACCCTGATAGATAATTGCTCAAAACGTGGGGCCATTAATTACACACACACACACAAAACCACCTGTGCAAGGCAAGAAGGAGAGGTGAATCAAGATGTTGAAACCCTAAACTATGTCATCTTGAAGAGACCTCATAGCATTTTTTTAAAAAAGGTAAAGGTAGTTCCCTGTGCAAGCACCAGTCATTTCCAACTCTGGGGTGATGTCACTTTCACAACGTTTTCACAGCAGACTTTTTACGGGGTGGTTTTGCCATTGCCTTCCCCAGTCATCTACACTTTCCCCCCAGCAAGCTGGGTACTCATTTTTCCGACCTTGGAAGGATGGACGGCTGAGTCAACCTGGAGCCGGCTACCTGAAAACCCAGCTTCTCATAATTATTTTTGAACAAATCAATATTCTTCATTGTTATCTCCACACCCAAATATTTTACATTAGAGGTAACTTCACAACCCGTTAGCCTCTGCAATTCCTTTTGTTTATTTACTTGCATATTTTTACATAGAAGTTTTGATTTTTCTTTATTAATACAAAGTCCCGCCAATTCCCCATATTCTTGTATTTTAGCTAACAACAAAGGTGTATGGGATTTTCAATTATAAACATTATATCATCTGCAAATGGTCTATATTTGTAAATAAATCCTTTCACTTTTAATCCTTCTATTTCTTTATCTTCTTGGATTTGCATCAGTAAGATTCCAAGAGTCATTATAAACAACAGTGGGGAAAGCGGACAGCCTTGTCTTGTACCGTTGCTAATTATCATGTCTTCTGTAAGATCTGCATTTATACATAGCCTTGCACGTTGTTCAGTATATATTGCTTTTATCATCCTTATAAAGTTTTTCCCCAACTCCATTTTCTCCATTACTGCAAACATAAAGTCCCAATTTAAATTATCAAATGCTGTCTCTGCATCCGCAAAGAATAATGCTACTTCCTTTTCTGGATGTCTTTCATAATATTCTACAATATTTACAACAGTTCTAATATTGTCTCTTATTTGCCTTTTGGGGAGAAACCCTGCTTGATCTTCCTTTATAACATTTGTCAAATGTTGTTTAAGCCGTTCTGCCAAGATTCTTGTATATATTTTATAGTCATTATTTAATAGTGAGATTGGTCTATAATTTTTTTCATTTGTGACATCTCTATCTTCCTTTGGAATCAACGAAATAACAGCTTCCTTCCATGTATTTGTCATTTTCCCTTTTATTCTTATCATGTTCATCAGTTTCTGAAGTTTCGGTATTAACTCCTCTTTGAAGGTTTTAAAAAATGTATCTGTATATCCATCTGGCCCAGGTGCTTTTCCATTTCCCTTTGCATTAATTGCTGCTTCAATTTCTATTTTTTCAATTGGATCATTCAAAACTTTCCCCATATTTTCTGTTAAGGGTGCTATTTTAATCTTTTGTAAATACTCTTCCATCTTTTCTTTCTTTATTTTAACACCCTTAAATAATTTGGCATAATACTTAAAGAATTCTCTTTTTATTCCTTCTTGATCTACCACCTCTCTTTCCTCCGCCACAATTTTATTAATAATTTTACTTTCTCTCTTTTTCTTCAGTTGCCAGGCCAAATATTTCCCAGGTTTATTTGCTCCCTCGAAAGATTTTTGCTGCAATTTTTTCAGATTCCATTCCAGTTCTTTATTTAACAAATGTATCATTTGTGTTTGTAATATTGTTATCTCCCTCATAATTTTCTTTTTTCCCTCGCCTTTTTCTCAGTTCCCCTTCTTTTTTCTTTATTTCATTTTGAATGTTCAGCATCTGTTTTTCTTTTGCCCTCTTGTCTTTATTATTCAATGTAATCAATATTCTTCTCATTACTGCTTTATAAGCATCCCACACTGTCTGAAATTCTATATCTTCTTTATCGTTTATTTGGAAGAAAGCTTTAGTTTCATTTTCTAGAGATGTCACTTTTTTTTTATTCTGTAGTAAATCGTCATTCAATCTCCATCTTCTCGACTTTTTAGACAATTTTGTAATCCACATTATTGGGTTATGATCAGACCCTATTTTAGGTAAAATCTCTATTTTCTTTGTTATAAGGCCTAAATCTTTAGTACCCCACAACATGTCAATTCTGGAAAAAGTTTTATGTCTTGCTGAAAAAAGGTATAGTCCCACACTTCAGGATTAAATTTCCTCCATATATCCTCCAAATTTTCTTGTTTGACCAATTCAAAAAAAGACTTTGGCAATTTTCCTTCCTTATTATTTTTTTCCCCCAGACCTATCCAATGTGTTCTTAATTGTTCCATTAAAGTTCCCCATTATCAAAACTTGATCATATGTCACTTCATCAAATTGTTGTATAATGTCTTTTAAAAAAGCATCCTTTGCTGCATTTGGTGCATACAGTCCCAGTAACAATGTTTTTTTACATTTAAAATTATTTCTACTGCTACAAATCTTCCATCTTTATCTTTAAACACTAATTTTGGCTCCAATTCTTGTTTAAAAATAGAAAATCACTCCCCTTTTCTTCTGTTCAACCAATGAATGACTCTAGTCCCAATTGCTTATTCCATAAAAATTTGGAATCCTTTTGTTTGATATGCACTTCTTGTAAACAAACTATATTACAATTTTGTTTTTTAATCCAATGAAATGTTGCCTTTCTTTTTTGTGGTAAATTTAGTCCATTTACATTCCAAGATAATAATTTGTAATCCATCATGGTGCAAATTCTTTATGTTCTTCATAAAATCCACACAGTTCCTGTGTGCTTGTAATTGTAATCCTTTTTCCTTGTAGCTCAAAGCTCAAACCTTCAGGTATTATCCATCTATACCTCATTTCATTGTCCTGTAATTTTTCTGCCAATTTCTTATATGCTCTTCTGTCATTTATCACTTGTCTTGGCAACTCCTTCATAATTCTTACTCTGCTGCCTCCCACTATCAATGTCTTTTCAAAGTTTTTATTCATGATTTTTCCCACCATTTCTTTTGTCATATATCTTATAACCATATCTCTTGGTAGATTATTATTTTTTTGGGGGGGCATATAGTGAGTTCACTCTATACATATAGTCATACATGTTTCTAGTCCCTTCAGAATCTTCCTCCAAAAATTCTGCAATTATTTTTATTATATACTCTTTCAAATAAGTTTCTTCATCCTCAGGTACTCCTCTCAGACGTATCTGGGTCTCCATCAATTTGCCACTTTTTCTTGTATTTTTAACAAGGTGGAATCATGTACTTTCATTCTCCCTTCCACCTCTTGCACTTTTTTTTATGTCACCACAGTCTCATGCCTGACTTCATGAGCTGAGATGTTGAGATTTTGGAGGGGGATCCCTAGTTCACTGCCCTGTCTCTTACCCTCTACCTGTGCAATCCAGTTGCTTGAAACACGCCTCCTTAGCTATTTCACATTTCTCCCCCCCAGCCGCCGTTCTACAGCTTCTTAGGTTTCTTTGTTCCCAATTTTCTCACTCTGCGTGTTTGCTCTGAAATGCAATTTTCTTTCCCTACTCATCCATGTCCTTTGGATGCTCTTCATATTTTCCCCTCAGGGTTCTTTTCTTCTTCTTTCCCTTTCTACAGAATTTTGACAAACAAAACATTAAAACAACTAGTCCAAGGGAAAGGAAATATATATATTTACAGTCCATTTACTAAGCGGCTGCACAGTCTCTCCAGGAAAAAAAGAAAAGAAAAGAAAAGCAGAAATATAATAGAATGTGCTGTACGGGAGAAAATACTGCCATGCAGTTCATTCAGCGAACAAAAAAACCCTTTCTTTTCCCCAGCTCGAGAAAGGCTTGAAAGAACTGTCACATGATGTAAGGATATAGAGAACTCTCTTCAGAAATTCTTCTTCTCTCCCCCCCCCTCCCCCCGAATTCATGAAGCCTGGTCTGGCTATGAACAAGGGTGGAATTCTAGCAGGAGCTCCTTTGCATATTAGGCCACGCACCCCTGATGTAGCCAATCCTCCTGGAGCTTACAGTAGGCCCTGTACGAAGAGCCCTGTAAGCTCTTGGAGGATTGGCTACATCAGGGGTGTGTGGCCTAATATGCAAAGGAGCTCCTGCTAGAATTCCACCCCCGGCTATGAAGAACAGTGAGGTGGTAGAATTCGCTGCACCACTTCAGACTGTCTGGGGGCGGGGGGGAGAGATTGATGGTAAATCACATTTTGGAATGGTTCCTATAACATAATGGTTTCTATGCAATGAAGAGGCGAGGTGCTAGTGAACATACCTCTTTTATTATCACAGCATAGTATAGGACTGTGCTCTAAGGCTGAAGACTGGGCCAACGGGGCCAACTATATATACACACACGGTTCCTGTGATAGCATGCTATTGGGCCATTCAAACCAGTAGGGGGGGTCCATGATTGGAACAGGACAGCAGGGGTTTGAATCCTGCTTCCCTTTGTTCCCGAGTCCCCAAGCTCAGACCTCCAGGCTCCAATGTGCCAGGCAAGAACTCCATATATTAAACACAATTCAGATCATATATGCAACCATTCCTGTAAACTCCCTGTAAATAGAAAACCAGCAGCTAAGGTGGGAGAGACCCTTTCTTCCTCCTCTAGTAGTTTTCTCGTTGCATGGAGTTAGAATGCAAAGGCCAGGGTCTGCTACACAGGTAAAAACACGTCACAAACTTCAAACAATATATAACAAGTTCTACAAGGCTTATGCGTGTAAATAAAGTTTGACTTAGATAGGAAGAAAATGTACTATGTGTTGTGTAAATTAAAACACACACACACACACTGCTCCTATTTGCAATTAGCCATTTTTAACAAGTAGAGTATTTGGGGGTGTTCTCTACATTAGCTATTCTCTTTTGAAGGAAATATCAAAATTAGGGCATAAGGGAAGCCGTGTTGGATCAGGCCAGTGGCCTATCCAGTCCAACATGCTTTGTCACAAAGTGGCCAAACCCAGGTGCTATCAGGAGGTCCCCCAGTGGGGCCAGAACTCCAGAAGACCTCCCACTGTTGCTGTCCCCAAGCACCAAGAATACCAAGCATCACTGATAGAGAATCATTTGTACCCTTTGGCTAATAGCCACTCATGGAACTCTGCTCTAAAAGTTTATCCAGTCCCCTCTTTATGCTGTCTATGCTGTCTATGCTTGGAGAGCCAGTTTGGTGTAGTGGTTAAGTGTACGGACTCTTATCTGGGAGAACCGGGTTTGATTCCCCACTCCTCCACTTGCACCTGCTGGAATGGCCTTGGGTCAGCCATAGCTCTGGCAGAGGTTGTCCTTGAAAGGGCAGCTGCTGTGAGAGCCCTCTCCAGCCCCACCCACCTCACAGGGTGTCTGTTGTGGGGGAGGAAGGGAAAGGAGATTGTGAGCCGCTCTGAGACTCTTCGGAGTGGAGGGCGGGATATAAATCCAATATCTTCATCTACCTCACAGGGTGTCTGTTGTGGGGGAGGAAGGGAAAGGAGATTGTGAGCCGCTCTGAGACTCTTCGGAGTGGAGGGCGGGATATAAATCCAATATCTTCCATCTTCTTCTAGCTGCTGCCACTTCCGATGGGAAGCTAATTTCAGATTAATTGAAGAAGTTCTTCTTTCTTGCATAGAATTATCTCAAATGGATAATGAAGATGAGTGTATAAAAATATTCTCAAAACCCAACTGTATTGGGAGAAAAATGGGTTAAAAATCTTCAGGTAGATAAAAAAAAAATGCATGACTGACCTTAACTCTAAGGTGAGTAATTTGGAAAGACAGGATGGAATCAAGGCTGTCTTTTCTCACAAGCACAAAGACAGGCGGCTTTTTTTTTTTTTTAAAAAAATCCACAATGGCACAAAATATACTGCTTAAAGACAATGGTATTGTCTGTTGAATACAATGGTTTATAGGGCTGGGTCATAAGTGTAGCCAGAATTAGTTGTTACCTAGAATAATAATATGATTGGCACTTCAGTTACTTTTAAAACACTAAAGTATCTGATAAATTAATTCCTGCTGAAGGCTAAAATGTGAAATTATTGCAGCTATGTATAAAGTGTGTGTGGGGGGGGGAGGGGTTTGGAGGTATATTGATTTGGATATTTCACAACCATGAAAGGGAAGAATGAAAGGTAGCAATAACCATGAAGCATTTAAGATAATACATCCCCCCCGACACCTGGTTTTCAAATCCACATGCACACAGCACAAAAGGATACAAATAATTATGGCTGAAATTGGTTTTCAGGTTTAAATTTTAAAGCCACATTTTTTAAATACCAAATTGTCCATCTGGACTTTTAAAGATAAGTGTATTAACAACATGCATTTTGCTTCAAAAATAGAGCACAATCTAATTTCGGTGCAAAAGGTGTCATATAAATGTGGAACAAGGCAGGCTTATTTAAGCTTCTTTTAAGCTTGACAATGAGAAAAAAAAAAAGTCCTCAGTAAGGAAGTTTTAGAAACGCACGCGAGTATATGAAACGTACCTAATATTCCTGTTTAATGAGTCTGATGGTGATACCTACCTAGTTCCTCTTGTTTGGCGTATCGAAAAGGATGCTTGCTCTTAGCTTTCCTTCTTCTGATTATTTGTGAGACTGCCGTTCAAAAAAGCCCGGTGATTAGTTTTGCTATGTTTAAATGTTATCAAGGTTCTGTTTATTACGTGCCGACCGCAGCTTGGATTAATATTGCTGTATGCGTTTTTGTAGGGGTTAAACAGTCTCAAGTGAATGAGTGCTCTAATTTCAACAGATATCCAGGGTTTGTTTATCGGGAGACCAAACTGTGTTAATTCAGTGCAATTCGCCTGCTATCTTGCTTCTGTCAAGGGGGTCACATAGTTGAACTACGGACTGTTCTATCTACGATGTCTATTATGAAAATCGGTTGGGCATAGAAAGTAGTGGTAATCAGAGCTTTTATTGTAGAAAAAGCCCGGCAGGAACTCATTTGAATATCAAGCCATACCTCCTGATGTCCCCACTGTTTCACAAAGGGATCATTTGCATATTAGGCCACACCTTTGACACCAAGCTAGCCGGAACTGCGTCCCTGTACGTTCCTGCTTAAAAAAAAAAACCCTGGTGGTAATTGAGAGCATCCATTCACTCATGCGTGCTGTGAGATCCCACCCTGGGCAGGTACCCTGTGTGGCCCACATTCGGCACACCAGGAGAGCAAGATAACTAGTGAAGAGCTCAGTGGGTCCATCCAAGGAAGGGAAGAAGATGACCCCAAAGTAGGGTTGCCAGGTCTGTGTTGGAAAATACCTGGAGACTTTGGAGGTGGATCTGGGAGAGGACAGGGTTTGGGGAGGGGAGGGACCTCAGCATGGTACAATGCCATAGAGCAGGGATGTCAAACATGTGTCCCAGGGGCCCAATCAAGCCCCCGGAGGGCTCCTATCAGGCCCCCAAGCAACTGGCTTTCATCTGCTTCCTTCTCCCACTTTCTTGCTTCCTTCTGCATCATAGCTTGCTTTGCCAAGCTTGCTCAACTGCACAGGAGCTACTGAGCAAAGTCTCTATTTTCTCCATTGGCTGAGGCTCCTCCCTTGGGGAGGAAGGGGGGTGGGTGGGATAGCTTGCTTCAAAGGAAGCTCTGGCTCCTTCCTTCCTTCCCCAGGGGACCAGGAGAGGGAGGAGCCTCAGTCAATAGAAGGAAGAGAGGCTTGGCTCCGTAGCTCTGCTGTGCAATTGAGAGACTCCAGACTGCATGGAAGAAATACAAAGAAAGCACCTTTAAGACCAACAAGTGCTCATGTTTTAAGCATGTTTTAAGCATGTTTTATTTTATTTTATATTTTTTTTAATAATCTTTATTTGTCTGCGTCCTTTATAAAGTTTATATCTCTGCTACCTGGCATTACATTTTATAAAACACACATGGCTCGGCCCGACAAGGTGTCATTTATGTCTGAACTGGCCCTCATAACAAATGAGTTTGACACCCCTGCCATAGAGTCTATTCTTCGAAGCAGCCCTTTTCTCCAGGGGACCTGATCTCTGCCAGCTGGAGGTCAGTTGCAAAAGCAGCTCTCCAGGCCCCACCTGGAGGCTACGCAGCAGAGAAAAAAATCACACAGACAGGAGACCAGGAAAAGGGCAACAGCTCCGTGCACTATATGCCTCTTACTCAGATGTTCTTTCTTGCGATACCAATAAAGAATACTTTCACCAGAAAAAAATTGCAAATCCAATTTTTTTACTAATAGCAAGAAAATTATAAATCCAGTTTTGCGCAAAGTACGCAGAGGATACTTCAACAACCTCAACTTACAGGCATAACCAGTCTGCATTCCTCTTTCACATTACTGCAGTAATGAGTTATAATTCTCATCACACTCAACCCAACAATTGCTTTCAGAGGAGATGGGGCACCCTGCCTAGGGCACTGTTCCACCTCGAGCCGCTGCTGCTGACCACTCCTCCAGAGCACGTGCAGTTCGTCCCCGTCCCAGCAGCGGGCCGTGCACAATCTCACCAGCCTTCCTTTCTGCCGGCTTTCTTCGGAACAGGAAGCTGCCACCCCAAGCTGCTGGTCTGGACCCCAGACTAAGAAGGGTGGGGGAGAGGGAAGGAAGCAGAGGTGGATGGAGAGCAGGATGGCCACTTCTGAAAATTCCATGCAGGTCCCCAGGCCCAGCACTAGGGGTTTTTGCACCTCAGGCCAAACCCTGCCCCCCCACCCCCAGTCCAAGTATTCCGAGCACACTGGCTGCCATGCTCCTAGACTTTGCTGATGCTTCCTGAGCATCAGAAAGCCTCAGTAAAGTCAGGAAGGCAGCGGGCACGCTCAGAACATGGGCTCTGTACGTGCTCGCTGCCATGCCCCCCAACTTCGCTGAGACTTCCCAATCCTCGGAAAGCCTCAGTGAAGTCAGGAAGGAAGCGGGTGGGAGGAGAGGGGGTGCCTCATGGTGCCCCTAGGCCAAATGGTGCCCTAGGCAACCGCCTTCTTGGCCTACTCCCATGCACTGGCCCTACAGGTCCCTACTTGTTTTCACCAAGCAATGCATTGTACATGGGAACGGTCAGGGGTTTTTTTGTAGCAGGAACTCCTTTGCATATTAGACCTTGCTGTAGCCAATCCTGATGGAACTTACAATAGGCCCTGTACTAAGAGCCCTGCAAGCTCTTAGTGGCCTAATATGCAAAGCTCTAGGAGCTTCCAAGAAAACTCTATGGTTTTCCTGGATGCTCTAGCAATTTGGGAGGAAAACTTGATTAGTTTGCTCTGGGGCCATTTTTCCCTGAGCTAAGACAAAAAATTGTCAGCCAGAGGCTAAAAAAAACCCCAAAACCCTGGGAATGGTGACCAGCATGGCAGCATGCTGCATGAGGAAACAATTTGCTTATACTGTACTATGCTTCGAAACCTTCGCCGCAGCTGGACAAAGAGATATCACCATCATTGGCTCAGCAGCTAGCATGTTCCCCATCATCCTACAAGTAAGGGCACAATGGTTATAGGATGCGGGCGACTTGTCTTAACTGTAGTATGTGTGAAAAGGATCTAGGGGTCTTAGTGGATCATATGCTGAACAGGAGTCAACAGTGTGATGTGGTGGCTAAAAAGGCAAATTCAATCTTGGGCTGTATCAACAGAGGTATAGTGTCCTGATCACGTGAAGTGATGGCATCGTTTTACTCTGCCCTGGTAAGACCTCACCTGGAGTATTGTGTTCAGTTTTGGGCACCACATTTTAAGAAGGATATAGACAAGCTGGAATGGGTCCAGAGGAGGGCGATGAAGATGTTGAGGGGTCTGGAGACCAAGTCCTATGAGGAAAGGTTGAAGGAGCTGGGGATGTTTAGCCTGGAGAGGAGGTGGCTGAGAGGTGATATGATCACCATCTTCAAGTACCTGAAAGGCTGTCATATAGAGGAAGGTGTGGAATTGTTTTCTGTGGCCTCAGAAGGTAGGATCAGAACTTATGGGTTGAAATTAAATCAAAAGAGTTTCCAGCTCAACATTAGAAGAACTTCCTGATTGTTGGCATGATTCCTCAGTGGAACAGGCTTCCTCAGGAGGTGGTGGGCTCTCCTTCCTTGGAGGTTTTTAAATAGAGTCTAGATGGCCAACTGACAGCAATGAAGATCCTGTGAATTTAGGGGGAGGTGATTGTGAGTTTCCTGCATTGTGCAGGGGGTTGGACTAGATGACCCTGGAGGTCCCTTCCAACTCTATGATTCTATGATTCTTTGGGAACACACACACACACACACACACACTCACACCAGGGATGGGGGGATTCTGAGATCTGCAAATGTGCATTTTCTGAGATCAAGGGGGCTCTGGAAAACCATGCCCAGGGATTCATTCTGATGTTCTAATGTGAACCTATTATTCTCTAATAGCTTAAATTTAATATCGTATTAGAGAATATTAGTTGTGATATAGTTTAAATATCACACTAGGGGCACTCAAATGAGAATTCTCTGATGAGGTATTAAAACTATATCACATTCTATTAGAACTAGATCACATTAGAGAATGATAGATTCACATCTCTTTGTTTCACATAAGGAAAATGCACACAGGGAAATTCATTTGAGCATATATTATAGCAAACAGAAAAATCCTAAGGGCAGCTTCATACACCACGGTTTGCGACGCGGACACCATTTCTGTACTTAAAAAGAGTGAGTCAGCTCATGCACAGTAACCGGTGGGAAATGCTCCTGTATCTAAGCAATCACTCTAAGCTGGTTTCTCAGTATGACTGACAGTGTGAACTGACTCCCTCAAATAGCGTTGTAAGAGATTATATGGAAGTTCTTTCTGTAGGGCTGCCAAGCTACTGGGTAGTATGGGGGTTCTCCCACTCTGGAGGTCCCCAACCTGCCAGCTCACATTGGGCCAGTGGGGGGATCCCCTCTCGATGTTGATGGCACAATAACATCACTCGCAAGTGATGTCATCGGGCTGGCAATGTTGCGCACCGGCCGCTTTAGGAGCTTCCGGGAAAACTCTACGGTTTTCCTGGATGCTCTAGCAATTTGGGGGGGCAACTTGATTAGTTTGCTCTGGGCCAATTTTCCCCTGAGCTAAGACAAAAAAATTGTCAGCCAGAGGCTAAGAAACTGTGAGCTAGCTCACACTAGCTCAGCTTAGAGGAGCCAGTGTGCAATGGCGCTGGTGTGATGACATCACTTGGGAGTGATGTCATCGCGCCACTTGAGCTACATGATCCACTTGTGCACAAGTGGCGCAATTACAGAATGCCACACTGGAATTCACTGCCACAGGAGGTGGTGGCGGCCACAAGCATGGCCACCTTCAAGAGGGGGTTAGATAAAAATATGGAGCAGAGGTCCATCAGTGGCTATTAGCCACAGTGTGTGTGTGTGTGTGTGTGTGTATTTTGGCCGCTGTGTGACACAGAATGTTGGACTGGATGGGCCATTGGCCTGATCTAACCTGGCTTCTCTTATGTTCTTAGTGTGCCACTTGAGCATACTATTATAGATCCAACATTATTACAGAAAGATGTAATGGCATTCTGTCATTCTCAAGTGGCATTCTATAACGTTGGATCAATAATGATGTGCTCTCACAAGCATGCCACTACTTGATTTCAGTTATGAAGGTCTCTGCATGGTTCAGCCCTGCTTCATGATACTTTTGTACTGGAAATCAGACATGTGCAAATAATATATAGCCTCCTGCATTTAATAGAAAGGAAGAGGCTAGGGAATTCAGAAAAGCCTGACCAGCAGAATCAAGCCACTCAACCTATCCGAAAAGACAGAGAACTTGGAACATCTCAGGAGCAGACACCTGCCATTTGGAGCGCCCTGCTTGTCAAACTGAATATTACATGGCATTACGGTGGCTTAGTGGTAGAGCATCTGCTTGGGAAGCAGAAGGTCCCAGGTTTGATCCCCGGCATCTCCAACTAAAAAGGGTCCAGGCAAGTAGGCATGAAAAACCTCAGCTTGAGACCCTGGAGAGCCGCTGCCAATCTATTGACTTTGATGGACCAAGGGTCTGATTCAGTATAAGGCAGCTTCATATGTTCATGTCAGGTTCCTCACCTGACTCGCTAGCATATGGAAGAACCAGGGAACATATCTTGAAACCTCTCTTTTGTTCCATTGGGTTCCAGAGTGCTGCGAAACGGGGAGCAGAGACTTCCGGCTTCCCTCCCACACCTATTTTCACTGATGGGAAGAGCCACGGGGGGCCTCTTTGCCCCCCTCTCTCGTGCTACATGTCCTTTTTAAACCCACTTCATACTAGGTGCTGCATGTAACAGCAAGTTGAACTGGACATGGGTGGCTTGATTTATGTCACATGTAATGTCTAGTTTGGTTCTTAGCCTGTTTGTGTGGGACTGTTGACTTTAGGTCCAGGTGGGCAGCCATATTGGTCTGAAGCAATAGAACAAAGTTGGAGTCCAGTAGCAGCTTTAAGACCAACCAAGTTTTATTCAGAATGTAAGCTTTGTTGACCTTAAAGGTGCTACTGGACTCCAACTTTGTGCTGTTAACTTTGGGGGCAGGAGTTGGAGGGGAAGTTTCTCAAACTGGCTGAGAGAAGATGTTCTCCCACTCATTTCATAGTCCTCTTCTGAGGTCTGATAGTTAAATATGCCTGGTGGTGTTAAGACAGGTTAGGCCCTATGTGTCTGAGAGGATAAAGGGGAGCTGTTTGCTTACTGTAAGCAAATGCTTTATAAATATGTTAAACCAGCGTGATGTAGTAGTTACAGTGTCAGACTAGCATCTGGGAAACCCCAGTAATGTTGGGCTTGCACTCCCAACTTAATCTACTTTACAGGGTAGTTGTGAAGATAAAATGGAGAGGGGGGTGGAATAGTAGCAAGCCATAATGGATAAGAACATAAGAGAAGCCATGTTGGATCAGACCAATGGCCCATCCAGTCCAACACTCCGTGTCACACAGTGGCCAATATGTGTGTGTGTATATATGAGAGAGAGAGAGAGAGATACACTTATACACACACACATATATATACACACACACACATATATATACATATATATACTGTGGCTAATAGCCACTGATGGACCTCTGCTCCATATTTTTATCCAATCCCCTCTTAAAGCTCGCTATGCTTGTAGCCGCCACCACCCCCTGTGGCAATGAATTCCACATGTTAATCACCCTTTGGGTGAAGAAGTACTTCTTTTTATCCATTTTAACCTGCTCAGCAATTTCATTGAACGCCCACAAGTTCTTGTATTGTGAGAAAGGGAGAAAAGTACTTCTTCCTCTACTTTCTGCATCCCATGCATAATCTTGTAAACCTCTATCATGTCACCCTGCAGTCGACGTTTCTCCAAGCCAAAGAGCCCCAAGCGTTTTAACCTTTCTTCATAGGGAAAGTGTTCCAAACCTTTAATCATTCTCGTTGCCCTTTTCTGCACTTTTTATGTGCAGAACACCCAGAATCAGGGTGTACATGAAGTGAACAAATGAATAAGGTAGGGAAACATGGCGAGAACCCTGAGGTATCGGTTGATGCAATATGTTTCCCAAGATATTCTTGCACGGTTGACCAGATCGAGGTGAGAAAGAGATGGAAACACCCCCCCCCCCCAGATTTGAGCATCTGGTGGCCAAAATTAAACACTGTTTAGAATGGAAGGGGGAGTGGAGAGTTTAGTCCTTGAGGTATTGGTTGGTGCAGCATGTTTCCCAAGATATCCCCACATGGTTGACCAGATCCAGGTGAGAAAGGGAATGACCCCCACCGCCACCTCAGAAGGTGATTGAAATTAAACGCTGTTTAGAATGAGGGGGTGTGTGTGAAGAGTTTAGCCCCTGAAGTATCGGTTCATGTGGCATGCTTCCCAAGATATCCGGAATGGTTAACCAGATACAGATGAGAAAGGGAGCTCCCCCACCCCAGATCTGTTGGCCGAAATCATATGGTGGCCAAAATTAAATATTGTTTTGAATGGGGGGAGTGGAGAGTTTCGTCCCTTTCAGCACTCCATTTCATGAGCAGGTATGGGGAAGGGAGGCATGACCCTCTTTTCTGGTGGAGTTTTGAGCCAGGGTCATTTTGCCCATCGTGCTGCCCCCTATTCAGGCAGTCAAGAAGCTAGGACTGTCTCCACTGTGGGATGAGGAGTGTTTATTAAGATTATCAATTATCAATTATTAGTAAATAAAAAACCCTGCTTAAGTAAAAAAAAAATAAAACAGATTAGAAGGAGTAATGTCTCAGGATGTCTCCACGGATGCCATCTTGACTGGAAGAGCCCCTTCCCCCCTTTAAGTAAGGCGTCTGAATTCTGGGAGGGAGGAGGACATAAGGTTTTCCTACCCAGAAGTCATACATCGCCCAATTCCGCAAGGCCTGTAAGTCCATACTCTTCCGGCTGACTTTGAGACTTGTAACAGTGGGAGGAATCCAGGGAATACTGATGTCATCGAACTCGAATAATATCAGAATTAGCACCAACTGTTTTTAAATTGTTTTAAATTTCATTTCTTTTGTTATGATGATGCACTGTTTTATGATGATCATTGTGAGCCGCCCTGAGCCTGCCTCGGCGAGGAGGGTGGGGTATACATTTAATAAAACCTAAACCTAAAGCTGAAGCTCAAATACTTTGACCACCCAATGAGAAGGGAGCACTCCCTGGAGAAGACCCTGATGCTGGGGAAGACAGAAGACAAAAGAAGAAGGGGACGGCAAAAGAGGAGATGGTTGGACAGCGTTACTGATATAATGAGCATGATTTGAGCAGTCTTCAGAGGATGGTAGAAGACAGGAGGGCCTGGCGTGACTTTGTCCATGGGGTCGCAAAGAGTCGGACTCGACTGTGTGACTGAACAACAACAACAAAAAAACCCTAAACCTGTAAGGAAATAGTGCTGTGTGAGGCAAATGCAACTCTGTACTGTTTTCTCCCCGACATCTGTATTTACTTCTGGAAAATTGTTGCTGGGTCTTCTTTATTTGCTGAAATACCACAGCCAGTCTGCTTTCATATGTAATGTTGTCTTTCTCTTTCTTTGCACAGTCTAAGTGCATGCTCACTCTTTCTGTTCTTTTCCAGCGTTGCCTTTTTCAACGTAGTGTTGCTTCAACAAGCACAGCATCTGATTCTCTTAAGAGGGTGTGGGTTTCACTGGCTAGCACTCACTATCCGATGATCATAATATGGGGGGGGGGGGGAATTTAACAACTTCCTTTTGTTCAACTTCAGCCTCGAGAAAGTACTATTCCAGTGTTCACCTACAATGATAATAACTATAATATAGTGAGTTCTAGGCACTGATGAGGCGAGGGGGTAGTGATAACAAGCTCTCTATTCGATACAGCATGGTAGGTGGCTGTACTAAAAGGCTGAAGAACTGGGCCAACCGGGCCAACTATATGCAACACTGGGTTCCCACGCCAGCACGTTATTGGTTCATTCAAACCAGTCAGGGGTCTCTGATTGGTGCAGGGCAGCAGGGATTTGGATCCTGCTGCCCATTGTTCCCGAGTCCCCAAGCTCAGTTCATATGGCTCCAATAAGCCAGGCAGGATCTCCTAAAACAGTCTTCTCTTGAGTCCAGTACACAACATCAACAACAATAATAATACTGTATTGCTCAGTGTTGTGCATTGCTAATTTCTTAAGCAAGGCCATCCTGTAGCAACTATACACTATACACTATATCACTTCTCCTGAAGTCTGCCAGACCATTAACCTAAGAAACTTAATATTCCATAAAAAGCATAGCAACTGACACTCAACCATATCACCTGGCATAGAGGGATTAGAATAAATTTAGCCACTTGTCTTAAACGTAAGGCAAATGCTTAAAAAATGTGCCAAGTTCAGGACAAAGTTTACACTTCACTATAAATGGCTCATTGCACACCATGAATTGTGCTGATTTTCAGCTTACTGGTCTTTGAGAATTCAGTGCATACTCTAGTAGACTTTTTATACTTTTAGAAAGTACTTCTAACTTTTTTTACTCCTTGAACTCCACTACTGCTGTATTCTATTGTCTCAGTTGGCTATGTCTATCTTAAACACATCATTTCCTTCTCTGTGATTTCTCTAACTCTATTTCTAATTTCTTTCTCTGTGATTTCTCTAACTCTATTTCTAATTTCTTTCTCTGTGATTTCTCTAACTCTAACTCCCGGGGGGGGGGGGGGGTGCTACATAGAGGCTGTGGTCAGACTGGCAGGTTGGCTGTTTGGGCACACCCCTAATTACTCCATTGCATTTTATGACAGAGATTTTCAGTCTCCCACCCTTATTCAGCTGCACTTCACAATTCTTCCATGGTTGACCATTCAGAGCACACAGTTTGGTCTTACTATTGTTATTTTTAAAAGAAACAACTTTGACTTTTTTGGCAAACATTTCTGGGGTGCTCATATGCACCATGCACCCATGTGCATATGCTCTACCATTTTTTTAAAAGAAAACCACAGAACATCAAAACTAGGACTAAAGGTTTACACTTCCAAAACAGTTTGAGCGCACACAAGGAGAGTTCAAACATCTGGCAATGTGGGATGGGTGCACGGGATCTGAAAGCACCAGAATTCACCTGCTGTCTCCAGCTCATCTTACTAAGTGGTGAATATGACTGGGGAATGACTGCCAGATGTGGATGTGCAAAAGAGCCCACTGAATCCATTAGGGTAAAGCAATTAGAACAGGTCAAACCGCCTGTGTGATCACAGCCAGAGATAGCACTGGCAAACCACCTCTGAATGTCTCTTGTTCTTCATAAGCCAGCTGCAATTTCACTTTCCTCCACCACCAAATCCCTTCTGACAACATCTCAGCAATGCCCTCTGGTTCTCTATCAAACCCCTTCCATATCAATCTCTTGGTTTTTCAGAACTGTTTCCTCCTCTTCCCCTAGCTATCCAACTCACTTTCTTTTTATCACTAAATTTATCTCTAAATTTAACAAAAGGTGTTGTAAAAAGAATCACCTAATGAGAAACTGTTTTTTTGGGGGGGTGGGGGGTCCTCTTCAGATGAAGCATCTGACCCTAGAAGGTCACCAAAAAGTGTCAATAAAACTAGCAATGTTTTTTAGAGGAGGCATGCTGGCATTTTCACAGGATTACAGTGGAAGTGAACTTCGGGATGAATGTTGCGGTTCCTACTCAGGAGAAATGTCTAGAAATTTTAGAAGGAAACAAAGAGTCTTGATTAGCTAGACTGCCAGTGATGGTGAGCTCTAACCAACTTGAATGGTAATTTGATTGCAATTCATGAGCAGCGTTCTTGAATATCTGAAAAAAAAAATGCTTGCTTTTGATCAATTGTTTGGAACGCTAAGCCGTAGCATACTTTGTGCATGCCTTTTCTTGCATTGCAACTCAGCTTTATGCTTTTTGTGGGGCTCAGTTCAGAGTGAGGCAATGAGGCTTCCCCTTTCCTCTGCGCACCCAACCCACCCACAAGAGCTGGAAATAAACACAGTTGTGGGAGCTTGAGCATTTGACCGCCTGAGTCCTGATCTGGGAGAAGGGGAGCGCTGTGTTTCTCAAGTGTTTGAAACTAGGTCCTCCAACATTCGTACATTCTCCTAGTGCCACTTGGCCACTTCGGCTCAAATGTGAGGGGAAGGCATCGTGTTTCCTAGGCGACCGCACAGTGCTCTGAGTATGCCGCATCACGATGCTTCGCCCTGTGTGCCGGTGGCCACTACGAGTCAGCCACCCACTGTGATATTGAACATTGCCAATTGAACAGAGGCAAATGCAGATGCTGTAAAAAAAATAAGACCTTTAAACTGGGAAAATAACAGCTGGAGATTATGGGTGATCAACTTGAGGAGGAGGGAGAAAAAAACATTGTGAATAGGGCAAGGTTTTTTTTCCCCCCTTTAAGTGCATTTCTTCTGGGGATTGCGGGATCTCTATAATTGGAAGACTAGAGCTCTTCTGAAAGGCTTTTAATTAGTTGTTGTGCATGTCTTGTGATTCTTGTATTATTTTCCACTGAGTCATTTTTTAGTAGGGTTGTTGGATACAGTCATTTTCAATAGGAGATTTATATAGCTGTTTTTTAAACTGTGATATATTAATTATTGTTGTTGCAACGCTTTTACGCCCCACTTTTCTACTACCCTAAGGAGTTTCAAAGTGGGTTACAATTGCCTTCCCTTCCTCTTCCCACAACAGGCACCTTGTGGGGTAGTTGGGGCTGAGAGCGCTCTGAGAGAACTTTGACTGACCCAAGGCAACTAGCAGGCTTTCTGTGGAGGAGTGGGGAATCAAACCAAGTTCTCCAGACTGGACTGTCTGCTCTGAACCACTACACCACTCTGGGTCTCAGGGTATCTTGTGAACCCATATGGTCCCTCTCTTAGGGATGGTTCGCACTACATTGGCTATTTCCACCGGTTCACCTTTTCTCACAGCATAACTCCTTCACGCTATTCCCTAGAGCCCCCTAGGTCCCATGAGCAGCATTTCGTAGAGACCAGTGAGCTGCATTCTGACACTGCAAAATGTGGATCCAAGCACTTACAATTTCCATTGATCTCCTGGCAGACCATTGGTGGGTAAGTACTATGGCAAAGTACTATGCCATTTGTTTGAGTGCTAATAATGCCTGAAGAAGCTGAAATCATTGGGGTTTTCCTTCTTTCCTTCCACCAGTTTGGTGTAGTGGTTAAGTGAGTGGACTCTTATCTTGATTCCCCACTCCTCCACTTGCACCTGTTGGAATGGCCCTGGCTTTCATACAAGTTGTCCTTGAAAGGGCAGCTGCAGTAAGTGCTCTCTTAGCCCCACCTACCTCACAGGGTGTCTGTTGTGGAGGGCGGAAAGTAAAGGAGATTATGACCGCTCTGAGATTCAGACTATAGGGCAGGATATAAATCCAATATCATCATCATCATCATCATCATCATCATCATCATCATCATCATCATCATCATCATCATCATCATCATCATCATCATCATCATCATCTTCTTCTTCTTCTTCTTCTTCTTCTTCTTCTTCTTCTTCTTCTTCTTCTTCTTCTTCTTCTTCTTCTTTCTTTCTTTCTTTCTTTCTTTCTTTCTTTCTTTCTTTCTTTCTTTCTTTCTTTCTTTCTTTCTTTCTTTCTTCTAGTGTCAAGGCCATCTATATTTCCTGACCACTTGGCTCTGTTCTTGTGCCCTAGGTTTTGTAATCTCCCAAAGGCAACATTTAGAGAAAGGAAACATAAAGGTTAACCTGATATTGTCAAGAGCTGCCCGATACACATTTGTTACCACTGTGCTGATGCAACACCACGGCAGCAAAGACTAAGAAATGCACAATAAGAGAGTTCCAAAGGTCAGGGCTCATGAGGGCGTTTGATGTACAAATGCTTACATTCTGCAGTGCAGCTTAGAAACCTAGAAACCATAGAGCTGGAAGGGATCCCAAGGGTCATCTAGTCTAACTCCCACACGATGCAGGAAATTCACAGTTAATGCCCCCTTCCACTCCTGCAGTAACCTCTGCTGTATGTTCAGAGAGGGGATAAACACTCTAGGATCCCTGGGCCAATTTGGCCTGGAGGAAAATTCCTTTATTATTCCAAATTGGCAATCAGTATCACTGTGCATAAGACAGGGCCTCAAGGGCTGAGCAGTGACTCAATCCTTTCTGCTCTCCCTCTCAAGATCTGCCTAAATTCATACAATCTGGTAAATGCAGAGGATACCCCGTTAGAATATGGAAAAAAAATACACAATTCGAGTAGCACATGCAAACTCTATTGTGATAAAATTCACACTATAAAGACACAGTATCCCATAAATTTCCAAAATTCTTCCAAAAGTCCCAGTACACTAAATATACTATTCAGTCCAAATTCTTGTGCTTGTAATCTTCAATGGCGTAGATATAAACCAAGGAAAAGAAATAATTCATGTAAGAGACCGGTTTCGGCCACACCTTTCTCAGTCACGACTCTCACGCAATAAGTTGCATTTAACTCCTCCAATTTCGAGTAAGATCATTCATTAGTTGGGACCCAGTCTGACTCCGTTTACGGGCAATGTTTCATTCTAAATTCACAAGCTGGTTACATCCCTCAATGTGGCATAGGGGAATGGACTAGACTGCTGTCTTCTCTTGGTACATTTGTAGATGTGCAGGCTAAGACAAGCAAAGAGCAGCTATGTAGTACTCTGGGTCTGGAGACAGGGCGGGATTACCCAAATGCTGGCAAACCCATTAGGTAGTCTCCTAGGATGCCCAACATTAATAATTGCAATAGTTTGCCTATTTCCATTCAGGCTCTAAAGAAATTTTTTTCCCCAAAATACCCCCTATTTTTGCAGCCATCTTATGGTTTTCAAGGCAAAAGAAGTTCAGAGGTGATTTGTTATTGCCTGCCACGGTGACCCTGGACTCCCATCCAAGCACTAACCCTATTTAGCTTCTGAGATCTGACATGGAAGGGCTCACTCAGTCAGGACAAAATCCTTAAATTAATCCAAGCTTGGTGTCTTTTGAGGAAAAGGAACAAGTACTACTTTATCCACAGCGCTAGGCAATCTTTTCTGAAAAGTTTTACAATAAGAGACCCCCAAAAAGACAATGATTTCTAGAAACTATTTTAATGAACAAGTTATGCAACAACAAGGTAGACGTGAGCAATTTGGGAAGCCATTACACCATTGATTAATATTCACAAGGGGGAAAATTGGAATTGATGCTCCTTCTTCTGTAATGGAGGCGTCCCTTTATTTCAAGGGTGAAACGTGCTTTAAAAAAGTAAATTAAGATAGAAATCTAATTTGTTCCAGATTAAAGTTATTTGCTTTAACAAACAGTTGTGTCAGGATTGAATTATTTGCATTGGAGATAAAGGTTAGAAAGAACAAATATATACCTAATATATACATCTTCTTTTTAAAGTCTAAATGCAACTCAATCCTCCACCAACCTCAGCAGGTAATTGAGAATATATTTGTTAAACATTTCTGTTAATGGTTAAAAAAATGAGAGCTAGATTGATCCTAGATACTGCTGCCCTGGCCTGGATAGCTAGGGTTGCCAGCCTCCAGGTGGGGCCTGGGGATTTCCCACTTTTACAACTGATCCCCAGCTGGCAGAGATCAGTTCCCCTAGAGAAAATGGAAACAACAGAAAAACCACCAGAAGCAATGAAATTTAAATGGAAACATGTATAAATACGTTTTAGTGCAAACTTAAATTAAACTTAAACAAAACTAAGGAACACTGAGCTTTCAACATATGAATTTTCCCACACAGTCTTTTAGTAGCCCTGTAAATTGGCTTCCTTCGAGTAGACTCAGTTGTAGGTGAACGCTTTTTCCTCAGTGCCCGACTCCTAACGATGCGGAGAGAGTAAGGAAGGAACTGCTTATGAAAGGACTCCTCACGGTTTCAAGCACTTCATCAGCCTCCTTCTCCCGATGTTACACGGAGCCTCAGCTCAATTTTTTCAACATGGGTCTACGCATGCTCTCATCAGTTGCTGCCGGCAGCAACTGATGAGAGCATGTATAGACCCATGTTGAAAAAATTGAGCTGAGGCTCCATGTAACATTGGGAGAAGGAGGCTGACGAAGTGCAGAGTCTTAGAAGGGCAATGGTAACCCCTCTCTGATTCTCACTTACCTTGAAAGCCCCTTGCTGGGGTTGCCATAGATTGGGTGCAACTTGACAGCACTTTAGAAGAGAAGAAGAAAAGAGAACAGATTTATACCCTACTCTACACTCATAATTTCAGAGCAGCTTACAGTCTCTTCCTCTTCCTCTCCCCACAGACACCCTGTGAGGTAGGCAGGGCTGAGAGAGCTGTTTCGAGAACTGCTCTGAGAGAACTTCAAAGGAACCAATTTTAGGAAAAACAGGGCCATAAAGTCATTTGGCCAGTGTAATTAAAATTCCTATGTTGGGGTATGGATCTATGATACGAATGATCTCTGATTGGATATTACACATATGACACCCTGATTTTCTATTGGTGTGACACTCTGCCCCCTCATTGGGTAATTGAATCGCTTGATGTGATGTAATTTACCCTAGAAAACAGGCAACCTCACCTGTCAGGTTTAGGGTTCAGAGAGCAAAGGGTCAAGAGAGAAAAAGAAGGAAAAAGGGAATCCCTTCATCCTCTCCTTCCTCCCACCCCTTCCTACCCTCACCCCCTTCTTCTCAAGAGAAATCTCCCTCCAGAGGCCTTGCATTTCCACTGACTGAGCCTACCCTGCAAGATATAGGTATTGTATCACCTTCCCCCATCCATGCTTTATCAGCTAAACTCTTGTATTCCTCTTGTATGCTTGAAATTGTTTGATTGGGATGTAACTATTTGAAACCCTATGCCATAATAAAATCAATTATTAACCAAAGGATTTTCAGTGGTCTATCTCCGTAGACAAAGACAGAGATCCTATACACCTCACCTCTCGTAGGCCTGCCATTTTGAGCTAAGAAGTATTAATATTCCCCAATAAAAAGTTGTTTGAGGTGTAACACTTCAGATTAGAGTCTGTTACTCTTAATCACTACTTCAAACTGGCTTTACACACACACAGGATTGTCATTATTGCACTGTTTATTGTATACATTATTCTGCCTTTTTCTACATTGTCTTCCAATTAACCCCACTTTTTGCATTCTATATGGTATGTATGACACATCTCATATTTTTACTTGTGTTGTTTTCTAATTGTGTAATGCAATCTCATTTCACAGTTTCTCATATTATAATGCTTTGTTGCCGTGTTTTATTGCATATTTGGTAATCAGCAGGGCTCATTTTGTAGCAGGAGCTCCTTTGCATATTATTTTGCCTATTACTGTAAACTCTTGAAGGATTGGCTACATCAGGGGTGTGTGGCTTGATATGCAAAGGAGCTCCTGCTACAAAATGAGCCCTGGTAATCAGCCTTGAATCTCAGTAAGAATGAATGAAAGCAAATTGGGTATTTAAATAAATAAATGTCTGGAACTTGGCTAAACCTGATTTGGAAGCTATGGGAATATCTATCTATCTATCTATCTATCTATCTATCTATCTATCTATCTATCTATCTATCTATCTATCTATCTATCTATCTATCTATCTATCTATCTATCTATCTATCATCTATCTATCTTCATCATCATTATCATTTATCGAGTTGTGGCATTCTTGATATTTACAGATGGGGTGTGGTTCAGGTCAGATCAGAATTAGTAGATTTCTGCCTGCAGACTTCTACTGATATTACAATAATACTTTCAAAGCATTATAATGTTTGGTTTAATACAGATTTGCCCAGGGGTCATTTCATAGAAAAAGAGGTGTCGGAGATCATTAGCATAACTCATTTGCATATGCCACTCACCCCTCACATCACCGGAAGGTGTGAGAAATTATATTAGCTCAGCATCTACCTTAAAATCCTTCTTGAATTATAATGGTCATAATAAAACCTTACTCCCATCATACTGTTTAAATGACTTTCTCCTATACGGTCACAGTGCTATGATGAAGATTTCCATCCATCTGCTTTATATGTTTTGGTCTTCTTCTTCTTCCTCCTCCTCTTCTTCTTCTTTGAAAAATATTAGAAAATTTGTCAAATCTTAGAGTTCAGCCCCAGGGGGTTTGAACAATGGAGGCTAGAAGCAAGGTTTTTTTTTTGTTTGTTTGGGGGGGGGGATAGCACAATAAAATTTAGAGGGTCCAGAGCTCTGCTCTTGTGAGCTCTTGCCCAAAATGAGGCCTGGATTTACCCATTGATAATATTTAATGCACGACACATCTACCACTGACCCCATTCCGTGCATAAATAACCCCAGAAAACCTTTGCTTACCGATGCTTGGCTCCTTGGCATTAAAAAGCAAGATGACTCTGAAAATCAGGTCAAATTCTGATAACACTAGCAATTATCCTAACCTACTTTATCCCCTCCAGAACCAGGCCACATAAACCGCATCTGGCCAGTTTGGATTGACAGTCTGCTCGAGCATGATCATTATTATAGCAACTTAAGCGATTATTCCAATCACCGGCCACATGTCAGGCTGGAAGTAGCCCCCTTGTCTTATAGCTCATCCTAAGCTGAAGATCTCTTTTCCCTTTCAGCAGGCTGATTCAGTGGAGTAATAACGTAATTGCCAAATCTGCATGGGAGAAGCATTTTGCTATTACCAGCTTTGCTCGCAGGCCTATGGAGCAACATATGCCTTCACTGTCAATATTATTGCTCTTAATAAGAATAATTTATTAGCAATGCACCATCTAATACATTAATGGACATATTTTTTTTAAAAAAAGTTACAAAAATAGGCTATATAAACTTTTAAAAATCCAATATGAACTGCGCTTCAGTTTGGAAATTAAGAATTGGTTGAGAAGTCATTCCTGTGTCTTTCTATTTCACATTTATAGGGTTGCTATCTGAAATATTTTTGGAGATTTTTATTTGGGGGGGGGGTTGCAGTCTAGGAAGGGCAAGGTTGGGAGGGGGAAATCTCAGCAGGGTATAATGCCGTAGAGTCATTTTCTCAATTACAAATACTAGGGGAACTGATCCAAACTGGGCTTTTTTGTAGCAGGAATTCCTTTGCATATTAGGCCACACACCCCTGATGTAGCCAATCCTCTAAGAGCTTACAGTAGGCCCTGTAGTAAGAGCCCTGTAAGCTCTTGGAGGATTGGCTACATCATGGGGGTGTGGCCTAATATGCAAAGGAGTTCCTGCTGCAAAAAAAAACAACAACAACCTGGATAAAAAAAATGATTGAATTCCTACCTGAGGATTGGTTATAATTCCAGGTTTCCCTTGGAGACTAGCAACCCTATTCTTTCTTTTTTGACAAAAAAAATCAGACGTATAAATACAAATGGACCAATGCTGACTGATTTTTCCCACTCTTTCCTTTGGCAGCTGTGGAGTGCATGACAGGAACTGTAATGCGAAGTTTGAGTCTAGCGGCACTTTTAAAACCAACCTAGTTTTATTCTGGGTATAAACTGAGTATCCATGCCTATTTTTGTAGCAGGAACCCCTATATTAGGCTACACCTCCCCTAATATAGCCAATCCTCCAAGAGCTTACAGGGCTCTTCTTACAGGTCATACTGTAAGCTCTTGGAAGATTGGCTACATCCGGTGGGGAGGAGGTGTGTAGCCTTAATATGCAAAGAGATTCCTGCTATAAAAATAGCCCTAGATACCCAGTTTATACCCAGAATAAAACTAGGTTGGTCTTAAAAGTGCCACCAGATTCAAACTTCGTTTCACAGTTTCTGTCATGCACTCCACAGTTGCCGTAGGAAAGAGCGGGAAAAAGCCCTCTGGGTACCACACATTCTCAGTCTAACCTACTTCACAGGGTTGTTGTAAGGATAAAATAGAGAGCAGAATGATGTAAGTGTATTGGGGTCCCCATTGAGGGGTGAACGGTGAGATATAACACACATTAAATAAATAGACAAAAGATAAGAACATACTGGTAAGTCCTTGTTAGGACAACAGCATTAAAAGTCCTGTTTCTATTATTCTCAATGCTTTACCTCAGGCATAATGCAAAGCCATGGTTTATTTTATTGACAGTTAATTGGCAGAAACTAGGATTCAACGGACATATGATCACTAAATCCCTGGGTTGCCTCTACTTAGGCTTCTTTCTTTTGCCTTTGGTCTGTAGGGCCATCTCATGAGATAAGCAGAAAGGATGTCTGTGTTCACACATCGTGTGAAACCATACTGAAGCCATACTTTGCTTAATAAACCAACCTGAAGCTATGGTTGCAGATCTTGTTCTTATAGACCCTAGGTAGCCAGAGTTAGTGGAGTCCAATTACACAAAAGCAGACCATGGTTTGGTTATTGACACAAATATTCTTCAATTTATTCCATAAGTATCATAAACACTTACAGTCCAGAATCCATACAAAAGCTGAAGGAAGGTTTGACTGATCAGCTAAGCGATCGACATAGGGGGTAGTCTTGGCATTTTGCACCATTATTTGAGAAGAGATTCTACACAAGCATTTTATTAGACAAGATACGTTTATTATAGCAATGAACAGGTCTTACAAGCTTTTAACTTTTGTGTGTACATATGAACATATGAAGCTGCCTTATACTGAATCAGACCCTCGGTCCATCAAAGTCAGTATTGTCTTCTCAGACTGGCAGCGGCTCTCCAGGGTCTCAAGCTGAGGTTTTTCACACCTATTTGCCTGGACCCTTTTTTGGAGATGCCAGAGATTGAACTTGGGACCTTCTGCTTACCAAGCAGATGCTCTACCACTGAGCCACTGTCCCTCCCCATATATATAGTGGGTTCAATGCAAGGAGGAGACAAGGTTGCAGTGATCATAGCTCTCTTTATTAGTTACAGCATGGTAATGGTTGAACTTTGTTGTTGTTGTTCAGTCGCACTGTCAAGTTCGACTCTTTGCGACCCCACGGACAAAGTCACGCCAGGCTTTGGGGAGGGACAGTGGCTCAGTGGTAGAGCATCTGCTTGGTAAGCAGAAGGTCCAATCCCTGGCATCTCCAACTAAAAGGGTCCAAGCAAATAGGTGTGAAAAACCTTAGCTTGAGACCCTGGAGAGCCACTGCCTGACTGAGTAGACAGTACTGACTTTGATGGACCTAGGGTCTGATTCAGTATAAGGCAGCTTCATATGTCCATATGTCTAGGCCCTCCTGTCTTCCACCATCCTCTGAAGTCTGCTCAAATTCATGTTTGTTACATCAGTAAAGCTGTCCAGCCATCTAATCTTTTGCCGTCCCCTTCTTCTTTTGCCTTCTGTCTTTCCCAGCATCAGGGTCTTCTCCAGCAAGTGCTCCCTTCTCATTTGGTGACCAAAGTATCTGAGCTTCAGCTTCAGCAACTGACCTTCCAGGGAACAGTCTGGGTTGATTTCCCTTAGGACTGACTGATTGGATCTTCTTGCAGTCCAAGGGACTCTCAAGAGTCTTCTCCAGCATCACAATTCAAAAGCATCTATTCTTCTGCACTCATCTTCTGCCGTCCCCTTTCTCTTTTGCCTTCTGTCTTTCCCAGCATCAGGATCTTCTCCAATGAGTGCTTCCTTCTCATTTGGTGGCCAAAGTATTTGAGCTTCAGCTTCAGCTTCTGACCTTCCAGGGAACTGATTGGATCTCCTTGCAATCCAAGGGACTCTCCAGCACCACATCTCAAAAGCATCTATTCTTCTGCACTCGGCCTTCCTTATGGTCCAGCTCTCACAGCCATGCATTACTACTGGGGATACTATCACTTTGACAATACAGACTTTTGTTGGCAGGGTGATGTCTCTACTTTTTATCATACTGCCAGAATCTCCATACCTATCCTCCCAAGGAGGAAACGTCTTTTAATTTCATGGCTACAGTCACCATCTGCAGTGATCTTGGATCCCAGAAATGTGAAGTCTGTCACTACTTCCGTGTCTTCCCCTTCTATTTGCCAAGGAGTGATGGGGCCAGATGCCATGATCTTAGTTTTTTTGATGTTGAGTTTCAAACCGACTTTTGTGCTCTGCTCTTTCATCCTCGACAAGAGGTTCTTTAGGTTCTTCTCACTTTCTGTTATTAAAGTGGTATCATCTGCATATCTGAGGTTGTTGATGTTTTTCCCGGCAATCTTAATTCCGGCATCTGCTTCATCCAGACCAGCATTCCTTATGATGTATTCTGTATATAAATTTAAAAAGCAGGGTGACAATATACATCCTTGTCGAACTCCTTTTCCTATTCTAAACCAATAAGTTGTTCCATATCCTGTTCTGACAGTTGCTTCTTGACACTTATACAGGTTTCTCAGGAGACATGTGAGGTGGTCTGATACTCCCAGCTCTTTAAGGACTTGCCATAGTTTGTTGTGATCCACACAATCAAAGGCTTGTGAAACAGAAATAGACGTTTTTCAGATACTCCCGTGCTTTCTCCATAATCCAGTGAATGTTGGCAATTTGATCTCTAGTTCCTCTACCTCTTCGAAACCCAGCTTGAACTTCTGGTAGTTCCCGATCTACATACTGCTGAAGCCTAGCTTGTAGGATCTTTAACATGACCTTGCTGGCATGTGAAATGAGTGCAATGGTGCGATAGTTTGAAAATTCTTTGGCATTACCCTTCTTTGGGATTGGAATATAAACTGATCTTTTCCAATCCTTTGGCCACTGTTGCATTTTCCAAATCTGTTGACATAATGTGTGCATCACTTTAACAACATCATCTTTTAGGACTTTGAATAGCTCAACTGGGATACCGTTATCTCCGCTCGCTTTGTTGTTAGTAATGCTTTCTAAGGCCCATTTGACTTCACACTCCAGAATGTCTGGCTCAAGGTCAGCGATTTCACTGTCGTGGTTGTCCAGGACATTGAGATCCTTCTTGTATAATTCTTCTGTGTATTCTTGCCACCTCTTCCTGATCTCTTCTGCTTCTGTTAGGTCCCTACCATTTTTGTCCTTTATCATGGCCATCTTTGCATGAAACGTTCCCTTGATTTCTCCAATTTTCTTGAAGAGATCTCTTCTCCTTTCCATTCTATTATTTTCCTCTACTGCTTTGCATTGTTCTTTCAGGAAGGCTTCCTTATCTCTCCTTGCTGTTCTCTGGAAATCTGCATTCAGTTGGGTGATTTTTTCCTTTTCACCTTTGCCTTTCGGTTTCCTTCTTTCCTCAGCTATTTGTAAAGCCTCATCAGATAGCCTTCTTTGCTTTCTTGCATTTCTTTTTCTTTGGGATGGTGCTGATTGCTGTCTTCTGTACAATGTCATGAACCTCCGTTCATAGTTCTTCAGGCACTCTATCATCTCTAGTTTCTTAAACCTATTCTTCACCTCCACTGTATATTCATAAGGGATGTGATCAAGGTTAAACCTGAATGGCCTAATGGCTTCCCCAGTTTTTTTCAGTTTAAGCCTGAATTTTGCAATGAGTAGCTGATGATCTGAGCCACAGTCAGCACCAGGTCTTGTTTTTGCTGACTGTAAGGAGCTTCTCCATCTTTGACTGCAGAGTATATAATCAATCTGATTTCTGTGTTGCCCATCAGATGATGTCCATGTGTACAGTTGCCTTTTAGGTTGTTGGAAGAGGGTGTTCGCTATGACCAGTTTGTTCTCCTGTCAAAACTCTATTAGCCTTTGCCCGGCTTCATTTTGTTCCCCAAGGCCAAACTTGTCAGTTGTTCTGGTTACCTTATGACTTCCTACTTTGGCATTCCAGTCTCCTATGATGATGAGGACATCTTTTTTGGCCGTTAATTCTAGAAGGTGTTGTAGATCATCATAGAACTGGTCCACTTCAGCCTCTTCTGCATCAGTGGTTGGGGCATGGATTACTGTGATATTGAATGGTTTGTCTTGGATATCGACCAAGATTATTCTGTCATTTTTGATTGTATCCAGTTTTGATTGTATCCCATTACTGCCTTCCTCACTCTCTTGTTAGCTATAAAAGGCCACACCATTTTTTCTACAGGTCTCTTGCCCACAATAATAGATGTAGTGATCCTCTGAGTTAAATTCACCCATTCCCATCCATTTTAGTTCACTGATTTCCGAGATGTCAATGTTCAGTCTTGCCATCTCTTGTTTGACTACCTCCAGCTTACCCTGATTCATAGATCTTAAATTTCATGTTCCAATGCAGTATTGTTCTTTGCAGCATCGGACTGTTCTTTCACCATCAGATACATCCACAATTGAGCATCCTTTTGGCTTTGGCCTAGCCACTTCACTCTTTTTGGGGTTACTTGGACTTGCCCTCTGCTCTTCTTCCCCAGTAGCATATTGGGCACCTTCTGACCTGAGGGGCTCATCTTCCAGTGCCATATCTTTTAGCCTTTTGTTACTGTCCATGGAATTTTCTTGGCAAGGATACTGGAGTGGTTTGCCATTTCCTTCTCCAGTGGATCACATTTTGTCCGGGTTCTCAGCTGTGGCCTGTCCATCTTGGGTGGCCTTGCATGGCATAGCCCACAGGCTCATTGAGCCATGCAAGCCCTCTCACCATGTCAAGGCAGCAATCCATGAGAGGGCTGAACTAGAAGACTGCTGAACTGGGTCAACAGGGCCAACTATATATACTTCAAGGTTCCTGCACTAGGATGTCATTGGATCATTCAAACCAGCAGGGGGCCTGTGATTGGAGCAGGGCACCAGGGATTTGGATCCTACTGTCCATTGTTCCTGAGTCCCCAAGCTCAGTCCTCAAGGCTCCAATGAGCCAGGCAGGAAGACTCCTATAACATACACTTTAGTTCATATACACAACAGTATGAATTATGGACTATGAATGTTGATGATATTTATGAGATACGTTGAAGAATGTTGGTATCAATAGTCAAACCACAGTCTCCTTTTGCGTAATTAGAGTTAGGGGAGTGGCTTGTATTGGTAGAAACATGCACATGCCACATTTTAAGTAAATAGTTGTTTCCTCTGATGTCTAAACTGAACCACTGTTGAAGACCTTTGAGCACCTTCTGTATGCTGTAATCTTGTCTACTATAGCCTTCCTTGCACTAAGTCAGACTCCCAAGAAGGTGATTATTTGCTTGATCCAGTGCTAGCGCCTCGGGCACCCCAGGTCGGAACTGGCCCCGTGCCCCGCCACCCCTCCCACAGGGAGGGAAGGCGTGGTGGTGCAGGAGAAGAGGGCTGGGTGGGTTCCTGGCACCTGTACAGTGCAGTCTCAAAGCACCTCCGAGATGGCTTTGTGCTGCCACGGCTCACCTGCAGCTCCTGTTCAGCCTTCTCAGCAGACCCAAGAAGGCTGAGCCACCTCGCCTGGCTGCTGATGAAGCAGAGTCTTTTTAGAGGCAGGGCTGATGCATGGGAGTTGGCGAGGTCGGCAGCCACCTGGGGTGCCACCTTACCACAGGGGCAGGGGACGGGCACCTGTTCCCTGCTCCCAGTGAAGCAAGAAAGATGCAGCCGCTGCCCGCAGCCCAGCCAGGTCCCTCTGAAGAGGGAGAGGACTGGGCAGGGGTGGGCTGGGTGAGAACGCTCGGCTCTCTCTTGTCCAGCCCTCTTCCCTGCTGCGGAATCCTGTACAGAGCACCCGCCAAACTTGGCAAGCATTGGGGAGAGGAAGTTCCAACTCAGTGTTCTTTCTTGGCTTTAAGGGGTCGGAGGAGCTCCCCCAACCCCTTAAAGCTAAGACAGAACGGCGCTTCCTGTCTGCAGTGCCCACTGAACTCAGTGAGCATTGGGGAGGGGACGTGCTGAGTGCCCGGCGTGATGACATCACCTCTGGGTGACATCATCATGCCCCCCACATGCACACATTTCACGTGGGTGCAAAAAAGAAGCGGGTTGGGGTGGGCGTGAGTTGGGGTTCTGCCTCGGGCAGCAGAAATCCACGCATCGGACCTGCTTAGATGGTCTCCTTCCCAAGTACCAATCCTGCTCAACTGCAAAACCTGGCAAGATCCATGCTATACCATGCTGCCTTCCCACCCATGACAATCCTACTACCTTTAGAAACCCCACTCCTGCACTACAGCCCAATCTCATTTTGAGTGCATGTCTAGTCTTCCGGAAAGCACAAGTTTGTAAGTTCTAAGACCATTTATAGTTGCCAGACTTTTTTCGTCTTTGAATCCTTATGAACATAAGTGTCATCAAGTCCCAGCTGAGTTGTGACCCCAGCAAGTGGCTTTCGAGGCAAGCAAGAGACAGAGATGAATTGCTATTGCCTTCCTCTGCAGAGACTTCCTTGGTGGTCTCTCATCCAAGGGTCAACCCTGCTTAGCTTCCAAGAGCTCATGAAACTGGGCTATACCGTACCAGTCGACATCCCTTTTGCTCCTTAGTGAGGACAAACATTGAAGCCAGGCAGATAAGAACTTTTATTTTTATTTTTATTTTTATCATGAGTGAATGGATTTTTCCATTCAGTCACACAGAAAAGATGTGCTTGGCTTCATCATTTATGAAGTATCCAAGAAAGCCACATCATCGACTCTGGAACTCCTCGAGGCTCTTTGTCTTTTGTACAAATCCTGCTAGGAAATCAACCCTATCTTCTGCCTTTCATTTCTCCAGTAGTGCTCTTAAATATATATATATTGTTATCAAAGAGATGTGAAACTAACAATCAATTTCTGTTCCCTCCTTAACCAAACAATGCTAACTGCCACAACAGCTCTTATACATTCCTATTGGGGAAAAAAAAAAAAAAAGATACAATCCCTAGCATACAATAATGGCAAGCTAAATTGTTGGAATCCTGCACATTTTACAAAGTTACAAATACTATCCTTCACCATGACAACATCTCAATCTAAACAGCTTTAGTTGAGAAATGGCAGCCAGTATCCACCCTGTCTAGTAGTTGGATGGGAGGCCACTAGGGATGTGCATTCGGCTCGCCCGAGCCGCATATACAGCCGAATCAACGCTGATTCGGCTGTATTCGGAATTACCCGCAGCCGAATGCCATTGCCGCCCATTATGCGGCTCCCGAACGCGGCTCGCCGCATACTTCCAAATAGCCATTCGGAAGTATGCGGCTGTCAGCTGTCAAAAGGCGGGAAAAGCAGCCTCTGCAGCCTCAAAGGAGCTGCTTTGCCTGGTTTCCCGCCTTTAGTGGCCTCTTCCCGCCTTTCCCATATCCTCCCTGGGATCAGGGAGGGGGGGAGGGGGAAGAGGAGCCCCAGCAGCCAGCCAATCCAAAGCATGCATTTGCAAAATGCATTGCAAATGCATGCTTTGCAGGGCTGTTGTTGTGTACTGTGTAGCTGATGGCCCAGCCATCAGCTACATTGTTATTTTGATCTTTTGCTTACTTGGGTATCCAAGTAAGCAATGTTCTCTGGCCAATCAGAGAGAGCAGTGCTATTTTTTGGAATTGCTCTCTGTAGGGCCAGAGAACCTTTTTAAGGAGTCTTCCTGCTGGACTCCTCCATTGCTGTGTTGGTGTATGTGGGTTGGTGTGAGAGAGATTGTGCTGCTGGTGGTGGCTGGCCCTTGGCTTCAGCTCCTGCCTGTTGCTCTCTCACTGCCTTACCAGAGACCTCCCTGGACTCAGAGAAGACAAGGTAAGAAAGTTTTGGGGTTCTTGTTTTAGTTTTTGTTGTTAAAAGGACTAGAGTCCCTTTACTTGTTCAGAGTTGGGTGGGTGAGTACTGGGTGGGTAGGGTAGCCTATTTGGGGTTGGGGTTAGGTTCTGCTGGGGGTGGGGGGCCTGGGGTGGGGTTTTTTTGCTAATTTGCCCATATCTTAATTTAGTGAGAGAACTTTTTAAAGTGCAGTGTCCTTTTACTTCTCCTGATTTGGGTGGCTTGGATTTCTTGGGGTTAGGGTGAAGGGTTTTTTTTTTGGGGGGGGGAGTTCCTGTATTATTAAAAGTTGAGTTTTTTACTGTTTCATTGTTTGATTTGTTGCTGCTGTGTTGTGTTGCTGCTGTGTTACTTTTATCTTCAGGTTATTGGGGGGGGTGCTGCTTGGCCTAATTTTCATTGTTTAAAAGGCCACTTTTGTCCCCCTTTTCTGGTTCTGGTTTTAGGGGTGGGGGTGTTGTTGTTGACTGATTTGGCCTGAGTTTTCTTATTGGTGAAAGGCCACTTTTTAAAATCTTGAGTTGCTTTGCTTGGCCTCTTGTGATTCTTTGGTTTTGTTTTTTTTTTTTTTTTAAATTGAGTTGCTTTGCTTGGCCTCTTGTGATTCTCTGGTTTTGTTTTGGTTTTTTAAAATTACCTCTGGTTGGTGTGGGGGTTGGCGAGGGTGTGTGAGGGCTGGGTCACTTTCTTGTTGTTATAGTGATTTTGGGAATCTGAGTGTGCTCTCGGTTTGGCTAGGGCCACTAAATAGGCTGCCCCACTAATAAGGGTGTTTTTAGGGATTGTGTTCTGTGGCAGGGAAGCTGGCACCTGGGTGAGAGACCAGGAACCAGCAGGCTTTTTGTGGTTGGCCAGCTCTCCCCGTGTTGTTTGGGGCAGGGCTGGAGAGCTGGCATCTGTAGATTGTGTGTTCTGTGGCAGGGAAGCTGGCACCTGGGTGAGAGACCCGGAACCAGCAGGCTTTTTGTGGTTGACCAGCTCTCCCTGTGTTGTTTGGGGCAGGGCAGACCTTTTGCAGAGCAGACCTTGAGCAGATTGTGTTTTGTGTGGCAGTGACATTGGCAACTGGGTTTATATTGGTGCCAGGCCTGCAGGGTTCATAGATTAGATAGAGGGATGTAGTGCATTTGGGGCCTATAGAGATTCTCTGGTGTGAAGTTAGGTTTGGCTTTGGGTGCCCCAGGAATTGGACCCCCTGGTCCAATTTTTTTTTGGCCTTGTGGGTTTTGTGTGGGACAGTGCCCTGAAGCTGCACAGCAGTTTGGGGGGCTCTCCTCAAAACCTCCTGCTCCCCAGAGCCACTTTTCCCACGACAATTGCAGTGAGGAAGTGGCTCTAATTGTTTTTTTCTCACCATTGGGAGCAGTGTTCCTTTTGGGGTGCCGACAGATGGGTGCTGTCTTTTGGGGCCAGGGGGGTTGCATGCTGGGGAGTCCCCTGAAGCTGCCCTGCAGTTTTGGGGCCTCTCCCTCAAACCCCCCTCTGGCCAGAGCCACTTTCCCCACAGCAATTGTAGTGGAGGAAGTGGTTAATTGGGCTTTCCCCATCATTGTTGGCAATGGGCCTTTTGGGGAGCCCAAAGACAGGGACCCCCCGGCCCAATCTTTTTGGGACTTGGCGTGTTGGAGGGGAGAGTCCCCTGCAGGTCCTCTGCAAATTTGGGGGCCCTCCCTCAGACCCCCTGCCCCCCAGTAGCCTCTAATTATGCCCTATGTTGCCATTGATTTCAATGGCCCTTAGGGTGTAATGATGGAATAGGGGCACCCTCTTTGGGTGCCCCTGGAATGGGATCCCCTGGCCCAATCTTTTTGGAACTTGGGGGGGTTGGAGGGGAGAGTCCCCTGCAGGTCTCCTGCAAATTTGGGGGCTCTCCCTCAAACCCCCTCCCCTCCAGGCGGCTTCAATTATACCCTATTTGCCATTGATTTCAATGGCCCATAGGGTATAATGATGGAATAGGGGCACCCTCTTTGGGTGCCCCTGGAATGGGATCCCCTGGCCCAATCTTTTTGGGACTTGGGGGGGTTGGAGGGGAGAGTCCCCTGCAGGTCCCTTGCAAATTTGGGGGCTCTCCCTCAAACCCTCCCCCCTCCAGGCGGCTTCAAATATACCCTATTTGTCATTGATTTCAATAGCCCATAGGGTATAATAGGGCCGTATATTTGGAAATAGCCGCGCATTACCGTATATGCGGCTATTCCGAATACGGTATTCAGTAGTACATGGTGAATCCGAATTTTTTTTTTCCCGTGTACTTCCGAATCCGTGTAATTCCGATTTTTTTTTTTTTTGCACATCCCTAGAGGCCACCAAGAAAGTCCAGGGCACGGGTGTCGAACTCATTTGTTATGAGGGCTGATAGACATAAATGAGACCTTGTCAGGCTGGGCTGGGTTGTGTCAGGCCAGGCCGTGTGTGTACCTATTTAAGATCAGGTAGCAGAGATATAAACTTTTTTAAACGACACAGACAAACACAACTCAATTAAAAAGAAAACAAAACTTAACACCTACTTAAAACATTGGCACTTGTTGGTCTTAAAGGTGCTTTCTTTGCATTTCTCCCGTGGGATCCAGGGAACTGGGCAAAGGGAGCTCTGGCTCTTTCCCTCCCTCCCCAGGGGACCAGGAGGGGGAGGAGCCTCAGCCAATGGAAAAATCGAGGTTTTGCTCTGTAGCTCCTGTGCGATTGAGCAAGCCTTGCAAAGCAAGTTGAGATGCAGAAGGAAGCAAGAGAGAGGGAGAAGGCAGCAGACAAGACTCAGTTGCTTGGGGGCCTGATAGGAGCCCTCCAGGGGCCTGATTCATCCCCCGGGCTGCATATTTGACACCCCTGGCCAGGATCACTACACAGAGGCAGGCAATGGCAAATGACCTGTTCATCTGTTGCCTTGAAAACCCCAATGGTCGCCGTAAGTTGGCTGTGACTTTACACACACACGCACCCCCGCTGGTTGCTAATAAGCCAGCCCAAGTGTGGAGACTGAGAGACTAGATTTCCGGCAAAGGGGCCTGAAAATGTAGACCATTGCCCTCCACAATGTAGATTTGACAAAACTTGAGTACCCTTTATTGATGAGAATGTAATGGTAAATACCTGATGGATGGTAGGGAGCGTGTACATCCCTGACTGTGATAAGTGTTCCGAGACTTGCTGCCATTTGTTGCACGTAAAAACAGTGGGGGGAAGCGTATTAGTATTAGTGGCCAGGGATCGCTTAATTTCCAGAACATTATGCATCATCTCCAGATTTTGTGCCTGAAAATTACTTAGATCGTGCCATCTCACCACAGCTACTAATTTTATTTTAAATATCCCTGAGCATTTGCCATTACTCATTTTTTAGGCGTACAAAGTGAATCTAATTTTGAAACAAGGAAGACCATGTTGTAAAGGAGCACATCCCATACATCATATTAACGCTTTAAATACAGCGTGCTGAAGGCTATTTTTTTTTTTAATCCATGAAATGAGGCGTGTTTAGAATATTCTGTCTCTTTTCACGAGCATCCTTCTCAGGGACATGACAGGCACCATCTAGCAAGCTTGAGCCATGACTAAATCCCACTGGAAGCAATGGAAGGGCATATTGGCATCAATTGCAGCTGCAGCATATTGGCATCAACTGCAGCTGGCATCAACTACAGAGAGCCGGTTTGGTGTAGTGGTTAAGTGTGCGGACTCTTATCTGGGAGAACCAGGTTTGATACCCCACTCCTCCACTTGTACCTGCTAGAATAGCCTTGGGTTAGCCACAGCTCTTGGAGAGCCAGTTTGGTGTAGTGGTGAAGTGTGCGGACTCTTATCTGGGAGAACCAGGTTTGATACCCCACTCCTCCACTTGTACCTGCTAGAATAGCCTTGGGTTAGCCACAGCTCTTGGAGAGCCAGTTTGGTGTAGTGGTTAAGTGTGCGGACTCTTATCTGGGAGAACCGGGTTTGATTCCCCACTCCTCCACGTGCACCTGCTGGAATGGTCTTGGGTTAGCCACAGCTCTTGGAGAGCCAGTTTGGTGTAGTGGTTAAGTGTGCGGACACTTATCTGGGAGAACCAGGTTTGATACCCCACTCCTCCACTTGCACCTGCTGGAATGGCCTTGGGTTAGCCACAGCTCTTGGAGAGCCAGTTTGGTGTAGTGGTTAAGTGTGCGGACTCTTATCTGGGAGAACCGGGTTTGATTCCCCACTCCTCCACTTGCACCTGCTGGAATGGCCTTGGGTTAGCCACAGCTCTTGGAGAGCCAGTTTGGTGTAGTGGTTAAGTGTGCGGACTCTCATTTGGGAGAACCGGGTTTGATTCCCCACTCCTCCACTTGCCCCTGCTAGCATGGCCTTGGGTCAGCCATAGCTCTGGCAGAGGTTGTCCTTGATAGGGCAGCTGCTGTGAGAGCCCTCTCCAGCCCCACCCACCTCACAGGGTGTTTGTTGTGGGGGAGGAAGGGAAAGGGGATTGTGAGCCGCTTTGAGACTCTTCGGAGTGGAGGGTGGGATATAAATCCAATATCTTCTTCTTCTTCTTCTTCTTCAGCTCTTGTAGGAGTTGTCCTTGAAAAGGTAGCTTCTGGGAGAGCTCTCTCAGCCCCACTCACCTCACAGGGTGTCTGCTGTGGTGGAAGGAGATAAAGGAAATTGTAAGCCGCTCTGAGCCTCTGATTCAGAGAGAAGGTTGGGTATAAATCTGCAGTCTTCTTCTTAAATCCAGGGGTGGGATTCTAGTAGGAGCTCCTTTGCATATTAGGCCACACACCCCTGGTGTAGCCAATCCTCCAAGAACTTACAGGGCTCTTTTTTGTAAGCTCTTGGAGGATAGGCTACATCAGGGGGTGTGTGGCCTAATATGCAAGGACGCTCCTGCTAGAATTTCACCCCTGCTTAAATCCTGTTGTTGTTGCTGCTGTTTTTTAACATGTGAGCCATGGCTCTGGAGGGAAGACAGCATGGTATAGCCCACTCTTATCAGATCACAAAAGCTAAGCAGGGTCAGTACTTGTAAGGGAGACTACCAAGAAAGTTTCTGCAGAGGAAGTCAATGGCAAACCACTTCTGCTTAATCATGAGCCTTGAAAGCCTCTTGTTGGGGTCACCATAAGTCAGCTACACATGCACGCCATGGCTCGATGTGGGGAGGACACTAACTTTGAAAGCAGAGGGTCCCAGGCTCAATCTTCAGCATCTCTGGTTTGTTTTGTTTGTTTTAAAGTCAAATAGTAACTCATGAGAAAGACCTTGACTTGAGGACCATGAAGAACTGTTGCCACTCAGAGTTGACCATACCAACATTGATAGATCAAAGTGCTGATTCAGTAAAAGGCAACGTCCAGTGTATTCAAATCACTTTGGAGAACCAATGTTTGGTCAAGAAGGGGGCCTTCTGACCTTGAGAGACCAACAGTCTGATTCAGTATGAAACAGCTTCATGTGTTCATTGTGGCCTCTGTATGAACAACTATACTCAGAAGCAGGGCTGGCCCTGCCACTGGGCAAACTAGGCAATTGCCTAGGGCACCAGTCTGCTGGGGGCACCAAATTGTGTGCCTCCACATGACTCGGTAAGGTCATGCCATTGCCCCGTGGCTGCATCTCCAAGTCCTCCTCCCCCATGAGCCTCTCTGAGTCTCTGAAAGGCACAGACAGTGGGGCAGTGGGATCTTTCCCCTGCACCTCTTGGGAGACTTTGAGAAGTGCTTTTGCACCCCTGGGGCCAATAGGATAGAATGGAGAGATCTGGCCACAGTGACCACAGAAAAGGGGGGGGGGACAAGTAGTTAGCCTTGCCTAGGGTGCCAAGGGGTCTAGGGCTGGCCCTGTTTTTTTTTCCCTTGCCACAGCACAACATAACATGACCTCCACAGAGCAGAGTGTAGTATTCATGGCTCTCCCTTCATCCATTTTAACCTCATGTTGACCCTGAGGGAGGTTAGGAGGAAAGGAGGGGACTGAATGAACATTGCCCAGTGTCCTTCATGATGGAGTAGGGATCTGAACTTAGACTTCCCTGCTCACCATGCCATGCAGTTCTCCAGTTACATGAATGGAACTGTGCATACGGTTTCCATGTGGAATGCCTGTTTCACATTAGTTCATTTACATGGTGAAGAAGAACAAAGTAGGAGTCAAGTACACTTTTTCGTTGTTTCAGCAGTTCCAGATGGGAGTGGTAGATGACTTGTCTTTTCTTGTTGAAATTTTGCCAAGTCGATTCCTTGTTGAAATGTCCAGTTCAGAGAGTTTGTCCTTGATCAGCTTCTGTTTCTGGTAAAGAACACTGATTAGATGTTTCAGTTTTCTGGACAATGTGAGACATATATATATATTTTTCTGTATAGTCCGTAGGATAAGTGGTTTGTAGAGGATTCTTAATTCTCAGTCTCTTAGGTATAATGTCCAAGTGTTTGCATTTTGTAAGAAAGAAGATATCAGTCTGCACCTGTGTAAGTTTCTTTGTAAGGTTGATGGAGTTCCATTTCATGCGGCTTAATGTGGTGCATTCCATGTAGATAGATCCAAGTGGGCAGCCATGTTGAAGCAACAGAATAAAGTAGGACTGATTTCCCATTCACCCTATGCCGCTCTGACGTTCCTCTTTTCAGCGCGGCATTGTTCCGATTTCTCACTATCTGCCCCGTTTTTTAGCGGTTTCTGTTTTTTAGCGGTTTCTGTTTACTGCACAAAAACGCCAATGCTAGCTGAAGCCCTGGGGCAGATAGTGGGAAATTGGAAGGACGCCGCGCTGAAAAAAGGAATGTCAGAGCGGCATAGGGTGAGCAGGAAATCGGCCTAGGAGTCCAATTGCAACTTGACCCCTTGTTCTATTGCTTCAGACCAACATGGAGGTCCACTTGGATCTATCTATATGGTGAAGAAGAAACATTTTCACCCGATTTCCCAGTGCACAGATCAGAACACAAGCCTGGTAAACCGGTATGTGAACTAGACCAAAGTTACAATTTCCTTCTACTGTCCTGAGTTCCTATTATTCCCATCCAGATTTTACCAGAGATATTTCCAGAAAAGTATAACTTGATGAGCTACGGGCCTATGATGCTTTATGAGCAGTGCATGACTCTCTTTACAAGCCATCTATAAAACATTCAGCCATAATATACTGACTGTCCTGAATAGCTCCAGAGAAATACAGGTCTGTATGTTTTGTTTTGTTTTTCAGAATCCTGGGTCTTGAATTAAAAAGACAGCCCAGCAAGGGCAACAAAACAGAAATATCAGGCCGCACCTCAAAATCTGATAAACTATCTCTGTTCCCCTTCCTAACAGGTTAAAATCAGTGATTTGTAGCTTGCCACCGATAACTCTTCTTGGGCAATAACTCTATACATTTTAAGCAAACCACAGAGAGGGAACAAATTCCTACATGAAAGCATTTTGAGGAAGTACTATTGTCAATTTGAGACTAGACTTGGAAAACAACACAAAAAAACACCGTCTTTGAAGAAAGGAGAGCTCTGAAGTTAAGTGCTACGAGCGCCGTACGTTTATTCTCTCCGAGAAAGCCGACGAAAATTGTAATCACAGATTTTTGTACATTCTTCTTTACAAGACACAATGTGCCATTATATGGGGAAATAAAATTGTAGTATTTTGGGTCTGAGATCTATTTTTGATCTCTTCCCCTATTGTGTAAGCACCATTTTGAGACACTTAACAAACTCTGCCACGCTGCGCTTCTCTGTTGTACGAAAGCTCAGAAGGCATCTGGGACTAATGGATGTCACTAAGAGGGGAAAGAAGCAGGGTTGAAGAAACTTGAGTCATTCACGCTTCTCAGTTTCCTGATTCTTTGTAGCATGAGAAGCAACAGATCAGTTTATAAGCCACTCTTGGTTTAGGATATCTAATTCCCATTTAATTCCTTGGGTCTACACATGCTGCCACCTCTTATTGTTTTGTATCCCTTCTGCAAGCACACCTTTTCTAAGAGATCTTTGGTATATCTCCTGAACCCACATTTCCCGCTGTATTTCATTATTCTGCGACCTGCATAAATTGTCAAGGGGCTTGCCATATCATGTAACTGCTGAGGCCCAGGGCCCAGATGTCTTCTATAAATATGTGTTCTCTGTAACTGCAACTGTGATGGGAATGTGGGCGGGGAAAGAATGTGTAGGGCTGCTTTCGCTGCTTGCTTTCACTTTTAACTGTAACACATGAACTGCACATTCTGCCCTGGGAGGAAGGCCTGTGTGTGGAACTCAAGGACAAGTTATCTCTCACCAGAAACTGTCTTGGCACCTACTGGTGCACAATTAAGGTTGCCAATCCCCAGGTGGGGGTGGGGGATCCCTCGGCTTGCAGGCCCTTCCCCCACTTCAGAGTAATGAGAAAGGGGGAGGGAAATGTCTGCTGGGAACTCCATTATTCCCTATAGAGACCGATTCCCATAGGGTATAATGCAGAATTGATCTGCAGGTATATGGGGTCTGGGGGGCTGTTTTTTTGAGATAGAGACACCATATTTGCAGCATAGCATCCAGTGCCTCTCCCCAAAATACCCTCCACGTTTCAAAAGGATTGGAACAGCGGTTCCAATTCTATGAGCCCCAAAAGAAGGTGCTCCTATCTTTCATTGTTTTTAATGGAGGGAAGGCATTTCAAAGGTGTGCAGTCCCTTTAAATGTGATGGCCAAAATTCCCTTTGGAATTCAGTTATTCTTGTCACAACCTTACTCCTGGCTCCACCCCCAAGTCTACTGGCTCCACCCCCAAAGTTTCCAGATATTTAATGAATTGGACTTGGCAACCCTACACACAATGGAGGGCTGGGTGAGAAACTGCATTTGTTAATTTGTGTGGGCTTTTTGCTCTGAATTTGGTGGGCTACTAATGGCCTGAAAAGAGAATATATAGATCTGGCTCTCCCAGGTATTGCCACATCTGACACAGAGAGTCATACCTTTCATGATGTGTCTTTCAATAAACCTTTTCTGAATCTCAGCAAGCGGCCTGATTATTGAGGACCGTGCAGGAGCTGACATAAATAATATGCTGCAAAGTGGAAACATGTCCTGCATGCCGCATCTGCTATCTCTCACATCCAGCACCCTGGAACAATGATTAGTTCTCAGTTCAAAATGAATTGCATCCCTTTTATTCATATATTTGGTTTACAACATTTATATTCCACCTTTCTCCCCAATCAAGGACAACGGGGCAACATTTTGAGTGTACATGTGTCTATGTAACTGGTGGCATTTGTCACATAAACACAGGTAGACGCTGTTGGCATATGCTCTGAAAATGCAGGGGTTGATAGGAAATGTAATCTTTGTCAGTCTTTGGTTTTATTGTAGAGGCTACAGAAAGTATAATGATCATGAGCCATGGATGAGGAAGATTAAGAGGCATAATTTACATGACCTTGCACAGACCAGTTTTCAAAAGCCATCTTCCAGAGTAACTTCCCTCACTCACTCTGAGCCTGACCACAGAGGAGAGTGAGCTATAAGTCTAATAAATGAAATGTTCCTCACAAAGTTTGCAACCCGGATATCTGGAAGGGATCCACTGCTCCATCTTCACTTTAACCAGAAATGGAAAAGCAGCAGAGTGGGATTACAGATCCATTCCTTCAAAGGGAGTGCAACTCCACCCAGAAGGGGTGACACCTTAAATTCTGGGTCAGACTTTCCACTCACCAGAAGCACTTCCATCTTTTTGGGGATTCACCTTCAGTTTCTATGTCTGCATCCACACTGAAACTGCCTCCAGTTACTGATTCAGTATTTCTACAGCCTTCCTAGGATCTGCTGGAAGCGTGAGCTTGAGCTGAGCGTCATCTGCATATCAGTGGCAACCCAGCCCACATCTCTGGATGACCTCACCCAACAGTTTCATATAGATGGTAAAGAGCAGGGCTTTTTTTTTGAGCAGGAATGCGGAGGGATGCAGTTCCGGCTAGCTTGAAATCAGGGAGTGTGGCCTAATATGCAAACGAATATCCTGCTGGGCTTTTTCTACAAAGAGCCCTGTATGAAATCATGATGATGTCAGGGGGAGTGGCCTAATATGCAAATGAGTTCCTGCCGGACTTTTTCTACCAAAAAATAACCTGTTAAAGAGTACAGTGGACAAGATGGAACCTCATGGGACTCTATAGATCAAAGTTCAAGTGGATTAACAGGAGTCTCTCAGCAACACCTACTGAAACCTACCTTCCAGGTAGGACTGGAATCATCACAGAACAGTGCCTCCCAATCCCAGCCCAGGCAGGCAGTCCAGAAATATATATCACTGGTATCAAAGAGGGCCAGGAGAATCAGCAGTGTCACAGTCCTTCTCTCCGTCTCTCAGCTGAAGTCATCCACCGGGGTGACCAAGGCTGTTTTGGTCCCATAATTCAGTCTGAAATCAGATTGGCAGGGGTCTAAACAATTTGTTTCATCCAGAACTAGCACCAGGGAATGAGAGCTGTTTCTGGTTAATAAAAGTAATTGTGGAACAGATGATTTATTTTTATTTTTGCAATATTCCGTTTTCAGTTCTGAACCATGAGGTGAGGAGGAACGTGAAGGATTATGATTAAACAAAAGCACACGAAAGGATAACTTGCAAAATGCAACCGTGAGTGATGCAAGAGTTTTTTCTTTCTTTCTTTCCCGGCCAGCATTATACTACTGAGCAGTACTACATCATCAAAGTTGCAGTGCTGTGATGATCTATTGCACTAATAAAGCATAAGTGTGACTGCCGAGGTATTTTTGTAGCCCCATACATCATCACAACAGTATCACTTGAATGATTTATCAAGGTAGTCCATCACTGAAATGACGTCGCTCTGATGTTATAATACCAACAACGGTGCATCGCTTGAGCCAACTGGACTACTTTGGTTAATTATTCAGAAATATTATATTTTGGGGGGTGACAGAAATAGATCTCGGAAATGGGATGGAGAAGGAGGGGTGGGGGCTGGTGTGCCTCGAAAAATGGCTGGTGTGCCTCGAAAAGCCCGGACTTTGGAATATTGCATCTAAATGCCTAGAAACAAAACCTAAGGGGAGGGAAACACCAAACGGAAAGTTGCAAGCGATTTGTCTCCATTTGAAGGCAAGGAAAGACACTGGCTTGCTCCCAAGTGATGCGAACGGCTCACTCGGTCATTCCAGGGGTATGCAACATCCTGGGATTGACAGATTGCAGCGCAGAGAATGTCAATCAAGCTCCAGTTCTGTAGATAAAAGCTAAATATGACTCTTCCCCCCAGATCTGTTTCTGTAAGACTCTACAATGCAATCCTGAGCAGAGCTAAGAAGTCAAAGGATTTTGAAGCGTGTAGGAAAAAGGAAATGGAAAGGTCCCCTGTGTAAGCACCGGACGTTTCTGACTCTGGGGTGACGTTGCTTTCACGACGTTTTCACAGCAGACTTTTTACAGAACCTTGATCAGTTCTGCAGGGCCTGCAAGACTACTCTCTTCAAACAAGCATATATCGACTGCTGAATTGTTGTTAATTAAGGATCCGCCAACACGGTCCTGCCCAAGGACCTATGTCAATATGGAACTAATCAAATTGGCAGAAACTAGCGTCAGAACGCCACCATTGCTGCCAGATTAATTTAAAGTTAAATTTAAGTTTTATTGTTAAATTTAAAGTTTTTATACTGATTATTGTATATGTATGAGATGTTGTTAGCCGCCCGGAGCCTGCCTAGGCGGGGAGGGCGGGATACAAATAAAATTTTACTTACTTACTTACTTACTTACGGGGTGGTTTGCCATTGCCTTCTCCAGTCATCTACACTTCCCCCCCCCCAGCAAGCTGGGGACTCATTTGACTGACTTTGGAAGGATGGAAGGCTGAGTCAACCTTGAGCCAGCTTAAAAAGGTAAAGGTAGTCCCCTGTAAAAGCACCAGTCGTTTCCGACTCTGGGGTGACGTTGCTTTCACAACATTTTCACGGCAGACTTTTTATGGGGTGGTTTGCTATTGCCTTCCCCAGTCATCTACACTTTCCCCCCAGCAAGCTGGGTACTCATTTTACTGACCTTGGAAGAATAGAAGGCTGAGTCAACCTCGAGCCAGCTACCTGAAAACCCAGCTTCCGCTGGGGATCGACACTGGGGATCGAACTCAGGTCGTGAGAAGAGCTTACGACTGCAGTACTGCAGCTTTAACACTCTGCGCCAGAGTATTAAGCAGAGTGTGTAACTCTGCTTAAAATGGCCTTGTAAGGGTCAGAACCAGGTTTACTCATAAGCAAGGCTCTTCTTGTAGAAAAAGCCCAGCCGGAACTCATTCTCATATTAGACCACACACCCTGATATCCCCATCGCTTCCCACAGGGGTTTTTTGTAGAAAATGCCCATCAGGAACATATTTGCATATTAGGCCACACCCCCTAATGCCAAGCCAGCCTGAACTGTACGTTCCTGCTCAAAAAAAGCTCAGCTCATAAGCGAAGTTTTGAGCCTCAGATTATATTTTTAAAAAATCATTAAAATTACTAGGCATAGGCATTTATTTATTTATGTTAATTTATACCCTGTCCATCCTGAAAACAGCTTGGGGCAGCTTCCAACAATAATAACAACAATAATAACATTAAAATATCATCAAATTTACAATATCATAACTATATTAAACATTATTAAAATTACAGCCATAATAACAGTAAAACAATCAGGATTCTACAAACTACAGTCCATGATAGTGGCCATGTGACAGAGCTCAACATAGATTTTCTTACAGTAGAGTCACCAGGAGGAGAGCTAGATCACTCTTGTTGAAGATATTAGCCAAAAGCCATCTGGAAAAAGTTCAGTTTTGCAGACCCTGTGGAACTGTAACCACGGGGCCCTGATCTCCTCTGGTAGATCATTCCATAGCTTGGGGGCCAGAACTGAAAAGGCCCTGGCTCTAGTCGCAGCCGGTCCAACATCCTTCAGGCCAGGGACAGAGAGATGATGTTGCAAACTTGACCGAAGTGCTCTTTGGGGAACATATGGGGAAAGGTGGTCCCACGAGGATGCTGTTTAGGCATGAACCTAAACACGGAAGTTCAGTTCAGGGTTCAGTGTGGTGCACAGACCAAGCCCCAAACTGAATGGGCCCCACATGAACTGAACTGGTCCAGCAAGTTTGGTTCCCTCTTTCTCCGAGCCGCAGTGAGCCATAGCCAGGAAGGGGGAGGGAATCACCTGGAAAAAGAACTTCCATTCCCCCTTTTGTCCCAGCCATGGCTTGCTGTGGCCAGGAGAAAGGCTGTGGGGATCACCTGGGAATGGGCTTCATTTAACCCTTTGGACTTGCTCCCCCCCTTCAAAGGGTTACATGGCTGTCCCCGAACAGCTGAAGAAGAAGAATTACAGATTTATAACCTGCCCTTCTCTCTGAATCAGAGACTCAGAGCGACTTACAATCTCCTTTCTGTCAAGCATGGTAGAATTCCACTGGTAATTAATTGTTTTAGGGACCTCCATAAAGCTGTCCTGTGAAGTATCATGGAGGACCAAAGCCTATTAGCTCTGTTATTCTTTCCCCCCTTCCCCTTCTTGCTTTATTGCTTGTGAAGTAGAAAAGAGAGAAATGAAACTAACTTGAGAAAGAGTAATCAGCATCTTCCCATACATTCCTGTACATCTGGGGAAAGCAAGGACGGAGTACTGATAACGCTGTGAGAATGCAGACATTTATGTTAGTTTATGTGTTAGAGCGCATCCCTCACTCCCACCCTTTGGAATCCTTTGAAGTGTGTCTTAAAAGTATTGTATCAATGTATCTTTAGTATCACTCTCAAAACCTGGTCCAGGAGAAAGTATCAGTCTATCAATAAACGTAGTTTTGTATCAAACTCGACTCGTCATCGAACCTGCATGCTTGACACTTTCTCTTCTTCCCCCACAACAGACACCCTGTGAGGTGGGTGAGGCTCAGAGTGCTCTCACAGCAGCTGCCCTTTCAAGGACAACCTCTACAATAGCTATGGCTGACCCAAGGCCATTCCAGCAGGTGCAGGTGGAGGAGTGGAGAATCAAACCCGGTTCTCCCAGATAAGAGTCTAAGCACTTAATCACTACACCAAACTGGCTTTCCAGTTTGAACCAGCCAAAAGTCCAGTGAATATTCGGGGAATGCACCTTCCCTGAACATTGGTTCTCAAGCTCTGAATTGACCCAAGTTTGGCCCAATTTTGGCTAGTGCACCGGTTTGTGGCCATCCCTAAAAAATCATCCTTTCTGTGGTCATGTTATAGGCTTCTTAAAATTAACATAGTTTAAGAACATAAGAAGAGCCCTGCTGGATCAGACCAATGGTCCATCTAGTCAGCACCCTGCCTCACACAGAAGCCAACCAGTTCCCTGGAGGGCCAACAACAGGACATAGAGGCTGAGGCCTTCCTCTGACATTACTTCCTGGCTTTGGGATTCATGGATTAATGCCTCTGAATGTGGAGATTCCCCTCAGTCAACATGGCTAGTAGCCACTGATAAACGTATTCTCCATGAATCTATCTAATTCCCCTTGAATGCTGTTTATTCCTATGGTCACCACTACATCCTCTGACAGTGAATTGCACATTTTAATCACTCACTGAGTAGTATTGTTTTTTTTGTGTGGCCTGAATTTATGGCCCATCAGCTTCATTGGATGCTTCGTTTCTCAGCAGCTCTTAACCCAGCCCTGGCCAGAGCTGTATCTTGTCACAGTGGTCAGAGAATGGTGATGTGATCTTCTGAATAAGCCTAATAGATGTAGCCAATTCACGATCCACTGACATGCTATGCAGGGTAGGCGAGAAAACACCCCAACATTCATGCCAATAATCTGGGGATCAAAAATTCCTACCCGGCGCCTCAGACCATGAGGCAACCAGCAAATGCCTACATAACAATCAGATATGGTTGCCAAGTCCCCTGCTTCCCATAGCAGGGGACTTTTTACATGTGCGTGAAGCACACACATGATGCAATTACATCACCTGGAAGTGACATCATCAAAATGGTGGCACACGTACGGGGCCGCTCTAGGCATTTCCAGATAAACTCCATTGTTATCCCGGACGCTGTAGCCATTTGGGAGGCAAAAACTCTATTGTACCATAGAGTTTTCCCTCCCAAAGAGTTAGAGCATCCGGTGGAAACCATAGAGTTTTCCTGGAAATGCCTAGAGTGGCCCCGCACATGCGCCACCATTTTGATGATGCAGTCCGGGTGACATTATTGTGCAGCAACACAGGTGGAGGTCCCCCCCGCTGGCCCAATGTGGGCCGGAAGGTTGGGAACCTCCCGGGCAATCAGGTCAGATCACTAGACAGAAACTGGCAAGAGCAGGGAAAGGACTGCTGATAATATGACAAACTCCACCCCTCCCATAATCACAAGCCCAAACAGCCTGCTTGTCCTTTCCTCCTTCCTTGTAGGGAGGCAAATGAGTCCCTCCAGCCTCACAGCCAAGGCTGCCAGCTGGTTGAGATGAATTGTCTTCTTTTCCACTGCTCTTCAAAGCTATTCTATTCTTGGTCCCCAGGCTACTTTCTGGTGTTGCTTCCCTGAGTGGCCAAGTTTGCTCTGTTTGTGTGTGCCTTTATGTCCTCTGTGATCTTTCTGGTCAAGCCCAGCAACTCTCCCCCTATATTTCTGACCAGATCTGTGACAACAGTAGGGCCCATTTTCTAGCAGGAGTTTCTATGCATATTAGACCATGCCCCCTGATGTAACCAATCCTCCTGGAGCTTGCAGTAGGCGCTGTATTAAGAGCCCTCTAAGCTCTTGGAGGATTGGCTTCATCAAGGGTGTGTGGCCTAATATGCAGAGGAGCTTCTGCTAAAAAAAGAGCCCTGAACAACAGTCATTTGCAACTGAATCACGCTGTGTAGACAAGACAACCCAGCTGCAAATTATCACTGCACCTTAATGATAGTGCAGTATCCAATAATGCATGGATGCAGCAAATCTGGCAAAGCCCCAGAGTGGCAGAATGGACTGAATTGTTTCAGACAGACTTCATCAGATGAATTCCAGTTTTGGATGTTCCTTCATATAAAATGTCCATTCAATTTCTTTTTTAAAGCAACAAAAAAGACATAGTGTTAAGAAGGTTCTACGCCTTTTCCTTGTTTGTTGTTGCGACTTATCTGTCTGCAAGGAGTTATTAACATAGGGGAGCATAATGATGCTGTATGACTGAACACCCTATGGGGGAAAAACAAGTGGTTACAGTGTGAAATACAAACCAGTATTACAAGACACTGCGATAATAAATAAATAATAGTTGTTGTCATCATCGTCATCATCATCTACAGCAAAGTCTGAAGAAGTAACAAACAGATTTGGAACATCTACAAGGCTTACAAAACACGGTCAAAGGGACAAAACAGTAACAAAAAATGTTTGCAGCAGAGGTAACAGACAGGAATTCGGATGGAATCCTATTTCAGCAATCTTCAGAGCCAGTTTGGTGTAGTGGTTAAGTGTGCGGACTCTTATCTGGGAGAACCGGGTTTGATTCCCCACTCCTCCACTTGCACCTGCTGAAATGGCCTTGGGTCAGCCATAGCTCTGGCAGAGGTTGTCCTTGAAAGGGCAGCTGCTGTGAGAGCCCTCTCCAGCCCCACCCACCTCACAGGGTGTCTGTTGTGGGGGAGGAAGATAAAGGAGATTGTGAGCTGCTCTGAGACTCTTCGGAGTGGAGGGCGGGATATAAATCCAATATCTTCTTCTTCTTCTTCTTCTTCTTCTTCTTCTTCTTCTTCTTCTTCTTCTTCTTCTTCTTCTTCTTCTTCTTCTTCTTCTTCTTCTTCTTCTTCTTCTTCTTCTTCTTCTTCTTCTTCTTCTTCTTCTTCTTCTTCTTCTTCTTCTTCTTCTTCTTCTTCATCAGCCCAAATGTAATTCTTGATATACTCAGGGGTCGCTTGGTAGAAAAATAGGCCTGGATATACTGAAGGACGATCCAAAGACATAAGAAGGGAGATGGTCTGACTTATAAGCAGGGCGCTTTTTTTAGCAGGAACACACAGAAATGCAGTTTCGGCACCAGGGGGTGTGGCCTAATATGCGAATGACTTCCTGCTGGGCTTTTTCTACAAGTAAGCTCTGTATGGAACAATGGTGATGTCAGGGGGTGTGGCCTAAAATGCAAATGAGTCCCTGCTGGGCTTTTTCTACAAAGCAAGCCCTCTTATAAGGATTTAATAACAGGCAAAAGCAAACCTTCATAAATAGTTAGAGGTTTCTTCCTGCTTGTCCTCCTGCACCGCCCTTCTTCCAGGACAGCATACAAACTAGCACGGAACACCCATGAAGCTGCCTTATACTAGAAGTCAGTTCTAATATACTGAATCTGCTCATTGGTACATCAAGGTGAGCAGGGCTTTTTTTTTTGGGGGGGGGGGTAGAAAAAGCCAAGCAGGAACTCATTTGGATATTAGGTCACACACCCCTGACATCACCATTGTTTCGCACAGCGCTTTTTTGGTGGGAAAAGCCCAGCAGGTGAGTATCGTCTACTCAGACTGGCAGTGGCTCTCCAAGATCCCAAGTAGAGGCTTTTCCCATCATCTGTTACCTGATCCCTTTAACTAGAGATATTGAAGATTGAATGTAGGGTTGCCAAGTCCAATTCAAGAAATATCTGGGGACTTTGGGGGTGGAGCCAGGAGTCTTTGGAGGTGCAGCCAGGAGACATTGGGGTGGAGCCAGGTGCCAGGGTATGACAAGCATAACTGAACTCCAAAGGGAGTTCTGGCCATCACATGTAAAGGGACAGCACACCTTTTAAATGCCTTCCTTCCATAGGAAATAATGAAGGATAGGGGCACCTTCTTTGGGGGCTCATCGAATTTGATCCCCTGGCCCAATCCTTTTGAAACTTTGAGGGTGTTTTGGGAAGAGGCACTGGATGCTAAGCTGCAAATGTGGTGCTTCTACTTCAAAGAACAGCCCCCCCCACCCCCGAGCCCTAGATAACCACGGATCAATTCTCCATTATTTTCTATGGGGAAATGTCCCCATAGGGAATAACTTAGTTCCCAGAAGACATTTCCCTCCCCTCCCCCTGCTTTCTGATGACCCTGAAGCGGGGGCAGGGCCTCCAAACCAGGGGATCCCCTGCCCTCACCTGGGGATTGGCAACCCTAATTGAAAGGGATCTTCTGCATGGCAAGTAAATGCTCTACCACTGAGCTATAATAATAATAATAAATTTTATTTATATCCCGCCCTCCCCACCTCGGCAGGCTCAGGGCGGCTAACAACATTTTATAAAAACATACAGTAGTTAAAAGCCTTTAGACTTAACAATATAAAACATTAAACACTAAACTTAACAACATTAAAACCAATCCAATGAGTACAGTTATTCAGCGGTATAGATCTTCAAACCGCATTGGCGGAGCCTTAATTACCGATCTTCTTAGCAGTCCAAGTGTGCAAGCTTAAAAAGGGCGGTCTTGCAGGCCCTGCGGAACTGATCAAGGTTTGTGATCCACTTTGTACTGGACCCGGTATATGATCGGCAGCCAGTGCAGTTCACGTAGCCCTGGCCGTATATGTTCCCATTTTGGGAGTCCCAACAACAGCCTGGCCGCCGCGTTCTGCACTAGCTGCAGTCTCCGAGTCCGGCACAGAGGTAGCCCCAAGTAGAGGGCATTACAGTAGTCTAGTCTTGAGGTGACCGTTGCGTGGATCACTGTTGCGAGGTCCCGGCGCTCAAGGAAAGGGGCCAGCTGTCTTGCCCGCTTCAGATGGAAGAATGCCGACTTGGCAGTGGCTGCTATCTGGGCCTCCATCGATAATGAAGGCTCCAGTAAAACACCCAGGCTCTTTACCTGGTTCGCTGCTTTCAATAGCGTACCATTGAAGGCCGGGAGAGCTATTTCCCTTCCCAGAGCGCCGCGACCCACGCAAAGGACCTCTGTCTTCGCTGGGTTCAACTTCAGCCCACTCAACCTGAGCCATGTTGCAACAGCCTGTAAGGCCCGGTCGAGATTCCCTGGTGCAGGGTCGGGCCAGCCGTCCATTAGTAGATAGAGCTGGGTGTCATCTGCATATTGATGGCAACCCAGCCCAAACCGCCAGGCAATCTGGGCAAGGGGGCGCATATAGATGTTAAACAACATCGGGGAGAGCACTGCTCCCTGGGGCACCCCACAGTCCAGTGGTGTTAGAAACTGCCCCTCTGAGAGGGACCTGTTTATGATGTCCCGTAAAGGACAACTAAGCTCCCCCTGGCAAGATTTAATCAGCCAAGAGGGGCAAGGGTCCAGATCGCATGTTGTCGGGCGAGCAGCAGAGAGGATTCTGTCAACTTCCTCCAGGCTGAGCGGGTTGAAGTGGTCCAGCACTAAACCCAAAGACAGGCATGGAGCCTCAATTTCACTCACTGTATCCAAAGTGGTAGGCAGGTCTTGGCGGAGCAACGAGATTTTATCTGCAAAATATCTCGCAAATGCCTCACAGCCTATTTCTAATTCTCTAACGTTTGGTTTGCCTTGTAGCCTTGTGGGCCCTCCCTCATTATATGGGGTAGAAAGTAAGGCATGGTCCAATGGAAATTTGAATTTCTATTGACTTTGGAAGAAGAGATTTAAAAACATGTACAGGGCTTAAATCAATAGGGCTTAAAAAACGCTTAATTTGGGTTCAAACATTCCCTCATTTTTTATGACAGCACTTTGAACTGACTTTTCACTAAACGCGAACCCTTTTGTTTGAAGGATGTTAGGCACGTGCATATAGCGACATGCAACAAATAATTTAAGGGATCAGCATTTTGCTGAAACTGCATCAGAGACTTGACAGAAACCTGCAGCTCAAGCATTAGTTAGTTCAGATCAATATACCCAGATCAATAGTTGCTTCTTGGGCCTGAAGATTGCCAGGACCCAATGCAGCAGAGACCACACTACAAGAGGCAGGATTCTGCTATCAGAATCAAGACTTCACAGCTAGCATGCTTATCGCCCCAGGGCTCCCTCCTTTACGGCCTACTTCTTCAGCTAGTAGTACAGAAGGCTACCTTACTTTCCAGTTTGGCCACAATTCCGTGGGGTTCTCTGTCTTTCTTCAACTTTGCATCCCCACAATCCATTGTTCCTCCTCACATTCCCACTTCTCAGGCCATGGCTTATTTGGTCCTTCTTTAGTAGGGTTGCCAAGTCCAATCCAAGAAATATTTGGGGACTTTGGGGGCGGAGCCAGGAGACATTGGGGGTGGAGCCAGGAACAAAGGTGTGACAAGCATAATTGAACTCCAAGGGAGTTCTGGCCATCAAATTTAAAGGGACAGCTCACCTTTTTAAATGTCTTCCTTCCATAGGAAATAATGAAGGATAGGGGCACCTTCTTTTGGGACTCATGGAATTGGACCCCCTGGTCCATTCGTTTTGAAACTTGGGGAGTACTTTGGGGAGAGGAACTAGATACTATACTGAAAATTTGGAATTTGGTGCCTCTACCTCAAAAAACAGCTCCCCGAGAGCCCCTGGAACCTCCAGATCAATTCCCCATTATACCCTATGAGAATCGATCTTCACATAGGAAATAATGAAGTGCTCAGCAGACATCCCTCCCCCCCCCACCTCCCGTTTCTGGTGACTCCGAAGTGTGGGATTGGCCTCTCTACTCACGAGTTGCAGCCAACTTCTTCCATGTAACACAGACACCCCATCCCAAGAGGAAGCCTTTCTAATTGGAGACTGGAGCCTCTGGAGGGGGAATGTCATGGTGGCTTTGGGGGTGGGGCTTCCCCCACCGGCCAGCTGACTGAGGGCGGAAAGAGGCCTGGGACCTGGGGATTGGCAAGCCTATTCTTTAGCCACCCTGTCTCCTGAGCAGTCTCCACAGCTCTCCTCTCTTCCTTCTTTAACTTGATTCCTGGATCCCTTCTTCTCTGTCTCCAGTCGTCACTTGCATAAAGTTTCAGTCTTAGCCAAACTGACAATTGCTGAGTTCCTTGAGGAACTGCTGACCATTCCAAGTGATCATGCCTGGTCATCTTCCTTCTAAATAAAATTGTGTGTACATAGCATTCATTTCAGTGAATGAAATCTGCTTCTTCGTGCACATATCATGACTCCTTCTCAGAGTTTTTGGGTTTTTTTAAAGAAGGAACTCCTTTTCAAGGCCACACCCCTCTTAAGTAGCCAATCCTCCAAGAGCTTACAGGGCTCTTAGTACAGGGCCTACTGTAAGCGCCAGGAGGATTGGCTACATCAGGGGTGCATGGCCTAACATGCAAAGGAGTTCCCTACAAAAAACCCCCCCAAGCCCTGCTCCTTCTGCTGATATGAATGCGGACATTTGTATGCATTCAGATGCACCTAGGAAGCCCTGGGTCTAGGCATTTCCCGTTCCAATTCTAATCACTTTTAATGGCATAACAATATCTTACAGAACGAAATGAACATACAATTTGCCCATAAATCAAGTTAAAACAATATAGATACATCAAATGATAACATCAATTGATAATTAATAATAGGGGTAACAAGGACAGTAATTTTGATCTTGAATATAATAGTCAGAAAAAAAGAATAAAATAAAATAAAACTTTGCAATAAAAGGTCTTGCTAATCAGAAATGGGAAAAAGGTCCCCTGTGCAAGCACCAGTCGTTTTTGACTCTGGGGTGATGCCGCATCACTTTTTCACGGCAGACTTTTTACGGGGTGGTTTGCCATTGCCTTCCCCAGTCTTCTACACTCCCCCCCCCCCAGCAAGCTGGGTACTCATTTTACCAACCTCTGAAGGATGGAAGGCTGAGTCAACCTTGAGCCAGCTACCTGAAAACCCAGCTTCCACCGGGGATCGAACTCAGGTCGTGAGCAGAGCTTAGGACTGCAGTACTGCAGTTTTAACACTCTGCGCCACGGGGCTCTTGCCAACCAGAAGGGGGGGGGGGGAATAAAAACACCATTTAGGCCATTTGCTGCAATGGATTTTTTAAAAACATTTCCTTTAAAAGAGAAAGATAACGCTTTTAAGGGATCGGCCATTTTTAGAGAAATTAAATCTTTCCAAGCCTTTTTATCCTACAGCCAACCTTGAACCTTGGATGCACAGCAAAATAATTACCTGTATGTTTCTAAGAAGAGTTAATACTATCAGACAAAAAGCTGTACTGTCCAGCAGGAATTAGAATTTGGCTTATATTAATCACTGTCTATCCTCTCAATTTTTTTTTTCTGACATAGAAATCAAGGGCACAAAAGAAGAGTAAAGGACAAAGGAACATATAATAGAGACGCAGTGCCAAGAAAAGAGATGGGGGCACCAATCTTCCATGGTTGTTATATGACTTTTCTTCATGATATGGAAGCAGCGCAGGTTAAGACCCCCATGAGCAGTTTCCTCAATCAATACAAAGCCAATGAAAACTCTTCTGAATGAGATCTGTAGTTATAAGTGTGGTGGGGGGTGTGAGAGGTACTTCAGCTTTTTAGGGATATTTTAGACCCCTTCCTGAACCCTGAATGTTCAGTTTCCATTTTCCACTGAAAAGGCTCTCCAATTCATCTGGAAATTAAATTTCCTACCCAATTTGATTCCCCTCATGACCTCAATGTACTGACTGTCCCAAAACTGAGGTGAGCATACATGATAGCATACATGATAGCATGCCGTAACACACTGCCAACAGCACGGATGAAGGGCCGTTTCCGTAAGATACCTTCACACCAGCACTTCTGTGGCTGTGTTTTGGCAGAACTCAATTCATTATCCCACACCTTCTTTTACTGGCCAAAGTATGCAGCAGCTTGAGAGAGATCTTTCTTTCTTTCTTTCTTTCTTTCTTTCTTTCTTTCTTTCTTTCTTTCTTTCTTTCTTTCTTTCTTTCTTTCTTTCTTTCTTTCTTTCTTTCTTTCTTTCTTTCTTTCTTTCTTCCTTCCTTCCTTCCTTCCTTCCTTCCTTCCTTCCTTCCTTCCTTCCTTCCTTCCTTCCTTTCTTTCTTTCTTTCTTTCTTTCTTTCTTTCTTTCTTTCTTTCTTTCTTTCTTTCTTTCTTTCTTTCTTTCTTTCTTTCAAAAAGAGAGAATTATATTGTCTTTTTGGATAGAGAAGTGAAGGGACATTTGTAGGCAGTGTTCTAGCCATCTGCTCTGTCACAAGTAAACTTACTAACCCACCATAGTAGCAGAAATGCCTATCCAGTCTTCTACTCTTCCACCTAAGAATTAAAAGATGCAGGGGTATTAGCCAAACACATGCCATTTTTTTTTTAATTTAAAGGAAATCCTTTATTATCAAAGATTTCAGGGTTTCCCGGCTGGTAACATCATTAGGGTTTGTAGAGTCTTTCGGGACCAAGTGCCGTGTTCTACTGGAGAAAGTTTTCCTTCCAGACGTTTCGCTCTCAGCTGCGGAGAACATCCTCAGTGGCGTTGCAGCCGGAGCAGGCGCTCAGACCTTCTTGGCTGCTGTGCATTGAGTGGGGCCAGGGCTGCTGGAGAGCTGCTATTTCTAGGCTGGAGGGGGTGTGATGAAAGGGCAATTGGTTTGTGGATGTGCCCATTGTTTGGTGGGGCTTCCTGGAAGGGTAGTGATAAGGAAACTGGCTGTTGAATGTGACCATTGTTCTGTGTTAACTGCTGTGTTAATAGGTCTGAGTGCCTGCTCCGGCTGCAACGCCACTGAGGATGTTCTCCGCAGCTGAGAACGAAACGTCTGGAAGGAAAACTTTCTCCAGTAGAATACGGCACTTGATCCCGAAAGACTCTACAAACCCTAAATCCTTTATTGGTGGTGGACAGTGACCTCAAGTCATAGCAAACCTATGGTGTGCCAGAAGAGTTTCAAGGTAAGAGATGAACAGAGGAGGTTTGCATTTGCCTGCCTCTGCATAGCAACTGTGAACCTCCTGGGTGGCCTTTCATCCAAGCTTAGCTTCTGGAATATGATGAGATCAGGCTACCTTGGCCATCCTGGTCAGGGCAATGTTTTATTACGATTAAATGCACAGAGTATATTTGCAAGTCTTGTTATTTGTTTGGTAGAGCTGGACAGAAAACCCTGTAAGGAATCTGTATCTCACTATCTCTGGCTGAAGTACCCTTTGTCCCATTTATGGGAGCAGGTCCACCAAGGAAGACCACCAAAAAAGACCACCAAGGAAGTTCACAGGCAGAGGCAAACCACCTAGGATTGCCAAGTCCAATTCAAGAAATACCTTGGGACTCTGAGGGTGGAGGCAGGAGACTTTAGGGGTGGAGCCAGGAGCAAGGTTGTGACAAGCACAATTGAACTCCAAAGGGAGTTCTGGCCATCACATTTAAAGGGACTGCACACCTTTAAAATGCCTCGCTTCCATTGGAAATAGTGAAGGATAGGGGCACCTTATTTTCAGGCTCATAGAACTGGACCCCCTGGTCCAATCTTTTTGAAACTTGGGTGGTAGTTTGGGGAGAGGCACTGGATGCTATGCAGCAAATTAGGTGTCTCTGCCTCAAAAAACAGCCTTCCCAAAGCCACAGACACTAGTAGATCAATTCTCTATCATACCTCTGGGAATTGGTCTCAATAGGGAATAATGGAGGGGCCAGCAGACATCCCTCCCCCCCTTTCTGATGACCCTGAAGCAGGAGGAAGGCCTCCAAACCGGGGGATCCCCTGCCCCCACCTGGGGATTGGCAACCCTAAAACCACTTGTTTTCTGTTTAATGATAATAATATTAAAAAAAAAAAAACACTCAGACCAATCTTCCACTGTCTCTTTTTGTTTTGATTCCTCAGTGACTCTCGGTTAGACATGCTAGTGTAACCGTTGTTAAGGCTATGCCACAACTTGTTTCCCTAATCCTCACCAGGTGTTTTTTAGTAGAAAAGGCCCAGCCGGAACTCATTTGCATATTAGGCCACATCCCTCGATTTCACCGTTGTTTCACACAGAAACAATGTTTCTTCTACAACAAAGCCCAGCAGGAACTTATTTGCATATCAGGCCACACACCCCTGATACCAAGGCAGACAGAACTGCGTTCCTGTGCGTTCCTGCTCAAAAAAAAAAAAAAAAAAAAAACGCCCTGATCCTCATGCATAAAAACCTCTTCTTGCAAGCAGTTAACTGCAGAATGAGAACATTGTAAAAGCAAAGACACTGGAACAGTTCCACAGGTTTGTTTTTCCCCCATGGTGATATCTTATCACCTCCATTGTATCAAGCCATTCAAAGTTAGTGTAATTTGGATGGATTATTTTGTTAGTATTCAAACGCAAGTCTATGCGCTGCTTTGAATGACTACCTTGGGCTTCTCCCAAGAGCCGCCTTTGGATGTGGCATGACATTGTAGCTTACAGGAGTTGATTGTTCAAGGTTCTGTTATTCTTATTCCCCTCTGGGGTGCAAAAAAAGAAAAGAAAAAAAGAATCATATTGAAATCAGATTTATGCATGCCGCACGGATCTAAACATCAGTGTGAAATACCACTGGAAAGAATAACCATCAACAGGAATAGGCTGATGACATGAAAAAAGACAAATGCTAGTCTGAAGATCCGTACCAAATGGCACACTGTAACGACCTTATACTGTTCCTCTTCAAGACTCAGACACTGGGGAATTCAGCTGTTGAGCTGATGAAGCTTTTGGGGAGAAAACTATAGCATTATTAACACCTTGAGTTTGACCTTGAGTTTCCTATCAACTCTTTCAAGCTTACTTCCACGCTATTATCATACTGCAGTTTTGAGATGTTGCTTTGTACAGGGGTGGATGAGTTTAAAAAAAAACACAGTGTCCTACTTTTTAAGGAACAGTTAATGATAGTCTGGAAATTCAGACACTGCAGTAGAATTCAGAGCAGTTTTAGATCCTGCTGGAGATTTCTGGAGGGAGTCGTGCTGATCTTTAACTTACACAACCTAGAAAATCAAAAATAATTCTGTTTTCTTAGATCATTGGAGTGTAAACAAGAAATGAACCTAGGGACATGCAAAACTGACATGAGAAGTTTGATCAAAGCTATGAGAGAGCCCCATGAAACTTCCCTGGGATTACATGTGTTGGAATATGCAAAGTCTGGTGTACAAGAAGAGAAGACCACCCTACAGGGGGCAGCATAAGGAAAGCTACTCACGTAGGAATAAGGAAGTCTCTACTTTCTTCTGCTAAATCTCATTTCCTTTTTTCCATTTTCACAATGCTAGGCTATAATAACCATCTTCTCAGAAGTGTCGCAGAACTCTTTCCCTCTAGCCAGCCATGGAGGAGGAGGACAAGAAGGAGGAGGAGGAGGAAGAAGAAGATGATATTGGATTTATACCCCACCATTCACTCTGAATCTCAGAGCAGCTTACAATCTCCTTTACCTTCCTCCCCTACAATAGACACCCTGTGAGGCAGGTGGGGCTGAAAGAGCTCTGACAGAAGCTCTGTCAGGACAGCTCTGCAACAGCTACGGCTGAACCAAGGCCATTCCAGCAGCTACAAGTGGAGGAGTGGAGAATCAAACCCGGTTCTCTCAGACAAGAGTTTGAGCACTTAGCCACTACACCAAACTGGCTCTCACTACACCAAACTGGCTCTCATTATTTAGATCTCCCTCCTTTTTTTTATGTTAGTTCTCTAAATAAAGGGTTTTTTTTAAAAAAAATCTTTAATCAGTTGGTGTGACAATTGCAGTGTAGTCACTCTATCAAGAATATGTTTTTCAGATTTCAGGTGGAACTCAGTTATCAGTCAAACTAGGTAGTTCATGATGCTTTTTCTTTTGTAGATACAATAATTTGTTCGAATTCTACCTCCAGAAGCACAATTTCTGGATTTGGCAAACATCCCTACCTCTCTGAAATGCATTTCTGGCATTACAGTGCTCACTCGAGCAGTCCAGTTCCATGAATTCAGAAATCTGCCACAGATAGAAGAATGTGTCAACCAGCCAGAAGCTTTTGAAATCACTTTATCACATTCAGTGCTTTTAAATATTTACTGCAAGTCATCAGCAGTGGACAAAGTGATGGTCACAAGGAGAGATGGATTCATGGAGGAGAAATTGATCCATAACCAGGGTAACTAAAAGGGAACCTCCACAGTTTGAGGCAGTAAATCTCTGAATCTTAGTGCTTTGGCAAGGAGGGCAGGATATAAATCCAATTAGGGCTTTTTTTGCAGCAGGAACTCCTTTGCATATTAGGCTGCACTCCCCTGATGTGGCCAATCCTCCTGGAGCTTACAGTAGGCCTTGTATTAAGAGCCCTGTAAGCTCTTGGAGGATTGGATACATCAGGGGTGTATGGCCTAATATGCAAAGGAGTTCCTGCTACAGAAAAAGCCCTGAATCCAATAAACCTAAACCTAAGAGGCAATATCAGGGAAAGTTCTTAGACTCTATGCTCTGTTTGTTGGCCCTCTAGGGTGACTGGCTGGCCCCTGTGTGAAATGGGAAGCTGAGCTAGATTGACCACTGGTCTGATACAGCAGATATTTTCTTATGTGCTTCATAACTGGCTGGCTGAATAGATAATTCTGCATCTTATTTTTCCTGACTAAACATTTTAACACTTCAGAACTCTCTCTCTCCCCCCCCCCCCTTCCCTCAACAGGGTTCAACTTCTAGCCTGTCCTATTCTCATTTTGCGAAGTCTCAGAAGCTTCTCCTGCCATGAGGAGCTGTACATCTCTAGGCTGTCACTTTTATATCAAATACAATTTTCAGTGAATTTGAAGGCTGTTCCTCAGGTAAAGATCTGAGGGATTTTGAGGGAGGTTATAAAACTTGCCAAAAACATCAACATGCTTTCTTAAGGGCGTGTGTGTTCACACATCCCCACTGGAATTCTTTCCCCAACGGTAGGTATAGTTAGGAGGTAGTTTAGAGGTTGTCTTATTTTATTATTTCATCATCTTGAGATATTTAAATCCCATTTTATCTCCTTAGCCCGAGCACATTTCCCCTCCCCCTTTTTTTTTGCCATCAAATCACAGCTGAGCTGGCATGGTGACCCTGGAGGGTTTTCCGGGGAAGAGACATTCAGAAGTTGTTTTCCATTGCCTGCCTCTGTGTTGTTACTATGATATTTGTTGGAGGTCTCCCATCCAAACACAAGCCAAGGCTGATCCTGCTTAGCTTTTGAGATCTGATGAAATTGGGTTAGCTTGGGCTATCTAGGTCAGGGCCCAGGTGGTACGATCTACATGTATCTACACTTTTGCATTCCATTCAGTGCAATGGTGCCATACCAGCAGCTTTTGTTTTGAGAACATAACCCGAAACGTGTCAGTCTGATGCATCTCAGAATGGAGGTGGGGCGGAACCTTTTCCCCAAAAAACTCTCCATTCATAGCCAGTTTGGTGTAGTGGTTAAGTGTGCGGACTCTTATCTGGGAGAACCGGGTTTGATTCCTCACTCCTCCACTTACAGCTGCTGGAATGCCCTTGGGTCAGCCATAGCTCTCATAGACCTTCTTCCCCTGTAGTGGTTAAGTGCGTGGACTCTTATCTGGGAGAACTGGGTTTGATTCCCCACTCCTCCACTTGCACCTGCTGGAATGGCCTTGGGTCAGCCATAGCTCTCATAGACCTTCTTCTCCTGTAGTGGTTAAGTGCACGGACTCTTATCTGGGAGAACTGGGTTTGATTCCCCACTCCTCTACTTACAGATGCTGGAATGGCCTTGGGTTAGCCATAGCTATCTCAGGAGTTGTCCTTGAAAGGGCAGCTGCTGGGAGAGCCCTCTCAGCCCCACCCATCTTACAGGGTGTCTGTTGTGGGAAGAGAAGATATAGGAGATTGTGAGCTGCTCTGAGTCTCTGATTCAGAGAGAAGGGTGGGGTATAAATCTGCATTCTTCTTCTTGTTATGGTCCTCTCTCTCTCTCCCTTTTTTTCCCTCAGTGTGGAGAAAACTAAGAGAAGCTTGAATCAAACTAGGCTGGACATGCAATTAATTAAGACTCCTAATCTGAGGCAAATGTCCAGAGTCCAATTCAAGCTAAACCTCTGGAAGAATTTTGAAGGAAGTCCAAATAATTTCAAGGAGATGGGGAAAAACCCTTGGTGCATGATAGCAAAGTGTGTACATTGTTAACCCTTACGGATTTCCATGTGCTTTAATGTTTGTCCAAGCAGGGGATGTGTCTTGCATCTTCCCTGAGATGGCGGTCGAGTAACTTACAGCTATTTTCCTCCTAAAATAACTGCTCTTCCTTTCTTCACCCATAAAAATGATGTGCCTCAAGAACCGAGCTGTAAAGACAAAAAAAGAACTGAAATTGGATTTTTATATCATGGTCTTGCAGCTAGCAATTGTTTCAGACAGACACACACTGCGCATACACTCTCTGCGGACCGCATAAGGAGGAAAATCATAAAGGATAGTGGAAATGCTAGCACCCTCAAAGGTGCCACAAATATCAACCTAAAAAGCTACTGACGCTGCCAGATATAGCATGTGTGAAAGCAGCATAATCACATTTAACGCTACTGCAAAGGGCATGGCGCCACACCAGCTGCTTTTGTTTTGAGAACAGAATCCGGAATGTGTCAGTCTGATGCATCTCAGAATAGGGGTGGCGTGGAACCTTTTTTTAAAAAAAAAACAACAACAACAAACAACTCTACATAGTTAAGTGTTGGTCTCGGGCAATGATTTTAAAGAAGAGTTGGTTTTTATACCCCACTTTCTCTACCATGAAGTGTCTCAAAGTGGCTTACAATTGCCTTCCCTTCCCCTCCCTACAACAGACACCTTGTGAGGAGATAGGTGGAGCTGAAAGAGTTCTGAGAGAAATGTGAATGGCCCAAGGCCACCCAGCAGGTTTCGTGTGTAGGAGTGGGGAATTAAACCCAGTTCTCCAGATTATAGGTCACCACACCACACTGGACCATTGAAGGTTGTGAAGAAGAAACAGAATCTACAGGGGCACCAGAGATATTTGATTTACTGCTTCCAGTGCAAACTTCTCCATGATGCCACACATATTTAGATTTTTTTTTGAAGATAAGTGTGCCCAAAAAGCATCTGGTTTAAGAATGTTATCTTTAGTCCTGTGAAAAATGTGGTGGCTGTGACCAAAATCTGCCCGCTCAAAGATCTTCCATATTTCCCCACAAAGTTTCCCTAAGGGAAAAGTGACAGGAATTTTAAATGCAGTTTGTGACAAGAGTTGTTTTCACGCAGCGATGTCTCCCCATTGAGCAGTTATTTTCATTGCCAACACAAAGTTCTTATCCAATCAGTTATGATAAGCAGTTGCACGTAATACACAGGGGTTCCATAGAAGGCTAGGAGCCAAGAGGGAGAGAAGAGAAGGATAAGGTCAAAGTTATGATGATAACCTGCAAGGCCCTGAATGGTTTGGGACCAATGTACCTTTTGGATCACATCTCCTGGAATGCCCCCCAAAGAGCACCACACTCAGTGGAGAAAAATCTACTGGAGATCCCTAGCCTGAACGATATCCAGTTGTCCTCAACCGGAGCCAGAGCTTTGTCAGCCCTGGCTTTGATTTAGTGAAACTTTCTGCCAAATGATATCTGTGCCCTATGGGAGCTAGTCTTGCATTTGCTGGAATGACCTTGGGTCAGCCACAGCTCTGGCAGAGGTTGTCCTTGAAAGGGCAGCTGCTGTGAGAGTCCTCTCAGCCCCACCCACCTCACATGGCATCTGTTGTGGGGAAGGAAGATAAAGGAGCTTGTGAGCCGCTCTGAGACTCTGAGTTTCAGAGTGGAGGGCGGAATATAAATCCAATATCTTCTAGTCCAGTTCTTCAGGGCCCGTAAGGCAGAGATGTTCTGCCAGGCCTATAGTTGAGGACACGGCAATGGTCTTCATTTGGCCTGGTCCTCCTTCCTTTCACCCCTCTTGGGGCAAGGCTAAATATGGTTTTTGATGCCATCTGAAATAGGTACTGTACTGGTATTTTCTATTGAAAACTTTTAAAATCTGTTTACAATTGTAATTTTTTAATGTTGTACCCTGCCCTGAGCTCCAAGTATGGGGGAGGGTGGATTAGAAATCAAATAAATAAATAAATAAGCATGCAAGCAAGCAAACCGACAATAGCCAGTACTCTTCAAGGTGAGCCTGGCTCTATCTGCCTTATTAGATCTACTGGGGTGGATTCTGCCCCTATCCAACCACTCCACTAAGCAAAGTTTATTTTATTGATTAAAATATTTATGCCACACATTTCCTTTGAGTCTCCAGTTTGGGTCCTTTTCCAATCTAAGAACCTTCCATCATTGGAGGAAGAGCCACTTAAGCCAAGGGAAAGTCTCCTGAGGCTGGAAGAAGACGACCTGGAAATGGTTAGATCCACCACATCAACTGGTGCTCCCCTTCCTCTTTTTTTCCCTAATCAACTAGCTACCTCCTCCACCCAGCAGTGCCTCCTCATTAAAACAGCTGTGTTTCATTAGTTCGGCAACCTGGAAAGGCATACATGAAGGCTCCAGCTTCCCTCTTTCTCCTCGCTTTGCCCTGTTGTCTCAATGGGATAGGGTGGGATGGGATAACAAAATCCCCAAACAGAAGCCATGTAATACATTTCATCAGGGCAACAGAAGTAACCCGAAAGACTGTGAGAGCTTTTGAGTTCTTTAGAATTCTTTATCTGATTGGGTGCTTTAAAAAAAAATGAATCGGGAAGGGATAACTGCATTTTTTTTTCTTATACACTCTACCTATTTGAAAGGTTTCATTCAATTTTTTTTTTTTTTTGAACTATCAAATTGTCTTTCTGTGACAAAATCCAGTCTAGGATAATCTTGCCATATGTTGTGTTTATTATGTGTATTGATGCGCTACTTCCCCCAGGAGGGATAGAAATTGAACTAAAACCCTAAGGAATTTAGAGTTATGCCGATTGCCTCACAGTTCTCATAATCATTATTATTATTTCTAAATTCATGAGGCATAGAAGCTCTGTATTCAATATGAAAATGATCTCTTGTGAGGAGGCATACATGCCATTTATAGGCATATGTTACCTACCTCTTGTTTAGTCTAGGGAAGTTTGGGCTGAGATTAATTGGGCAACTTCAAGGGAAGTAGCCTGATGACCAAAGCCTTGAAGTTATTTCTTTCAAATATTTCAATTACTCATCTAGTATTTTAAATATAGAACGAACGCCGTCCAAAAGAAAGAAATCTCTTCCATGGCTTATCCGTAAGACTGCTTATTCTGTAAGACTTTAACAATCTTTTTCCCTTTGTGCTCCCCTTACAGACTGAAGGGTTTCTTTCCCTTCTCATGTCCTTTAACCCCACTGTTTAAGAAGGACAAAAGCAACTTTTAAAAAATTCTGCCAGCATTCTTGGGAAATGTCATTTTTTCTTCTTCTTCTTCTTCCCTGGCAGGGCTTCCAAAGAGAAGCACAGCTTGATCTCCCCTGAACATCCCTACACACAGCTAGCAGTGACATCCGGGAGCTCTTTCTATGACAGGCATAAATTAAGCTGAAAGTCAGAGGTAGACATATATACACGCTGCTTAAAAATTTATAGGCAGAAAGGTGGAACTGAGCAAGTCAGCTCTTCTTCTCTGAAAACTCTTTTCCTCACGGGAAAGAAGGGTCAAGAAGAAGTTTCTGGTCTGCAGAAGTTTAAATACGTCTCACCGAAAATGATTTGTCATTATGGTTACCTCGGCTTACGGGTCGACTCCCCGCACCGCCACCTTCCGAAGCTTAGGAAACAACATGCAAGGGGGAAAAAATAACCTTAAAAATTACAGCAAAGCGATGAAATAAATGCCTATGTGTTTCGCTCAAGATGAAGAGGACTCCAGTGCAAAGCTGACCTCTCATTCCCCCCGCTTGCTGCCAACCGGCTTGTTAATTGACCCAGTTTAATTAGAAAATTGCCTGAGCCAAAAAGTGGTATTTAGTGGGACTTAAAATAATTAAATATTGGTTGCTTGATACCATAGGGGTGAGTTCCAGATGGTGGTTATTTAGGGGTATGCATAGCTAAGCACAAAAACGCAACAGGCCAAAGCAGAAAAAACCAGGGAAACACAACAGGAGCAATGAACCCAAAGGGAATCTTTTGACAGGCTGAAACAAAAGATTAAGGAAGCTGTTTTTCTGCGGGAAATTGGTTTTGGGCATCAGTTTCATGAGCTTTCCCAGCACGTATGTTTCAGGCTTCATAATCTTGAGGAGACCCAGATCTTTTGCCGTGAACTGGATAGCCTAGCCAAGCCCAATCTCATCAGATCTCGGAAGCTAAGCAGGGCCCACCCTGGCAGGTACTTGGAAAGGAGACCTCCTTGGAATACCAGGAGCAGGAGGCAGAAGCAGAATCTATCAAGACATAATTCTGAACATCTTTCATGCCCCAGTAGGGGTCCCCAAAAGTCACCATGACTTCCAGGCATGTATACACACACAAATACAGAGAGAGAGAGAGAGAGATTGGATGGATGGATGGATGGATGGATGGATGGATGGATGATAGATGATGATGATGATGAAGAAGAAGAAGAAGAAGAAGAAGAAGAAGAAGAAGATAGATAGATAGATAGATAGATAGATAGATAGATGATAGATAGATAGATAGATAGATAGATAGATAGATAGATAGATAGATAGATAGATAGATAGATAGATAGATAGATAGATAGATAGATAAGCCCAGATCATTATGAGCCATCATAGTCTTATGGCTGCTGATTGAGCTGTAAGTTCAGAGACCTATACAAGGTATTATTTTTGCCATAAATTTCAGTGGGTTGATAATGATCAAGACTTGCGCCAAATTTTGGACAGCCTTGAGCAAGATATTGTCTGGTGATCCTACCAACACTAAGGACACCATTTGTGCCTTTACTTCCTACTCATCCGCTCCATTTCTGCCTCCTTCATTCAGACAAGAGCAGGTAGGGGAGCCTGCTGGGATGGAACTGAATTTTAGTGATGCATGTAGAGCACCATCTTTGGTTAGGGTTGCCAGCTCCGGGATTATTTATTTATTTTTAAAATTTATATTTGGATTTATATCCCACCCTTCCAACAAGCAGGTTTCAGATGGGTCACAGCAACGAAGTGATAACAATAAATACAATTAACAGGAGACAAAAATTTAAAAACAGCATAACTTACAACCATCTCTGATGCCCACCAACATCTCCCAGTGTTGTTGGGCATAACAACTAACAGCAGAGCCCATTCAACAGATGCCAGGATGGCTCTTGTGGACAAATCACCCAGGCAGTGTGGGCAAGGGAGGCCAAGGTCTTCAAGTGTCGACCACCACAACAAAAGCCTAGCAGAACAGCTCCACCTTACAGACCACATGGAATTGTGCTATATCCCACAGGGCCCCAATCTTGAGTGGGAATGAGTTCCACCAGGTTGGGGCCAGAACAGAGAACATCCTGACTGGTTGAGGCTAACCGGACATGTTTTGGGCTGGGGAATACCAACAGATGTTGCTTAGCAGGGTGCAGAGCTCTTCAGGACTGGGAAATATCTGGATATTTTTGGGGTGGAGCTTGTGGAGGGCAGTGTTTGGGGGAGGAGAGGGACTTCAATGTGGTATAATGCCATAGAGTCCACTTTCCAAAGTAGCCATTTTCTACAGGTGAAGCAATTTTTGTTGCTTGGAAATCAGTTGTAATCCCAGATCTCCAGCTACCACCTGAAGGTTAGCCAACCTGTCCATGGTGTTCAGGAAATGAACCTGGATATATCCAGTGGAACCAAAGAAGTTTGGGTTGCCAGTGAACATTTTTAAAAATTCTCATCATGCCAAGCAAAAAAAATCCCTTGGCTATGGTCCCATACTTTGAGATTTCACAGGGTGGAAAGCAACACTGTGTTATGGGTACTATCTGTTGGGATGCTCAAAGCAGAAGGTGGAAGTTTCCATTTGATCACTTTCTTACCCATACTCTACCCTGACCGATACTGACTTACATTTAAGTCAGAGATTGCTAAAATCCTGCCTAATGCCAAAACCTGGCAACCCTTCGTAAATGGCTGTGCTTACATGTATATGTGGAGAGAGTTCATTAGGGAGGGATGAGCATGAAATGAGGAAATGGAGGTCTCTCTCTGAGTGTCCCATGAGCCAGTTTCCCAGAACTCCTTTCACTTCTGTCAAAAGGAGATTTCCCTTCTGACCCTGTGATCCTCAACTTCTAGGCCTCCTGGTGTCCCCCTTTTTGGCCTGGTCTCATCTAACAGCCTCCCTCTGACTACCTCATGGACTGGTTTCCTGAAGTTCTCACTGTTTCTGTGAAAAGAAGATCCCCTTCCCCTTTCTCCCTCAAGCTTTGGATCGCCACCTCTTTTCTCCTGCATGTCTGCTCCCAGTGCACACCCGTCCTCTGCCTCTCCCTCATCTCCTTTCACCACAGACCCAGGCTTTTTCATGCTTCCATTCACAAACACCCAGTCCCACAATGACCCTTTTTGTTTGGTGTTTGGAGGGCCGCTATTGGTGTTCTGCCACATGGACTGCCGACATGAACTGCATGAACCTCCATAAAAAAACCCAACAACAACCATGGAGGTTCGTTGCAGGCACAGTCTCATGACCCTCAGCTCATGAACCATGAACCAGGTGATTTTCGTGATGAATTTTGTTTTGTGTCAAGGTTCTTGCCCATTCCTAGGGGTCATAGCTATCATGTGCTTTGGGAAACTGTCAAGTCTGCTATAATTTCTGTGCGTAGCTAAGCTGCTTCTTTGGTTCAGGAAAAGGATCCTGGGTAAAACCACACTGTATGCCAATGCTGCTAGCTCAAACTCTCCTCTCCCCCCTCCCACCCTTTGTTACGTAGCAATGCTTTGAAATGGGAATATGGGAACAAGATTGTAGAGCCTTCTCAGAGGAGCGTGGGGAGAAGCTGGTGCCAGGAAGACGCTCATGGCCGACACAGGCCTGAGAACGAAATAGTAACATCCATGTGTGAATGTGCCCCGCATAGAGTGCCCCTCCCTTAAGAATTCCTTTGATGTATACCTTATATGATTGCTTTGTTTGTATACTCGCCAGTCTTTCAACTTCGTTCTATAGTCCAACAACATGTTACAATAAACTAGAAACTTTTATCAAAAAAGGTCTCGTTATTGAAACATCAGACTTGACAGAAACATCCTGCCTCACATCAAACAGGGCGTAGCTCTCTTGACATTGTCCTCCAGTCGGAATGGGTGAGGAGAAACGACATGGCTACTCAAAGGAGGATCTGCGTGAATGGGAGTGCTGTGAGGACTACACAAAAAATTGTACAGTGTGGATGTGGGAAAGACAGAGCGGGGGAAATGTCTAAAGATGATAAAAGACTAAAGGGATTCTTGTTTTAATTAGCAGCATCTATGTATCCTGCAGCACTTTGGGGGCCAGCGCTTGTTGCGATGCCCTATCTGGATGAACAGGGATCACTTACTGCGCAAAGTTCAAAATAAGCAGCGCCAAGAAATGAGAATAATTAATGGCCAGTAATTAGACCGTTTTCTGTTTTGCTGAGTTAACATGCCCGCTGTAAGCATCCTCTCTCGCAGCTTCGATATGCATTTAGATTCCTTTCAAGCTATGGCTTCGAGTCCCTTTTTAAGTTAATTTAACCAGGGGTTTCCACAGAAATATTCATTTTAATGCTTGGTAACAAATGTGGGTGTTCACGGCAGCGAAGAATTTTAGCCGAAATGTAAAATTGCCTCAGGCTCCACTTCAATGAAGACCCAAGGCAACAGCTTGGGTTTAGCTGGTTTATTTAATTAATTAAACGGATCTGCATCATATGCTGACATATTTAAATGGATGGGCTGTGTTAGGCCTTTTTGGGCAGGCCCACCTGGATTCCAAACACAGCCAGCATCTCCTGCTGGCTTTGCTTTTCACCACCTGCACACAATGAGCTGAGGGGCCTCCAGACTCATTCCCTCCCCTGATGTGTTGCACAGCCGTTACTAGGTTTGGCACCAATGCCCACTCCTCAGCACTAATGGCTACTCCTCCCCAGCCGCACCCCAACACACAGCCAGCCAGGAGTGGAATTCTAGCAGGAGCTCCTTTGTATATTAGGCCACACCCTCTGATGTAGCCAATCCTCCAAGAGCTTACAAAAAAAGAGCCTTGGAAGCTCTTGGAGGATTGGCTACATCAGGGGTGTGTGGCCTAATATGCAAAGGAGCTCCTGCTAGAATTCCACCCCTATAGCCAGCGATGCACTGTTTCAGATAATTTCACTTCTACTTAAAAGTATCTCGGCCACTCTGACTTACAGATTACTAGGACACGTCTTATGAGCGTTATCCCTACAGGTCACTGTACTCCGCACAAGATTCTTCACAGCTGCCAACAAAATCCGGCAGGAAATCTTACCAATCCATGTGAATTTTAACAATTTAGAATTTTAATCCTTTTGCCCTGGTTGTACAACTTGAAAAATTTTTAAACTGATGTACTGTTATTATGCAGTGTGATGTCTGCAATAATTACGGAAGGAAGGAAGGAAGGAAGGAAGGAAGGAAGGAAGGAAGGAAGGAAGGAAGAAAGAAAGAAAGAAAGAAAGAAAGAAAGAAAGAAAGAAAGAAAGAAAGAAAGAAAGAAAGAAAGAAAGAAAGAAAGAAAGAAAGAGGGAGGGAGGGAGGGAGGGAGGGAGGGAGGGAGGAAGATGCAAAACAACATTCTTCCAAAATTACAACTTGGGGTGTGTCTGCTACAATACTTTAAATGTTCAGCTTTGGGAATGGTGTATAGTACTGCAGATTATGGTGCTTCAGTATGGTTCAACAGCCCCCATGTCCACAAATTTGATGTCCAACTCAATACAACAATGAGAACTATCAGCTGATGTATTACACCCATTCCATCCTACTGGCTATCCATGTTGTGCCAAATCGCTCCCCTGCATCTCTGAAAACAAGACACTCTTCTTTGCGATTATAGAAAGATCACTGAGAACAGAGAACAGCTGCCCATCCACAAAGACATGGCTGACACATGTCTACCCAGTTTAAAATCCCGACACCTGGCAATAAGATTGGCACAAATCCTGCAATTACAAAATTTCAATCTAGGGAATGAATGGTTGACAGGGGGGAGAAGAAGAAGGAGGAGGAGAATAAGAATTATTGGTATGGAATGCTCTGCCAGAGGATGTAGTGATGGCCAAGGGAATAAACAGCTTTAAAAGGGGATTAGATAGAGTCATGGTAGACAAGTCTATCAATGGCTACTAGCCCTGGTGAATGAAGGGAAATCTCAGAGCCTCTGAATCCCAGAGCTAGGAGACAACATCAGGAGAAGGCCTCGACCTCTATGTCCTGTCCTTGGCCATCCAGAGGATCTGGTTGGCCACTGTGTGAGGCAGAATGGTGGACTAGATGGACCATTGGTCAGATCCAGCAGGGCTCTTCTTGCTGAGCCTGCCATCAATTAATCAATCAAGTTCTTAAGGTTCTTCCACGGCCATCTTTCATATTGTTGTGCATCTTTTCTCTTCTTTTGGGGTGATGGTGGAATAAATTGGTTAAGGTTTGGAGATGGTGTTTTATTGTGACCTGTATTTATGATTATGAAATGTAGGCTATTTTACTCTCAGGATAGCTTGTCCAAATTAGAGGATATCTTGTCTAAATTAGATGACAAACATGACAAATGTCCCCATCATGACAAAATGTGAGAAGTAACTAATATTTGTTGCTCGCCAACATGGTGATACGTGCCGCCCCTTGCTAAGTACCAGTTTGATGACCACAGCGTGATAACATAACTCATTATTAGTGGCACTAGCTATTTTTGAAGACCCTGCCATTCAATCATGGTTCTGCCAATCCACGCCAAGACTGGGAACGTCAAGCACACAGTAGATGATTCATTTCATCTGGAGAACTCATCTATTACTAATCTCTCGTTATCTATTTTACATGATGACGCATCATTGCTTTGATACTGAATGTGAGTACGGTTTAATTTAAACAAAAAGGTTCCTCCCCCCCCCCGCCCAAAAAAAGTTTAGTCAAATAATTTCCTGTGGTTCATAAAATGCTCCTCCCTCCCCAGGGAGTTCCAAACAGGGAATATACAGAGAAGGACCAGCAGGGTTCTTTTTCTATCAGGAGCTCCTCTGCATATTAGGCCATGCCCTCTGATGTAGCCAGTCCTCCTGGAGCTTACAGTAGGCCCTGTACTAAGAGCTCTCTAAGCTCTTGGAGGATTGGCTACATCAGGGGTGTGTGGCCTAATTTGCAGAGAAGCTCCTGCTAAAAAAAGAGCCCTGAGGGCCAGTATTGTGAGGGGGGGGGGGATATTAATGAAAAGATGGCAAGGTTTGTAAATGGGGTAGGGTTCCCAATTAGTTTATTCAGAAATAATGGCTAATGTTAGTTTGTGTGTGTAGGGCTTTTTTGTTGTAGCACGAACTCCTTTGCATATTAGGCCACACACCCCTGATGGAGCCAATCCTCCAAGAGTTTACAAGGCTCTTCTTACAGGGCCTACTGTAAGCTCCAGGAGGACTGCCTACATCAGGGTTTGTGTGGCCTAATACGCAAAGGAGTTCCTGCTACAAGAAAAGCCCCGAACCAAGAAAATGTGGTTCATTTCAGTTCATGGTTGCCCGGCTCATGACCAGTGAACCATCACAAACTTTTAAGTGCCAAATGAACCTGTTCTGTTTGTGAGGTTTATGTCGTGGTAGACCCACCCCATGGTGCTAAAGACAACGAACTCACAGGAGATCTAAGTCTGACTCTGCTTCCTGCACTCTTCAGTGTGGTGAGGATTGGATTTATGGGGTCTAAGTTATGGCTCCCCAAAGAAGGTGCCCCCAGAAAAGTGTATTTGGAGAAAATGTCAGGCGCATCAACAGGCAACAAACATCCAGGGATCTTCACCCTGTTGCCCACTCCTCTACAATCTCTCCCCGATTGCTTTGAAGTTTGGTAAACATTGTGATTGACCAGAGACAGTCTTGTCTTGAAAAGCACCCCATCACAAACTGCCGCAAAATACCACAGAGCGATTCAAAGGCCATGGAAGCTCCATGCCAGCTGACCTGCCACAAGCTTCAGTCCACAAACCAGCCAAAATTCACCACAGACTTCAGTTCAAGAACCAGTTCATGCCCATCCCTGTTAACATTCTCCCAAACAGGGCTCTTTTTTTCAAGCGGGAACACACAAGAACGCAGTTCCGGTTGGCTTGGCACCAGGGGGTGTGGTCTAATATGCAAATAAGCTCCTGCTGGACTTTTCCTACAAAAAAAAAGCCCTGCTCCCAAACGTCCTGTCATGAACAGCCTTGCAAAAAGATCTTGCAAACTGGGTGTCATAGCTTCCTTGATGGAGTCATCCCATCCAGTCTAAACTCTTCCTCTTTTCCTGCTACCTTCAACTTTTCCTAGCATGATTTTCTTTTCCAGTGACTCTTCTCTTCTCATAATGTGACCAAAACACAATAGCCTCAGTTTTATCATTTTCACTTCTATGGAGAGTTGAGGCTTGATCTGGTCTACAGCCCACTTATTTGTCTTTTTTTGGAAGCCCATGGCATCTAACTCTCCTCCAATGCCACATTTCCATGGAACATAAGAACATAAGAGAAGCCATGTTGGATCAGGCCAACGGCCCATCAAGTCCAACACTCTGTGTCACACAGTGGCAAAAAAATTTATATACACACATACACTGTGGCTAATAGCCACTGATGGACCTGTGCTCCATATTTTTATCTAAACCCTTCTTGAAGGTGGCCATGCTTGTGGCTGCCACCACCTCCTGGAGGAACGGAATCAGCTTTGTTCTCATCATCTTCTTCATTGTCCGACTTTCACACCCATACACACTAATTCTAGTTATAGATAATACAGAATAAGTAGCAATATTTTGTAGTCGCTGGAATATAAGAAAAATATGAGTAGTTCCTCTTCAGAAAGCTCCTCTATGGAATTTCAAGGAAAGAAAAAATGACCAAAGAAGGGGGTGGGGAGAGTCTGTGTATATACACATGTCTCCGCACATCTCTGGCTTGGCAATACCAGCTTTTGTTTAAGACAGGGGTGGTCAAATTTGCTTAGCACAAGAGCCACAAGACTTGATTGTCTGATGTTTGAGAACAGGAAGGAAGGAAGGAAGGAAGGAAGGAAGGAAGGAAGGAAGGAAGGAAGGAAGGAAGGAAGGAAGGAAGGAAGGAAGGAAGGAAGGAAGGAAGGAAGGAAGTGTCAGAACTGGAACGAACTTCAGACGATTCCAATACTTGTTACAAAGTTAGGATCTTTATTGAAGAACTGCAGTGCTGAAGCAACAAGATAACAGTAATGCTGAGTCCTGGCATTTGGTTACATTTTATGCCATCAGTAAAGTACAATAAAGCTATCATTCACACAGGTTACAGACAAGTGTCTCTTTTCCCAGGCTTCGTTATCAGAAGGGAGGATGCCTCCCTGTGGTGAAGGCCAAATGGCCTGTCTTCAAAAGGGCACCTGTGGATGTTGAACAGAGACTATCTGTCGCCCTTCCTGGAGCCCTAAATATTTGGAATAGCTACGAGGGCAGGGTTAATTACTCAGGCTAAGGACTCTGTGTTAGTGTTAGGTTACAGCATGGAGTCGGTTTGGCCAAGGCAGACAGAGAGAAAGTTACAAGTTCTGACATGCTGCCCCCCCTTAGCTCTTCGCCTTGGGCTTGTGTGGGTACAGCAGGTGAAATCTTTTAAGCAGTTGTGGAGCAGATACATCGCTGCCCTTCACCCACTCATCACAGCTCGGGGGGAAGTATTTCCACCTGATAAGGTAGTACAACACACCCCGTCGGATTTTGGAATCCAAAATCTCCTGCACCTCATGGTGACTCTGACCCCTCACTAGCGTCGGAGGCGGTTCCGGAGGGCGAGGGTGAAAGGACGTAGCTCCAGGGTCTTTGCGAAGAAGGCTGCAATGAAAAACAGGGTGGATCTTACTTAACGATTTAGGAAGCTCAAGCTCCACGGTCACCTTATTGATCACCCTCTTTATTTTGAAGGGAACCAAGTATTTCAAAGCGAGCTTGCGACACCCTTGCGGGAGGGGCAAGTTCTTAGTGGATAGAAAGACTGTCTCCCCCTCTTTAATCCGTACGCGGAAGTACGCGTCGCGGAGGTCGAGTTTGGTGAAGATTTTGCCCTCAGCCACTGTGCTCAAGAAATCTTTTATCAGCGGGATCGAGTAAGCATTTGACATAGAAATCCCGTTTATCCCGCGAAAATCTGTGCAAAGCCTCAAACTCCCATCCTTCTTCTTGCGGAATATGACCGGTGCCGCGTGGGGGGCCGTGGCAGGCCGGATGAACCCCCGCTTCAGGTTTTTATCAATGAATTTTCTCAACTCCGCTTTCTCCGCCCAACCCATCGAGTAGAGTTTTGCCTTGGGCAACTCTTGCCCCGGGATTAATTCAATGGCACAATCGGTAGGGCGGTGCGGAGGAAGCTCGTCCGCCTCCCGCTCGCTAAAAGCTTTCCTTAAGTCTCTGTACTCTTTGGGGATTGGCCCTATCTCCTCAAGAGTGAGGCAGAGTCTTTCGTTCTGGGGGGGGGGCTTTAGGGCCCCACTCAGTCCTCCAGTGGTGGTGCTCGCACCGCCAGTCAGGGAATCGCACGATCTGTTCAGCCCAGCGAATGTCCGGTTGGTGTCGGGCGAGCCACCCTGCCCCCACCACCACGTCGAAGGAAGACGAAGGGGCGATGACGAAAGTCTCTATCCCCCAGTGATCTTCCGTCCCTACAGGGGTCGCCTGGGTTTCCAAAGTGCAGGGCTCCCCCCTCATGATGGACCCGTCCATTTGCTCAAATTGGATGGGATGGGGCAGGGGGGACGTGGCCAGTCCTAACGCCTCTACCAGGCACGGGGTAATAATGTCTCGGGTGCACCCTGAATCAATGAGGGCGCGGGCGTGCATGAACCGCTTGAGGTTGGGGTTCAGGAGGGTGACCGCCATAAACAATAGACCCCCGGTAACTCTCACCGTCAGTAGTGCCGGCGTTTCCTGGACCTGCTTTGCGGCACTGATTAAAGCAGGTCGCTGTCGTTTCCCGCCGACTCCTGGTCCCAGGACTCCTCGCTGGACTCCTCTATGGTGGTAACATCCTCGTCAATCACCAAGGAAGTGGCGACGGCGCCCCGACTGGGCTCTTTGGCGCACGCGCCTTTCTTCTTTTGCGCTGCGGGCGCCGGCTTGGGTTGAGTGGGGGTCGGTGTCTGCCGCACCGGGCAGTTGGCGGCCAGGTGGTTCGGGTCTCCACACCTAAAACACTTGCGGGTCGCGGCAGTGGGGGTCGAGGTTGCGGGGGGCCGCTTCCCCTCGGGTTTGCCGGACGCGGGGCTCGGCTTCCCCCCCTTCCTGCCTTGCTGCTGGCGCCGCATCCCGACGTGTTGGAGGTCGGTTTCCACCTCTCCCGCCAGCTGGATCCATCCCACCAGGGTATCAGGCCTCCCTTGGTAGTAGCATCGGTCGAGGATGTTCGCGTTCAGCCCGTTCTTGAACGCGGTATACTTCATCACCTCGTTCCAGCCCCTGGCCGCCGCGCAGTGGCCCATGAACTCGGTAGCGTACTCTCGCATTGTGCGGTTCCCTTGCTCGATCCTTTGCAGCGCCTCGATGGCCTTCTCTTCCCTCAGGGGATCCCCGTACTGGCGAAGCATCGCTTGCAGGAAGTCGGCTACCGTGGCCAGCTCGGGCTTTCTTCCCGTGTATAGCCCCACGTACCACTTCCGTGCCGGTCCCCTCAACCGGGAAGCGATGTGGTTGACCCGGCTCGCCTCAGTGGGGTAGCCCGCTCCCCAGTGCGTGAAAAACGTGTTGCACTGGATGGTGAAGTATTCGACTTCGTCCCCATCCCCGTCGAACGTAATCTTTAGTTCTCTGGTCCCTCCGCCATCCCCCCCCCTGGGGGCGGCGGGGCCTGCTGGGGCTGGTACCACCGGGGTGGCGGGAGCAGGACCCACTGGTGCCGCTGGCACGGCCGGGGCTTCCGGGGCGGCGGGTACCGCTGGAGCCGCGGGCGGCACGGGAGGGGCCGGTCCACCCGGTGGTGGAGCCGGAGGGGCGGCCGGCGGTGGTCCCGCGGGACCACCCCCCCTCCGCCTGCCGGGACCGGGGCCGGCGGGACCGGTGCTGCGGGCGCGACGCCCTGGAGTGCGCGTATCTGGTCGCGGATCGCGCCTATGTTCTGCTGCATCTCCTCGGCCATCAGCACTCGGGATGCGTGGACCTCGTCATGGATTTCTTTCACCCAATCGAACAGCTCGTTGCGTAGCGCTCGGATTGGGTCCCCACCGCCGTAGGTGCCGAGTCCCTCGTCTCTGGCCTCGTCTTCCTCTCCTTCCCCTCCGCCTGTGGCGAGGACCCGGTATCGCTGCTCCGCGGCGTCCATAGCGGCCGTGGATTTCCTCGGGCTCCAGGTCCGCGGGGGGAAGGCGTCGACAGAGAAGGGTGCAGGGACCTTGAGTTTGCGTCTTGCCCCCGTTACCTTCGGGTCCAAGGGTTCCTCCTCCGTCGGGATGCTAGGCTCTCCGTTGTCTGGAGCCTTTGCCGCCATTGGGCCAGGTTGCCAGTCCAGATAAGTCCCAGAAAAAAGGGATTACTGTTATAATGTCAGAACTGGAACGAACTTCAGATGATTCCAATACTTGTTACAAAGTTAGGATCTTTATTGAAGAACTGCAGTGCTGAAGCAACAAGATAACAGTAATGCCGAGTCCTGGCATAAAGTACAATAAAGCTATCATTCACACGGGTTACAGACAAGTGTCTCTTTTCCCAGGCTTCGTTATCAGAAGGGAGGATGCCTCCCTGTGGTGAAGGCCAAATGGCCTGTCTTCAAAAGGGCACCTGTGGATGTTGAACAGAGACTATCTGTCGCCCTTCCTGGAGCCCTAAATATTTGGAATAGCTACGAGGGCAGGGTTAATTACTCAGGCTAAGGACTCTGTGTTAGTGTTAGGTTACAGCATGGAGTCGGTTTGGCCAAGGCAGACAGAGAGAAAGTTACAAGTTCTGACAGGAAGGAAGGAAGGAAGGAAGGAAGGAAGGAAGGAAGGAAGGAAGGAAGGAAGGAAGGAAGGAAGGAAGGAAGGAAGGAAGGAAGGAGATGAGGGGTGAGGGAGGTGGAGGTGGAAATAAAAGTAACTTTAAATGCATTCTCCAAGCAGCTAGCTAGCTTGGCTTTGGAGTAGTGATTTAAAGAGACAAATGCCTTCCCCAAGCTGGCCAGCAGATTTGAAAGTGCAACAGACACCAAACACCCAGGGATCTTCACCCTGCTGTCCACTCCTCTACAATCTCTCAGAAGAAGAAGAAGAAGAAGAAGAAGAAGAAGAAGAAGAAGAAGAAGAAGAAGAAGAAGAAGAAGAAGAAGAAGAAGAAGAAGAAGAAGAAGAAGAAGAAGAAGAAGAAGAAGAAGAAGAAGAAGAAGAAGATGATGATGATGATATTGGATTTGAGAGCCACATGTGGTGCCTGAGCCACAGTTTGGCCACCCCTGGTCTAAGGCATAATAGGAAGAGACTGCTTTACCAAAACAACTAGGAAACTATCAGGGAAGTTGTTTGATGAACTCTAGCTAAATTTCTTGGAGGAGGGCTCCACACATCCCTAGCCATGAAATCTTAAACAGAATAATACCCATCCAAGTCGACTGAAGTCAATGGGCTTAGAAGGGGATAACTCTGCTTAGGATGGCACTGTAAATTGGGGCTTTTCAGGGTGAATGGGTTGCACAGATCTCAGCTTAGGATCGTGACTTGAATGTTGATTGCTTGTGCAGAAAAAAAGATTTTTCAACAATTACCTCTAGTATTTTCCTTTAAAAATGCATACTTTATTATTTAACTATTCCAATCCATGCGTCTAAATTGTAAGCAATGTACTGAGATTCATAATCAAGTTGACGATTAGAATGGTACTAATACTTTGTTACGGACTGCAACATAATCTTATGGCTTTCTGGAATCAATGTGCATTTCATATACAGACACAGAACATGCAGATAAAATTAGCTTCAAATGTTGTTTTGCATTTTTTTTGTCTTTAAAAGGCAAGAGGAAGAAACAAAATCCCACCTTTTATATCTAAATTGTTGCCGCAGCAAAGTGGTTCTTTTCACAATAGCTACTTTTCTTTTAACAGCTGCTCCTTCGATTCCCTCCCCCTCCCTCCCCCCCTCCGCTTCTCTACTCTATTAAATTCAGTCATGTATCTCATTTTTGTCTTGGAGAACAACAACTCATCATGTTCAAAGTGAGTTGATTTTCACAGTTGTGATATTGTTCCTTTATGGTTGAATTATCATAGACTTGGATATTGTTCCTGGCAATACAAACAAAAATGGGGGGGGGGAATTATACCTGGCCTGGAGTCCAAGCAGAGAATCTTTGTGTCTGCATTGTTCTGTTGCATGTTTCAGAAGGCAAGGAGTATGACAATTCATGTTGCATGCCGAGGGATGCCTCAGCAGCTTTGTGGTTTGAAATTGACCCATACATTTGTTGAGGTTGCTATCTGCATGCATCTTGGGTATGAGGAATGTTGACAAACCCCCACCCCCAGCCCTCCATAACCCATGGGGTGCTTTTCTTCTGCATCTGATAGGGGAAGGATTTCGCTGATTCATTATTCTACTGAAGCAAACTAGCAATTTCACTGGTTCATTATTCTACTGAAGCAAACTAGCAACAGAATTATGCCTTGAAAAGTCAGTATGCCCATATGGGAGATACCCACCCCTTGGATGCCCCACAAAGAAGCAAGACCTTGAACACCATTGATCTCACCAGTTTCTGACAAAATATCGGTGTAACATTATTCCAAAAGAAGGGGCCAAGGATCCCCCAACGATATGCTATTTTTTTTTTACTACAACCTTCTTTATAAGAGCATACAAGGATTTCCTCTCCCCATTTATCCAACAACAGCCCTGAAAAGTAGGCTAGACTAAAAGTGTATAAACTGCTAAAAGTTGCCCAGTAAGCTTGATGGCCTAACTTGGATCTCCTCAGTCCTAATTCACAACCACTAAATCACATTGCCTCTCCAGAAGCCTTCAGTATGGCCAGGGGTAGAATTCCAGCAGGAGCTCCTTTGCATATTAGGCCACACACCCCTGATATAGCCAGTCCTCCAAGGCTCTTTTTTGTAAGCTCTTAGAGGATTGGCTGGATCAGGTGGGTGTGGCCTAATATGCAAAGGACTCCTACTAGAATTCTACCCCTGAGTATGGCTGATTAGCTAAGGGGATTACCACTGCTCTGAAAGCACGGCTCCATTGCTGTGGCCTCTCTCTCTCTCTCTCGGCTTGGCTTCGCGAATGAAGATTTAAGAGGGGTGCAATAGTCCACATCTGCTGCAGGCTCGCTGGTGGCTAACAAGACCAATGCGGGACAGGCAGGTCCGACCACAGTGGCTGCAGGGAAAAGTCTGATTTAGGGTTGGTGCTGTAGCAGTGCGATTCTTCCTCAATCTCCTTTTGTCCTCAAGACCAGCTATGCGTGTGTTCTCAAAGGAAGAGACAGCCTGGTGGATGGTGTGCCTCCATGCTTTGCGATCTGAGGCTAGGTCAGACCACTGGTGATGGTTGATGCGACAGGTGCCAAGGGATTTCTTCAAGGAGTCCTTGTACCTCTTCTTTGGTGCCCCTCTATTTCGATGGCCAGTGGAGAGTTCGCCATACAGGGCAATCTTGGGAAGGCGGTGGTTTTCCATCCTAGAAATATGATCTGCCCAGCGCAGCTGCGTCTTCAGCAGCAGTGCCTCGATGCTGGTAACCTCCGCCCGCTTGAGGACTTCAGTGTTGGTCACAAAGTCACTCCAGTGGATGTTGAGGATGGTGCGAAGGCAGCGCTGATGAAAGCGCTTGAGGAGTCACAGGTGATGACAGTATAAAACCCACGATTCGGAGCCGTAGATGAGGGTTGTCATCACAACCGCTTTGTAAACATTGATCTTTGTGCCTTTTTTCAGATGCTTGTTGCTCCACACCCTTTTGTGCAGTCGGCCAAATGCACGGTTTGCCTTTGCCAGCCTGTTGTCAATCTCCTTGTCGATCTTGGCATCTGAGGAGATGATGCACCCCAGGTAGCTGAACTGCTGGACTGTCTTCAGAACTGATTCACCCACAATGATGCAGGGAGGGTGATAATCTTCCTGGGGTGCAGGCTGGTGGAGAACTTCTGTCTTCTTCAGACTAACTTCTAGGCCGAATAGCTTGGCAGCCTCTGCAAAGCAGGACGTCATATGCTGCAGAGCTGATACCGAGTGGGAGACGAGTGCAGCATCATCAGCAAACAGTAGCTCTCGGATGAGTTTTTCCATTGTCTTGGAGTGGGCCTTTAGTCGCCTCAGGTTGAACAGGCTGCCATCGGTGCGGTAGCGGATGTAGACACCATCGTCATCATCTAGATCTACTGCGGCTCTTTGAAGCATCATGCTAAAGAAGACCGTAAAGAGAGTTGGCGCGAGAACGCAGCCTTGCTTTACACCTGTCCCTATTGGGAAGGGCTCCGAGAGGTCGTTGCAGTGTCTGACTCGGCCTCGCTGGTCTTCCTGTAGCTGGATGATCATGCTGAGGAACCTTGGGGGACATCCTAAACGTTCCAAGATTTGCCATAGGCCTTTCCTGCTAACGGTATTGAAAGCTTTGGTAAGGCTGACAAAAGTCACATACAGAGCCTTGTTCTGTTCCCTGCATTTCTCTTGGAGCTGCCTGAGAACAAATACCATGTCGGTGGTGCTCCTGTTAGCTCTGAAGCCGCACTGGCTCTCTGGGAGGAGTTCTTCTGCAATGGTGGGCACCAGTCTGTTCAGGAGTATTCTGGCAAGGATTTTGCCTGCGATGGAGAGCAGGGTTATCCCCCGGTAGTTGGAGCAGTCTGACTTTTCCCCTTTGTTCTTGTATAGGGTGATGATGATTGCATCGCGAAAGTCCTGTGGTAATTTGCCTTGTTCCCAGCAGGTGACAAGTACTTTGTGAAGTGAGCTATGTAGTACTGTGCCCCCATGCTTCCAGATCTCTGGTGGAATTCCATTAACTCCTGCTGCCTTGCCACTTTTCAGTTGCTTGATGGCTTTAACAGTCTCCTCTAGGGTGGGGATCTCATCCAACTGTTTTCACTGGTTGAAGTGGGGTGAGGTGGATTGCTGAATCTTGAACTACACGGTTGGCACTGAAGAGAACCTGAAAATACTCCAACCACCGGTTCAGTATGGATGCCTTGTCTGTGAGGAGCACTTGGCCGTCTGCACTTTGCAAGGGACTCTGAGCCTGATATGATGGACCATATACTGCCTTCAGGGCTTCGTAGAACCCTCTTAAATCACCAGTGTCTGCACACAGCTGGGTTCTCTCTGCAAGCTTGGTCCACCACTCGTTCTGAATGTCTCGAAGCTTGCGCTGGAGGTTGCTACATGCAGCGCGAAAGGTTGCTTTTTTTCCAGGACAGGAGGGCTGAGCAAGATGTGCTTGGTAGGCAGATCTCTTTTTCGCCAGTAAATCTTGGATCTCTTGATTGTTCTCATCAAAACAGTTTTTGTTCTTCCTTGTGGAGAACCCGAGGACTTCTTCAGAGATCTGCAGGATGGTAGTTTTTAGGTGTTCCCAGAGTGCTTCTGGAGAAGGGTCTGTGGGGCAACTGGGGTCCTCAATTCTTGACTGGAGCTTTGCCTGGAAGGCAGCTTTAACATCGGCTGACTGGAGACTGCCAACCTGAAACTTCCTCCGAGGGATACCTCCTCTCCTGGGTGTGGGTTTAAAGTGAAGACGGAGATTACAGCGTACAAGACGATGATCCATATGACATTCTGCATTGGGCATTACTCGGGTGTGTAAGACATCTCGAAGGTCTCTCTGGCACACCAGAATGTAGTCGATAAGGTGCCAGTGCTTGGACCGTGGGTGCATCCAGGTTGTCTTCAGACTGTTCTTCTGCTGGAAGATAATGTTGGTGATGGTGAGCTGGTGCTCCATGCAGAATTCTAGCAGGAGGCACCGTTGTCATTGCAGTTGCCAATGCCGTGTTTGCCAAGTACTTCTTTCCAGGCTTCCGAGTCTTTACCTACTCTGGCATTGAAGTCGCCAAGGACGATCACCTTGTCCTCTGTAGGGGTCTTCCGTACGAGGTTGTGTAGATCAGCATAGAACTTGTTCTTTTCTGCAGGATCTGCTTGAAGGGTTGGGGCATACACACTGAAGAGTGTTGCATGCTGCTTGTTTTGAAGTGGGAGGCACATGGACATGATGCGATCTGAGTGACCTGTTGGCAGGTTTTCGAGTTTGGAGGCAATGGAGTTCCTGACCATGAAGCCAACGCCAGAAAGGCGGCTCTCAGCCTTTGACTTACCTGACCAGTAGAGGGTATAACCAGCACTGTGTTCTTGAAGACTACCTTCCTCAGGGAAACGGACCTCACTGTGGCCTGATATACTGGCAAAGGGAAGGAGAGGACTGCAGAAGACCAAATTCAGGCTGTCCTAAGGATTGTTATAGTGACCCATCTAGGGCTGGCCCAAGGCTTTTGGGCACCCTAGGCAAACTATGACCTTGGCACCAAACTGGTTCAGCATTCTATTTTCTACAGTGACTCACCTTATGTTTTTGAGAAAGCAACAAATGCTGCACAAAAAAAATGCAGCTGCCACCACTGCGAACCCCAAGCAAATGGCACTCTGAAATACCCAGCCATTGCATATGAAGGTTAGATTCCAGCTTTTAACCACCTTCTTCTTCATTACTCCGTCCAACCATCCCCAAGATTCTAAGAAACTCACTCTGGTAACCATTAGGATGTGTTTTACTTGATCAACATGTTTATGCAGTGAAGAAGAAGAAAAATATCAACAAATGTGTGACATGGAAGATGCTGTTTCCAGACTAAAATCTTGACTTCCAAGATCCAAAAGAAAGCAGTGGAAAAGGGAAGAGGTGGCCATTAGAAAACCCTGGCCGGTGTCCCACTTTCAGAGGCTTCGTGGCTCACTTTTGGGTCTTGACTAGGGGTGTGCATTCAGTAAAACCCAGCATTCAGTGTAAACCGATATAAACTTATTGGTAATTTTCAGGTATTTTTAAGCCAAATACAGATCAGAGAATCTGATTTGGCTACTGGTATAGTTGAGCTCAAATAAAGCTGATATTATTCAGCTTTTATCTGGGTATATTCAGCTATACTGAATAACTGCTGGTGAAGAGGTTACTTTATTATTATTATTGTTGTTGTTGTTGTTAACATCATTATTATTAATATCATTATCATCATCTATATTAAACTTTAATGGGCTACAAAGTAACTTTCAGTTCCATTGAATTATACCTCGCCCCTCCCATGAACAGCCTTAAAGCCAAGCACTGCAATGTATTTGCAAATGACTTTGCATTGCAGGCTTGCAACCTTGCAAGGTTGTTGCTGGCTTCAAATGTGATGGTTGGTGTATACTGCTCCTGCTGAGAGAAGAGAATCAGGTGGACACAACCCTCTCCCTCTCACTTTCGGAGGCCTTCCCTGGGCAAATAGCGTATAGGGTTTCTTCAGGTTTCCCTTGGCTTTGAAAGAAAACAAAACATTACTTGGCTTCTGTGTATTGAGCTAGCCTTTGTTCAGGTGTGCTAGTTAAAGGAACTGCCTACCCTACCCTTTTGAATGCTCTGCTGGGCTTCTACCATCCTTGCTTCTGCAAAGAAAGGAAAAAAAAAACCTGCTGGGATTCTCTGGTGTGACATTGGTTTGTTTTGTTGGGTTTGCACTGCTGCCACGTTGGCACCGGGTTGTGCTCCTGGGCACTGGTGCACTGGTTCTGCTCTCGAAAAAGATACAAACAGATGTATGCAATCTTGCACTAAAAAGATTCCCCAAATGAACAAAGGAGGAGTTAAGTGTACCTTTAAGACCAACAAAGTTTTATTCAGAACGTAAGCGTCCGTGTGCTCCAATCACCCTTAATCAGAGAGTGAAGTTTGAGTTCAGTGGCACCTTTAATGGAACAAAGTTTGAGTTCAGTGGCATTTTTAAGACCAACAAAGATTTATTCTGCGTATAAGCTTTTATGCACACACACACACCCCTTCAGATGCCAAGCGCACAAACGCTTAAACCCAGAATAAAGCTTTCTTGTTCTTAAAGGTGTCGCTGGACGCAAATGTTGTTCTGCTGCTTCAAACTAACACAGCTGCTCCTCTGAATCTACCAACCCGAAATGGAATTGAATCCAAGTACGGATTTCAAGGCAGGACGTCGACCTCAGCTGATTTACACAGCAAAAAATAAATTTACTTGTTTTTAGTTCACTTTATGCAGCATGGTTTAAATAAAGGTCAAGCTTTGGTTTCTTTTGAAAGCCCAGCACAAAGCAATTGCTTTAATCCCTTCACCATACATAACCTGAAGCCACATATAATTTTCATCATGATTGTTTTGATTTCCTCCCCTAGTCAGTATAACATGTTTTACCATAAATCATTGGGGCCATATATGGCAACACACTGTTAAAAATTGAATTAGAAGAACATTGTGACCATATGTTTTCCACTGCAGGGAATATCTACAAAGCATCTGGGGAGAGATTGGAATTGACAGAGGAGATCCTACCCTTTCAGCTGAGCTGCTAGTGAAAACCAGCTTTTATGACAGAGCAAAGCTGAGATATTTTGCAACAGCTATATCTATATATCTATTTTTGAAGGCAAAGCCAGCTTTGGCTAACCGGCTCAGGCAAGTTCACGGAGGTTGAACTGAGGCATCAAACTGAAGCACAGAGCACAAAAAAATTGGCAAAACACTTTTTGTCAATTTGCTTCCAAATCTGCTAAGCTCCACAAAAGATGTGTGTGTGTGCTCGGGGGGGGCGGGGGGTGCACCCTGAAGTAAAATCAGCCTGCTTTGTTTAAAATTTATGTGACATTTGTCTGAGAGTCCTAGTTTTAGTTGGTTGAAATCAGTATCCATCAGCCTTTGATTCAGCAATGCAGGTTTGGAATGTTATGGACAAGTTTGTGGGGGGATAAGTATATGTGCCTAAGGACAGATGTAGTCTAATTTGGGTAGGAAGTGGCACAGAAGGGAAGGTAAAAGGCAGTACTACAGTGAACAGGAACACAACACAAGTATTATGGTAGTGCAGAAAGGTGAATGTTTCTTCCCCTTACCTACAGTGTGAATTCAGAAAAAGTATCTTGGTGTGAGCATCTAGTTACATGGAGGCCACAGAACCGTGATTTCCACCCACTCAAAAAGGGAGGGTACCATAGGGTACTTTTGCATAAGGACCAATTTATAATAGAGATCCAACTGTCCTTGATGAGGGCCAGGGCCTTTTCTGCCCTGGCCCCTGCCTGGTGGAACTCTGCCAGGGAACATCCGTGCCTTCAGGACTTGCAATGCAGAGATGTTCTGCCAGGCATTTGGTTGAGGACAGAAACAGTCTGGCACTCTCAGGGTGGTTTCGCACAAGAGATTCAGCCTGACCTAGAAATGGCTCCCATTCGATTCAAAGGCGCACGTTCACACAAGCACATCTGCCCTCCAAGCCCAGCACGTCCCCAGCCTATCCCCAGACGCCTCCTAGTCACATTTAAAGCTACCTGAATTCTCCCAGTAGCATCCCCCTAGGCTGCATAATCCCCTGCTCTGAAGGCCCTGGCACGACTCATGAGCAGAAGAGATGGGTTATTGTGCCAGGCTGTTTGCAGCACCTCCGGGGGTTTTTTTCCCAGGAACCTCTCTCTGAGGTGCGTTTGTGTGCTTTCCTGAGTGAGCGCACACACGAGGGTCTTATTGTAGAAAAACCTCCCTTTCTGTAGGAGTGGGTACTTAAGCTGGGCTAGCAGTTTGAAGATGCAAGCACGGACTTCTGCCGGGATCCTGCTGCTTCAAAGGGGGCTGTCTGATCCTTCTGAAGCTGACATAACTGAAGCAGGTTTTTTCCAGGATGAGATAATATCGGGTCAGTTTCCCGGTGTGATAGAACCCTCATACGCAGGGCTTACTTTGAGCAGGAACACACAGGAATGCAGTTCCAGCTGGATTGGTACCAGGGGGAGTGTCCTAATATGCAAATGCTGGCTTTTTTGGTTCAAAAAGCCCTGCGTGGAACAATAGTGATGTCAGGGGGTGTGGTCTAATTTGCAAATGAGTTTGTGTGGGATTTTTCTGCTAAAAGGTGTAGAAAATCTAGGGAAATCCCCTTTTCTCCATATCTCCTCCACCTAGGGGGCTTGCAGGTGCTGAAATGGCCTTCATCTTAAATGTAGGATTTAATACTGCCTGTTTGGAGGAGTTATTCTAATGCATTTTAATATTATTTGTATGTATTTGGTTTTGATGTAAGCCAGCCTGAGCTCTGCTTGCAGAGAAAGGTTGCCTAGCAAATTGATACAAACAAACAAAGGGGAGGGATTCCTTTAAGATGCTATTTCAGTATTGCTTTGTTGTATACACAGATTGAATAGGGTTTCCAGCTGTGTAGGCACATGATAGGAGATGGGGGGGGGAATTGCCTATGAAGGGTGGAGTTTGACAAGGATGTGATCTCACTTCTGGGTGGCACATTAGGGATTTCCCCTCATCTCTATAGTAAAGACCATAGAGATAAGGAGAAATTTGCAGATAATCACTATGAAGGGTTGTTGTTGTTGGGTTTTTTTTTAATTTCCTAAGCTCTGCTCACAACCTGAGTTCGATACCAGGTGGAAGCTGGGTTTTCAGGTAGCCTGCTCAAGGTTGACTCAGCCTTCCATCCTTCCGAGGTCGTTGTGAAAGCAACATCACCCCAGAGTCGGAAATGACTGGTGCTTGCACAGGGGACCTTTCCTTTCCAGCTTCTTGAGGGTGGGAGATTGGGGCTGAGAAATTCCCAGCCAGGTCCAGTTAACTGGAAAATCTAGGCTTGGATAGCAAGAATGGGGATTTGTAAGTGAAAAAGACCTTTCTGAATACAGTGGGTGAATACTGTGGGTGAATGGATCAGCAAAAAATAGTAATACATTCCAAATTGGTATTATTCTGAACCAATTTTGGAGGGTTGCTGATTATGTTATGTGCAAAGAAAATATGCAGATCCATGAAAAAGTGCCAATGGGTATGTGTTAACAGACCGTGATACACAGAGACAGTGCAAATTAAAACAATCTGTACATTTTCAATGCTCTCCACTTATTGGATTTGTGCTATATCGGATATGTGCTATATACGTGGTATCCAGGTTTTAACAGTGACCCTGATTCAAAAATTCTACTCAAAGAGGGGGGGAGCCAAATCTCTTTTCTATTTAGCCACTCAGAAATGGAATTCATTAGTTCTAAACACAAAGAAACAACTATAAATTCCATCAAGATGACACCTTTTTAAAGCTGCAAATTGAAGCTAACAGATCAAAATGAATTAGACCTGCTAATCTGTTCACAGAGGTGTAAATTCTTAATCAGGCTCTATTAACAGGTTGACAATATCATTTAATAGCATTACTTAAATTTTGAGCAAGCCATCTAATCTGGCAATGCAAAGGTAGCATTTATGAGGTTTTTAAAAGACATTTTGTTCATTATTGTTGCATATTTTTTAACGATAATCTAAGCATGAAGTGCATTGCAATGACACATTGCTTTAACACCTTCTGGCTTTAAAAAGATGCTTATTGTAGTCTCAGCGCAGTTCTTCTGTCCCTTTGGAGAATCCAGTGGATTCTTCGCAATTGCTAAGCATATTTGATTAACTCAATGTAAGTTACCTACCAAGAACAACCAGCATTTTCCCACCTCTGATGTTTTTTCTGGCATGCACATATGAATGTTATGGGACTAAACCCAGCTTGCTGGGGATGAAGTGTAGATGACTGGGGAAGGCAATGGCAAACCACCCCATAAAAAGTCTTCCATGAAAACATCATGCTGTGACATCACCCCATGGGTCAATAACAACTCAGTGTTTGCACAGGGGACTACCTTAAACAAGGATTTTTGGGTAGAAGTAGAACATCACATAAATACATGGACACATGAAGCTTTCTTACACTGAATCAGACCATAAGTCCGTCAGAGTACATATTGTCTGCTCAGACTGGCTCATTGACTTTGCAATCCCAGGAGACAGCAGAATTAAAAAAGAAAAAAGAAAGAACAGGAGAAGACCATGAAATACCAAGACCCATGAAAAGAGTTAGAGTGTCTCTGGAAGAAGAAAGTTACTGTCATGCCAGTCTGAGACAGAGGTCCTCCATGTCATCGACTGCTTGATCCCTTAAACTAGGGATGACGTGAGTTGAACCTGAGTGGAACCTTCTGCATGCCAAGCAGATGCTCTGCCACTAAGCCATATTTGTATTACTTTAACTGTTCTATATGATTTTAACCAGGACTTTTTGGGTAGAAAAAGCCCAATAGGAAATCATTTGCATATTAGGCCACACCCCTGACACCACCATTGTTTCACACAGGGCTTTTTTGTCGAAGAAGCCTAGCAGGAACTCACTTGCGTATTAGGCTGCACCCCCTGATGCCAAGCCAGCCGGAACTACGTTCCTGTGCATTCCTGCTCGGGAAAAAAGCCCTGATTTGAACTCTTTTGAATATTATTTAAAAAGTTGTTTTAAGGAGGTTTGTTTGGGAAAGGGGGTTATTTAACTTGTTTAATTTAATTTTAAATGGTTATATGCCTTAGATCCATGTGGTTAGCCGTGTTGGTCTGAAGCAATAGAACAAAGTAGGAGTCCAGTAGCACCTTTAAGACCAACCAAGTTTTATTCAGAATGTAAGCTTTCATGAGCATGCATATTTCATCAGATGAAGGAATGGTGTACAGTGAAGAGAGTTGCGTATTGCTGGTGGGCAGTGGTTAAGCAATATGTTATATGCCTTGTAAGGGCAGATATGTGAATGGGATTATGCATTAAATTATTCAACAACAACAATAACAAAAAAGAAGACGAATAAGAAGACTTGTCAGTTCGATTCTGATGGAAGCTGGGTTCAGGCAGCCGGCTCAAAGTTGATTCAGCCTTCCATCCTTCCGAGGTCGGTAAAATGAGTACCCAGCTTGTTGGGGGGTGGGGAAGTGTAGACAACCAGGGAAGGCAATGGCAAACCACCCTGTAAAAAGTCTGCCATGAAAACATTTCAGTTTCAGTTTGCTTTATTACGGCCCATGACCAAATGCACAGCACAATGCAGGCCAACAACAACCACATAAAAATTGTAAAAATCAAGATGGACCTCAATAGGTAAAACGTAAGAGATTTAAAAAATAAATGTGAAAATAAAATATAGGACATTAGTATGAATAATGAGATATGACAAATAATACAATAGTGGTCAAACATCTTCTAGCTTAATAAATATAGTACATATAATAAAAAAATTAAAAATTATACAGCTCCAGAAAAAATATTAACTAGAATGCACTGGTTAAAATTACAATCTGTTACCTTGACATTAACTTGTAAGAACCATAAAATGCAATTTGATTGCATGGGAACAAAATTTGGCAACTTTATGCATAGTCTCTGTATTTATATCAGTTTCAGTAGCATTTGTGTAGTAGTATACAGAGTACTCAGGCATTTAAGAAAAGATAAAATACAAGCTTGGAAATATTCAAAAAACAGTCAGTTCAGGACCCCTTCTTTACATAATCCTCACGAATTCTCCTAGCTGCTGCCATAAATTTGGCACAATTAATTGTGAATTGGGGGTTAAAATCTGATAACAGCGTATTTCTGATTTTGAAATCAGAAAACCCAAGACATCCCTTCAACAAAGAATAAATGTACCTGGCTCATATGCCAGGGTATAGGCCACACCCAAACAAAACATGGTCAATCGTTTCAACTTTATCTGCACCACAAGGACAAATCCGCTCAGCCATAGGCACTTTTCTAAAGCGGCCCTCAACGACTGCTGAAGGAAAGATATTACAACGGGCCATAGAAAAGGCCCTTCTGTGAGATGGTATTGTTAGAGTTGAGAGATAGGGGGCTGGAGCTAACACATATCTCCTTTGAGGGGGAGCTAGATAATCCGGGACCTTGGCAATATCATCCTGTCTCTCAATGTTTTGTAGTCTCTGTTTGACTATGGCCCTGGCTTGATCCAGGGCCATTATCTGGAGAGATTCAGATGAAAAGCCAAGCATAGACAATTTCTGATGGATGGCTCTAACCCAAGAGGAACAATAACTATCCCTTAAAATCAACGATGTGATATTCGTGGGGCAATGGCTGAGATTAAGCCAAGTGGTGATTGAAAGTAGGCTCACCCTAGCCTCTATCCTTAGCAAGCCAGTTTCCAAGCGTAGTACTGCATTGGAAACGCAGGTTGGAAAGTGGAAAATGGCTCTCAAGAATTTGGACTGAAATTTCTCAAGGGGATCAAAACTTGATAAGGATGGACCCAACATAGTTCCATAGGTGAGTTGGGGTATTGTTTTGGCCAAGTAGAGTTTTAATACAACTGGTATAAAATGCCCTCCTTTCGTGAGAAAAAAACCTAATGGTGGCCTGGGTCGATTTGCGACCAGAATTGGCAGCATATTCGTGGTGAGCCTTCTTTGACCCTGAGGACTGAATCATGACCCCCAAATATTTGTAAATTGTTACCTGTTGTAGACTATGGCCATTTATATTCCATCTCCTTTGCCTGGGTTTTGGGCCAAAAGCCATTACTTTTGTTTTCTGATAATTAATCTCTAAGAGGTTATGATCACAATAAAGACCAAATTGAGCTAATGCCCTTCTAAGGCCTCCTGGTGTTCTAGACAGCAAGATTGTGTCATCTGCAAAGAGTAAGGCTACCAGTTGCCTATCTGCCAGGGAGGGGGGATGAGTATCGACTAGATGGAGGTTGCTGACCATATCATTAATAAAGATGGCAAAAAGGGAAGGGGCCAGCACGCAGCCTTGCTTGACTCCTTTTAAAGTTGGAATAGGGTCAGTAAGGAGACCTTGCTTATTGCACCTGACCCTAATAGACGTGTTGGTATATAATGCCTGGATCAGGAATAAAAGTCGCCTGTCAATTAAGGTGGAGGTTTTGATGCGACGTCATCCCAGGGTCAGAAATGACTGGTGCTTGCACAGGGGACTACCTTTACCTTTTAAAGATAATAACAACAGCTAGATCTGGCCCTTTTAAAATAACTAGGTGGGTGGGATCCACCTAAAAGTGTACCCTGACTTCAAAGGAAGGACAACAGCACAGAAGAATTTAAAATCCAGTTATTAGATCACTTACTCAAAGAAATGTTGAAATCTTGTCAAAATATTTTAGAGCAATCTTATTTTACAGAACAAAAGAAATGATATCCCCTTTTATATACGTATATCATTCCAAAAAGAGGTCTTTCTTGTTGAGTGGTGGGAAGAGTATTCAAATTGCTCCCACACAATTTTAACTACATATATTATGATGTGTTCTTCAACCATTTCCTTTTTCCCTTTTTCATTGCAAGGTGGTTTAAATCTTTTCTTAGAGTTCATCAAGAAAAAAGGAAACAGTATCTCTTGATGCAAGAAACTCAGAGACAGAAGCAGAAAATTGTGTTCTAGAATAAGAATGTTAATAACCCTTAATCTTTGTGATGACTACATTTAGGATTTGAACTATTGAATTAGAATTCCATGAAACATTTGACTGTGAATTGTATGCTTCTTCGATATAAAGTTTTTGATATATTCACACTATACATTATTTAATCAAATACACACACACAGGTGTACATTTGTTCTTATTCGGGGCTGCTTCACACATATCTGTACACCTAATTGCTCCTACACATGAACAAGCCATTGTGGATCAAATGCCACATACAGAATTTTGATACCACCTAAAGTCAACTCAATAGCATCAGATATCAAGCCACTGGGAATCATCACATATTACAGAGTACATGGTTTAGGTCTGGGGTCCACACACTGTTTATAGTCAGATGTGAGTTGTGATTTCTTCATAATTCTGGCATGTGAAGTGCTCCGTCTGAATCAGGATTGTAACACATGTGGAAAAAGGGGCTTCAGTTTTCCCTCACTTGTGCTATTTTACCAACCTGAAACAATTGTGGGATGACATTACTGGGCCTATTGGGAAACCAATGTGTATCCCAGGAACATAAGAACATAAGAGAAGCCATGTTGGATCAGGCCAATGGCCCATCCAGTCCAACACAGTGGCCAAAAAACCCAACTGCCATCAGGAGGTCCACCAGTGGGGCCAGGAACCTAGAAGCCCTCCCACTGTGCTCCCCTCCAAGCACCAAGAATACAGAGCATCACTGACCAAACAGAAACATATGAGTTTCCCCAACCAAATAACCCTCTGAAACTGGTTGCAAGAATGGCACAAGGGAGGGAAAACTGAAGGCCCTTCTATGCCTATGGTCATATGGTCAATGCCAGGGGTGGCCAAACTTCCTTAACATAAGAGCCACATAGAAAAAATGTTAGATGTTTGAAAGCCACAAGACAGAAGGGAGGGAGGGAGAGAGAGAGAGGAGGGAGGGAGAGTTGGAAAGGAAGCAATTTTAACTTTAAATGCATTATCCAAGCTGCTGGCTGGCTTGACTTGGAGAAGTGATTTAAAGAGCCAAATGCCCTCTCCACCTAGGCTGGAGGAGGCTTCAAGAGCCACACAATGTGTGTGAAAGAGCCACATGTGGCTCCCAAGCCACAGTTTGGACACCCCTGGTCTATGCCAGGGATGGGTATGAGCGGCTTAATTTGAGAGTGGTAGATAATGTCTCCACAGTGTTCACAATATGAGATCCAATTCCAGTGTTGCAATACTAAGCATGGGGATCATTTGCTCTTGTATTTCAGCACTGGGGCACACTCATCCACAATCTAATCTATATCCATAAGGACCACACTAAGTGAGTCTCTTATTCTAATGGAGAGATCAGCCTTTAGCAGCTGAGGTGGCATTCCGAACCGTAACAATGAAATGCTATTGATTTTGAAGGTCAGGCCTGTATTAAAATAATGGCATATGAATATCTGCTCTGAATTTTTTAAAATTTATTTATAGGAGAAGGTGCAAACTATTTGGGGGAGGGGAGAAACTACAGCACGATGGGATAGAGAAGGTAGAGAAAGAAGTGCTTTTCTCCCTTTTTCACAATACGAGAACTCCTGGACTGCTGAGCAGTCGGGTTAGAACTGATGGAAGGAAGTACTTCTTCACCCAAAGGGTGATTAACACATGGAATTCACTGCCACAGGAGGTGGTGGCGTCTCCAAGAGTAGACAGCTTCAAGAGGGGACTGGATAAGCATATGGAGCAGAGGTCCATCAGTGGCTATTAGCCACAGTTTATCATTGGGGCTCTCTGTCTGGGGCAGTGATGCTTTGTTTTCTGGGTACTTGGGGGGCACAGTGGGAGGACTTCTAGTGTTCTGGCCCCACTGGTGGACCTCCTGATGGCACCTGGAGTTTTTTGGCCACTGTGTGACCCAGAGTGTTGAACTGGATGGACCATTGGCCTGATCCAACATGGCTTCTCTTATGTTCTTACGTTCACTATAAATCCTTCATGTTGACAGCTGAATCCTCTAGCTGACAGAATGTTCATGAGCATTCCATAACACCACAACATCTCAGTCAGCGATGGAAGAAGACTGATTGCGATAGAGTGACATCACAGCAGTCCCGAAATGGCAGAGTTCTCAAGGACTTCATTTATCTTCATTGAACTCAGCCATTGCCTTTTCTCCCTCAGACCTCTACCTTCTTTGATCAAATCAGCCGAACTATTATCCTTCTGTGAGTATTTTGTACTTTAGTTTGACACCTTCCTCAATTGCAGCAAAAATCCTCATTAAATACCACTCGGAAGTCAACAGGCGACTTTTACATCATAATACTGGATTTCAGCCTAAGAATTTATTGAAATTGACTGACTTGAGAACTATAAGTAACATGGAGTTTAATAGACAGAGTGGTGCTGGCAGTCAGCCATTCTCATCAGGGGCTGTTGGAATTTTATTTGCCTTCACAGAGCCCTACTAAAATATTATCTGGCATTTACCGACTACTCAGCAGAAGACAAATTCAAAGAGTTCCCTCTTCTCTGCTTCTTACAAAGCCTATCTATGTACGTTCCGTTGCACTAGTGCAGCATAGTGACTAAGAAACTGGGCAGAGAACCAGGAAATCCCCAGTTCAGATAAGCAGAGTAAAAGAAAAAGAAATTGTCTGCTAGATCAGGGGGGAAAAAAGAAAAGGAATCATTGCTTCAGCATCATTTCAACGCCTGACACTCAAGCACTTTCCGGGATCTCGCAAACAAGGCATGGAGGTAGACCAGTTTCTCCGATTCAGGGCTCATTGCCTCTTGCCTCCAGCTTGAACCTTTGGGTGGATTCATACATTACAAATTCCTCGTATTTGTTTTATTTATTTTATCAGATATATATCCCGCCCTCCCCCAACAGGCTCAGGGCGGCTATCAACAGTTTAAAAACATTAGCAATTTACAAACATATTAAAATTAGATCTATAAAAACATTTCCATATGTATTAGAAATCCGAGATGGCAAGCTTCTGATTTCCATTATATTAATTCAGTGAGATTGTCGATGCTGAAGGTAATAGCCACCTCCCCCTAACCATTAAAGGCGAGTTTGAAAAGTTCGGTCTTATAGGCCCTGTGGAACTGCGGCAGGTCCCGCAGAGCCCTGATGATTTCGGGGAGGGCATTCCACAAAGTGGGGGCTATTACCGAGAACGCTCTGGCTCTAGTGCTGGTCAGTGTTCCCTCTAAGCTGAGCTAGTATGAGCTAGCTCACAATTTTTTAGCCTCCAGCTCACACATTTTTGTCATAGCTCAGGAAAAATGGCCGCAGGGAAGACTAGTTTATGCAGTAGCTCACAACTTTAATGCCAGTAGCTCACAATTTAATGCCAGTAGCTCACAAAATATAATTTTTGCTCACAAGACTCCACAGCTTAGAGGGCACATTGGTGCTGGTCAATCGAGCTTCTTTCGCTCCAGGGATCTTAAGGAGATTTTGAGACCCTGAACGTAGTGCTCTCTGGGGTACGTATGGGGAAAGGCGGTCTCGAAGGTAGACAGCTCCCAGGCCATATAAGGCTTTAAATGTTATAACCAGCAACTTGAAGAGAATAATATAATCCAGCAGCTGCAAAGTGGAGGAGTGGGGAATCAAACCTGGTTCTCCAGATAAGAGTCTGCACACTTAACCACTACACCAAACTGACTCCCAAGTAGGCAAGTAGGGATTTGCTATATCCTGATGGTTAAAGCGTTGTGCAATTCATTATACACACACACACACACACACACACAATATGGCCCTATCAGGTGGTAACTGCCATGGTTGCTTTTGTATGGAGGTCCCCCTTTGCCTCCATGGAAGGAACAAGAGACTTGTTGGGCAAGTCTCACCCATATGGGTATTTTTGGGGGGCAGAGCCTTTGGTTTAACTGCTCTGCCTGCCTCTCTAATGGGCAGAGAGCCAGTTTGGTGTAGTGGTTAAGTGTGCGGACACTTATCTGGGAGAACCGGGTTTGATTCCCCACTCCTCCACTTGCACCTGCTGAGATGGCCTTGGGTCAGCCATAGCTCTGGCAGAGGTTGTCCTTGAAAGGGCAGCTGCTGTGGGAGCCCTCTCCAGCCCCACCCACCTCACAGGGTGTCTGTTGTGGGGGAGGAAGGTAAAGGAGATTGTGAGCCGCTCTGAGACTCTTCGGAGTGGAGGGCGGGATATAAATCCAATATCTTCTTCTTCTTCAGTCTTCGCATTCCATTGGCCTCCATGCTCTACTGGCTTATGCTGGTCACCAGCCTTAGAGCTGGGTAGGAATTATTTCACCCCTTTCAGTTTGGCCTGGAGTAGGGGCATTTTTGGCCTACCTCACATGTAAATTGGCTGAGGGTCAGTGGCATGCGTTAGGTTTCCCTTGGCAGGAATCAGGCTGGTTTGGTTTGGGTTGAGAGCACCAACACTTAGCAACCCCCCCCCCCTTGATTGTCAGGTGCTTTGGAGGTAGAGCCGGCCCTGCCACTGGGCAAACTAGGCGATTGCCTAGGGTGCCAGCCTTCTGGGGGCACCAAATTTGGCACTCCTAAGTGACTCAATGATGTTATCAGTGCGGAGGGGGGTGCCAGAAGTTAGTCTTGACTAAGGTGCCAGACAGTCTAGGGCTCTTCCTGCTTGGAGGGGAATGCAGATGGCCTGTGAGGCCCCTTGGACTAGGCGTCCCCTCATGTTCAGAGGCTTGAGGTGGCTGGCCACATTTTAGGGGGTTACTTGCATGCTTCGCACCTGGTTTGTGCCAGGGGCTCAGTAGCTCACCCAGTGTTGGCCAGGGAAGGGACCGGGATATATCCCTTTGTCTCAGCTGATATATACAATTGGCCCTTGCTGAGTTGCAGTTCATTTATCTACAGTTAAATTCAATAAAGCTGCTCTTTATTTATACCACCACACCTGAGTGAGTCCCTTTATTCCAACTCTGAGGGCAAATAGATTCTGATTCTAAGCAATCCAATAGAAGCTTCTTCCCAGAGAATGGATCAACACGGGATCACCATTGCTACCCTTGTCAGTTTATTGCAGTGAGCAAAACACATTGTTTTGTGTACTTTTGCAGAGCCATTCCATGCAGAGTTACATTGACAACAATGGACTTTAAAGAAGAAGACGAGTTGGTTAGAGAGCCAGTTTGGTGTAGTGGTTAAGTGTGCGGACTCTTATCTGGGAGAACCAGGTTTGATCCCCCACTCCTCCACTTGCTGCTGCTGGAATGGCCTTGGGTCAGCCATATCTCTCGCAGGAGTTGTCCTTGAAAGGGCAGCTGCTGTGAGAGCCCTCTCAGTCCCACCCACCTCACAGGGTGTCTGTTTTGGGGGGAGAAAATATAGAAGATTCTAAGCCGCTCTGAGTCTCTGATTCAGAGAGAAGGGTGGGGTATAAATCTGCAGTCTTCTTCTTCTTATACCCCACTTTTCTATGTCCTAAAGAGTCTTAAATCAGCTTACAATCTTGTTCTCTTCCTCCCCTCACAACTGTCATCTGATGAGGTAGGTGGGACTGAGAAAGTTCTGAGAGAACTGGGACTGGCCCCAGGTCATCCAGCAGATGTAGAGAACTGAGGACTCCAGATTAGAGTCCACCACTCTTCATGTAGAGAACTGATGACTCCAGATTAGAGTCCACCACTCTTCATGTAGAGAACTGAGGACCCCAGATTAGAGTCCACCACTCTTAATCACTGCGCACATTGGGTGCAGCTCTTCTCACATAGCAAATGTTACAGGTGGGCTGTGATCACACACATTCAATAATGCACTTTCAGTCCACTTTCAATGCACTTTCCTAACTGGATTTTGCCAGTTCAGACAGTAAAATCCAGTTGGAAAGTGCAAAGAACATGGATGGGAAGTGCATTATTTAGGGGGTGTGATTGCAGCCGCGTTTTCAAGATCCTGAGGACTATGCAAGTAATTTGGGCAACTGTCAAAGCAGGTCTTCACGGGCAAAGCCATAATGTCCCTGTATAAATCGATGGTGCAGTCTCATTTGGAACACTGTATACAATTCTGGTCGCCACACCTCAAAAAGGATATTATAGCACCGGGAAAAGTGCAGAAAAGGGCAACTAGAATGATTTAAGGGTTGGAACACTTTCCCTATGAAGAAAGGTTAAAACGCTTGGGGCTCTTTAGCTTGGAGAAACGTCGACTGAGGGGTGACATGATAGAGGTTTACAAGATTATGCATGGGATGGAGAAGGTAGAGAAAGAAGTACTTTTCTGCCTTTCTCACAATACAAGAACTCATGGGCATTCAATGAAATTGCTGAGGAGTCGCGTTAGAACGGATAAAAGGAGGGACTTCTTCACCCAATGGGTGATTAACATGTGGAATTCACTGCCACAGGAGGTGGTGGCAGCTGCAAGCATAGCCAGCTTCAAGAGGGGGTTAGATAAAAATATGGAGCAGAAGTCCAGCAGTGGCTATTAGCCACAGTATGTGTGTGTGTGTGTGTATATATATATATAAATTTTTGGCCACTGTGTGATACAGAGTGTTGGACTGGATGGGCCATTGGCCTGATCCAACATGGCTTCTCTTATGTTCTAAAGCCAGAAAATTATACATGCATGATCACGGATATAAGATCTCCCTGGGACCATTCGGCAGAGACATTGCAGTTGATTTTACTTTTATTTTTGTGCACAGTAAACCCCCCCCCCCCTTCTCCTCCTGATTACTTATATACAGAAGTGCATTTACGTTCATGCTGAAGTCCCAAATTATCCAATTGCACGTAAATGTCCTTATTGGATTGTCTATAGCATTGTGGCACAAAACACATATATGTTTACCTAATGTGCCTTGCTCATAACTTCAGAATAAGAAGAGTCAGATTGTGCTGGTCAGGGGTTGTTTGGTAGAAAAATAAGTGGCGGAGCTCATCCAGGGATTGCTATGCAGCTGCATTGACTATTCAATGGACAAGGTAGGTGGGGAGGAGGAACCCTCAGAGACGTTCAGGAGCTGTGCTCCTGTGAGCTCCTGCTGAATTCAAGCCTGACTGAAGTATTTTTTCTTTCCCTTTCCTGTCCCCAGACCTATTTTTGGGGTGGGGGAAGGTAGATTGATGAGCTTCATTTAGAATTTGCCCTGTAAACATGTACAAATTGTTTATTTAACTGATGTCATCTAACACTCCATTGGTATAGTGTGTCCCAGGGATTTTTTTCTGGAAGAAAAAGGTGCCGGAACTCTCAAGAGAAGAAGAAGAAGACTGCACATTTATACCCCACCCTTCTCTCTGAATCAGAGTCTCAGAGCTGCTTACAATCTCCGATATTGTCTCCTCCCACAACAGACACCCTGTGAGGTGGGTGGAGCTGAAAGGGCTCTCAGGACAACTCCTGAGAGGGCTTTCAAGGACAACTCCTGTGATAGCTATGGCTAACCCGAGGCCATCCCAGCAGCTGCAAGTGAAGGAGTGGGGAATCAAACCGGTTCTCCCAGATAAGAGTCCACACACTTAACCACTACACCAAACTGGAGGGAAATGAAGGAGAAAAACCTTGTTGGGGAGGGACGGTGGCTCAGTGGTAGAGCATCTGCTTGGTAAGCAGAAGGTCCCAGGTTCAATCCCTGGCATCCCCAACTAAAAAGGGTCCAGGCAAATAGGTGTGAAAAACCCTGGAGAGCCACTGCCAGTCTGAGTAGACAATACTGATTCTGATGTACCGAGGGTCTGATTCCGTATAAAGCAGCTTAATATGTTCATATGTTCAAACAAAGCGGTGTTCTTTGTGAACTTTTAAACATTTGTTTGAGAATTTTGTTTCCACAAAGAGGTTCTGGAACTCCATTACCCTGTGTTTCCCCAGAAAAAAAAGCCCCGTTCAGTCTGTTCTAAATACTGGCTGATCAGATTTCAGTTTCTCATTGAAACAGTCTTCTTCTAATCTTGTTTGTTAACTCTCTTCCCCCCCCCCCCACCCACGCACTCCATGGACCATAGAGGTTGGTTTCTTTCTACTAGTGGAAGTTCTTATCTAAGGCATTCTCAGTAATTACAAACAGCGCTGAAGAGGTTTTTCTTTTTCTTTTTCTTTCCTCCTGCAGTCCTCACCAATTAACTACTGAGGCCTTGTCTTTTAGACTGTTTCTGATCCAGAGGCTGTTATAGAAATATTCTCCCCTTTATTACTTTCTCTTTGGTAGGTTACAAAAGGGTGTGGCAGGGTGAAGGTTCCGTGGAGTTAAAAGAAGTATGAGTAGCCTGTCTGTTTTCTTCATTTTCTTTTCTTTAAGTCCACAATTGTCTTAACCCTTACAACCCTTTAAAGGCCATTTTAGGTAGAGTTTCTGTGATTTTACTGTTCTGCTAGGCTCCAGGTTTTAATCTAGGTTATCCAGGTTTTATTTTGTAGCAGGAACTCATTTGCATATTAGGCCACACCCCTCTTATGTAGGCAATCCTCCAAGAGCTTACAGGGCTCTTAATATAGGGCCTACTGTAAGCTCTTGGAAGACTGGCTACATCAGGTGTGTGTGGCCTAATATGCAAAGGAGTGCTTGCTACAAAAAAAGTCCTGATTATTCAATGCCCTGACTATTAATGAGAGACAAATGAAAAAGGCATTTTATGAGAGATAAGTCTTTGGCATTTTAATTATTGAAAACTGATTTGTGCTTTAGCACAGCAAATAAGTATATATGAACATATGAAGCTGCCTTATACTGAATCAGACCCTTGGTCCATCAAAGTCAGTATTGTCTTCTTAGACTGGCAGCGGCTCTCCAGGGTCTCAAGCAGAGGTTTTTCACACCTATTTGCCTGGACCCTTTTTTGGAGATGCCAGGGATTGAACCTGGGACCTTCCACTTCCCAAGCAGATGCTCTACCACTGAGCCACCGTCCCTCCCCGTGAGGATTTAGTAGTTCAATTTGATGTTACTGATATATTTCAGCTATCTATCTAGCAGTGTGGTGTCATAGATGAAGATGAAAATCTTTTTCAGATTTTCCAGCATTTTTAGTGCATCTCCCTGGAGAAATGGGTTTAAATCCTAGGCTGACCAAGCGTTTGCAGATTGAAAAAATGCTTATCCCATTGAAAACAATGAAAACAGATAAAGGATAGAAGAAACAATCCTATGAACGGGATGATAACTACAATCGAGACAGCAAAGAACAATATTTAAAAGCATAATGACTCCAATACAATTTCTCTACATAACAGCTGTTTACAGATGGGCAGTCTGAGGTGACCCAGAGGCACCTCAGAAACTGACTAGAAAAACCTATCCTAACGAGCACATCTGCCACCTGCCCCCATCCCATATTCACCCAGTCCTCCAGCCTCCTCAGAGTGGCTCAAAAAGCTACCACTTTCGAAGCAGTAGCAAATTTCTGAGCCACACTCCATTGGCCTCATTAGCATCTGAATGCGGAAGCGAACAAGCAAGGCGCCTTGGTGGTGTAAACCCGCCAAGCCGCCCCAAGCCACTTTTGGCTTTTTTGCTTAAAAATATATTGATTTCAAGCACGTAGGCACATGAGCGCACTTGAAGAAGAAGGAGAATTGCAGATTTATACTCCGCCCTTCTCTCTGAATCAGAGACTCAGAGCGGCTTACAATCTCCTATATCTTCTCCCCCCACAACAGACACTTTGTGAGGTGGGTGGGGCTGAGAGAGCTCTCCCAGAAGCTGCCCATTCAAGGACAACCTCTGCCAGAGCTATGGCTGACCCAAGGTCATTCCAGCAGCTGTAAGTGGAGGAGTGGGGAATCAAACCCAGTTCTCCCAGATAAGAGTCCGCGCACTTAACCACTACAGGGGAAGAAGGTCTATGAGAGCTATGGCTTACCCAAGGCCATTCCAACAGGTGCAAGTGGAGGAGTGGGGAATCAAACCCAGTTCTCCCAGATAAAAGTCTGCACACTTAACCACTACAGGGGAAGAAGGTCTATGAGAACTATGGCTGACCCAAGGCCATTCCAGAAGGTGCAAGTGGAGGAGTGGGGAATCAAACCCAGTTCTCCCAGATAAAAGTCTGCACACTTAACCACTACACCAAATATCTTGCGGGGGAGCATGTGGATGGTTCAGGACACTTCTTTCTGAGACGGCCTGATTTGGGATGCCTCCCATGCATCTCAAACTGCCTGTCTGTAAGCAGCCTATATGTACAAAAAAAATCCCCAAACCCTATCACGTTTATTGTCTACTTTTTCAGGTTTTCCAGCACGTTTCTTATGTATCTCAGTGGAAAACTGGGTTTGACTCCTGTGCTGTCACTGACATAGGTTTTGTAGATGCAAATGTGCAGCTGGATGTGCATCATCATCAAAATGCCCAGATACAATGCCACTACTTAGAATCACAGAGTTGGAAGGGACCTCCAGGGCCATCCAGTCCAACCCCCTGCACAATGCAGGAAATTCACAAATACCACCCCCCAAATTCACAGGATCTTCATTGCTGTCAAGATCGACTGATTCTGATTAAAGACTGGGGGGATCTTGGCCTGTTGTATCAGACTTGGTTAAAATCATAATGGATCCACTGCTGCTAATGTTTTACCCTTAGTTACTTCCCTTCCCCCCTTTTCTTATTTTGATTTGCAACTGGTGTGAAGGAAATAGTCGGCGCCTTCTCAGGGCCTGAGGTGGGAGGAAGCCTTGCATGATAATACAAGGACAAATGGCTAGCTATCGCCTGAGAAAGTATCTTGTAGTTATGTGTGAATGTTCCCTCCTGGAACACCCCCCCCCCCCGAGGAATGTTTTTGAAGTGTATCTTAAAACACATGTATCAATGTATTGGTTTCATTCTTAGCAAGCTAGAGGCTTGCGCCAGAGTACTGGTTAGCAATAAATGTAGTCTTAGTATCAACTTTGACTCATTCTTGAATCCGTTGACTTTACAATTGCTGTCAGATGGCCATCTAGCCTCTGTTTAAAAACCTCCAAGGAAGGAGAGCCCACCACCTCCCAAGGAAGCTTATTCCACTGAGGAACAACTGCTCTAATGGTCAGGGAGTTCTTCCTAATGTTGAGCCGGAAACTCTTTTGATTTAATTTCAACTTATTAGTTCTTTTCCTACCTTCTGGGGGCCACAGAAATACTTGTTACACGTGATTAAAGTTGGATTGGGGTTACAATAACTACGTCTTTCCCCTCTGCAAAAGTTAATCTGGTTAATGTTTGGAAAAGATCCATAGCTGCCATAAAATATAAGAAGTTCTGAATCTTCTTCAATTAAAACCTATGGTTTATTATACTGTATATGCAGAGGTTAGACAAGATATTCTTAGCAGTCATTGCACATACAAAACATCCTCATGTTTAAAAATTTGTATCTGCATATTTAGGTCCCATGCCGCCAAGCTAATCTTTGCAATTTTGTAGCTACCCTTAGCAAGCCTAATTTTTGCCTTGGACCACAGAATCATTGCCTGTCCTGACCTTAGGTGAACTAATGTTCCGTCACTGGTGATTAACATGTGGAATTCACTGCCACAGGAGGTGGTGGCGGCCACAGGTATAGCCACCTTCAAGAAGGGTTTAGATAAAAATATGGAGCACAGGTCCATCAGTGGCTATTAGCCACAGTGTATGTGTGTATATAAAATTTTTTGCCACTGTGTGACACAGAGTGTTGGACTTGATGGGCCGTTGGCCTGATCCAACATGGCTTCTCTTATGTTCTTATGTTCACTATAAAGCATCTTTGTACTTCACAGGATAGCACAAATTGTTAAGGAGTGCTCAGCGATGCAACACCCCCCCCAAAAAACCCCACCACCCAACCCCCCCAAAAAACACTGCAGTATTTTAACTACTACAGTTGTAAAATCCCTCTGTTGTTTTATAACACTTCAGCAGAGTGAAGCAGAGGCAGCTCTCAACCTCTGATCAGTCAATCTCCAATTTAAAGATGGTGTCCTGTTGACTGACGAAATGAATTCCAATTCATTAGTTTCTTGATAAGTGTTCAATTTTCCTCAGCTAGTATCTAACTAGGATGCTGGCCATTGCATCGAGCCTCTCCTCTCTCTCATTAGTATTTCCATTTGCAATTTACCTTCTGCTCCACGCCATATGTTTTATACATTGCCGTGTTAGCCTTGACGATCCAGCCTCCAGAGTGTGCTAATAACCACTGCCAAAGGTGCCGGGTCTAGTAGGAGCTTGATTAGTAAATATGATCAGGTGGAAAAAGCTGCGTAAAAAAAATAAATTCAGATAGCTGCTTTTGAAGGTAAGAGTTGCACTTGCCTTAGCATGATTGATCTCACTCCCCCTGCAGGTCTATTGGGGTGTAAGAGTGAAGTATCTGATGTTCGAAATGTGCCCATCCAACAATTTCCAAGCAAGCCTCTTGATATTTGCTGTGGGTAATGATGTACTTGTTCTCCAGTAATTCCATTTTCCCTGCTTGATAAAATGTTTGAAGTTTCCAATAGTCCACGCCATTATTGTTGTTTTTGCTGTCGCCGGGAACGGCGACCTTGATCATTGCTTTCTTTTCTGCGTTTCCCCCCCCCCCTCGAAAAAAAAAATGGGTTCAGAGGCTCCTGAATATTTCAGCACCGGTCCCATCTCCTTTTTTAAAATAGATCTGACATTGTCATTAGTCACCCTGAGATGTCTCAGCTGCTTACCTATTTCTGGTTTCAGAGGGGGCATAAACAGCTTTACGGAGTTCACAAACAGAGATTTCTTTCAAATAAGTCGTGCTGCGGGATCACGGTGGGATGTTGCCTGAATTGAAACTCGAAGATAGCTGCTTGGGCAAGACCTTACTGGGATTTCAAGGGAGATCCAAAACTGCTCTATAAGACTAGCAAAATGGCTAGATGTCGGGGATTGAACTTGGGACCTTCTGCTTACCAAGCAGATGCTCTACCACTGAGCCACTGTCGTTCCCCATAAGACAGAGGTGTCAAACTCATTTTTTATGAGGGCTAGTTCTGACATAAATGAGATCATATCAGGCCAGGCCATATGTGTACCTATTTAGGATTAGGTAGCAGAGATATAAACTTTATAAAGGACGCAGATAAACAGAATTAATATTTTTTTTAAAAAAAAAACTCTTAAAACATGCTTAAAACAATAGCACTTGTTCTTAAAGGTGCTTTCTTTGTATTTCTCCCATGGAATTCAGGGAACTCGGCAAATGGAACTCTGGCTCTTTCTTTCCTTTTCCAGGGGACCAGGAGAGGAAGGAGCCTCAGCCAATAGAAGAAAGAGAGGCTTGGCTCAGTAGCTCTGTTGTGGGATTGAGAGAGCCTGGCAAAGCAAGCTCTGCCTCCCCCCTTCCTCCACAAAGAAGGAACCTCAGCCAATGGATAAAACAGAGGTTTTGCTCTGCAGTTCCTGTGCGATTGAGCAAGCCTCGCAGAGCAAGCTGTTATGCAGCAGGAAACAAGAGAGAGGGAGAAGGAAACAGACGACAGCCAGTTGCTCCGGGACCTGATAGGAGCCCTCAGTGGGCTTGATTTGGCCCCTGGGCTGCATGTTTGACACCCCTGCCATAAGATTAGTCAAATTTACTTTTAAAAACATAAACATAGAAAATAGCTTGCATACATCAAACACTCACCCCAATTTCTAAGACATTAAATTCAGACACGGAGTTCATAGCATGAAGGATGAATCAAGGGTTTTCAAACCCCTGACCCTAAAAGGATTGATATTTAAAGGTACAGTATACAAAACCAAACCCTTTGCTTGAGCCTGCTGTTGGGAAAGGCAGGGGCTGCACATGTGTATGAGGAACATTCAGACTGCTCATGCGCGTGTGGGGCATGTGCATCACAGGTCCAAGCCTTCAGACAGATGGGAAATGCACCCTATATAAGCTTTAGAGCAGGGGTGTCAAACATGCGGCTCATGGCCAAATCAGGCCCCTGGAGGGCTCCTATCAGGTCCCCGAGCAACTGGCTGTCATCTGTTTCCTTCTCCCTCTCTCTTGCTTCCTTCTGCATCACGGCTTGCTTTGTCAGGCTTGCTCAATCTCACAGGAGCTACAGAGCAAAACCTCCATTTTCTGTATTGGCTGAGGCTCCTCCCTTGGGGAGGAGTGGGGAGGGATACTATCTCAATTGCACAGTAGAGCTACTGAGCCAAGCCTCTCTTCCTTCTATTGGCAGAGGCTCCTCTGCCTCCTGGTCTCCTGGGAAAGGAAGGAAGGCGCCAGAGCTTTCTTTGCCCAGTTCCGTGGACTGCACAGCAGAGATACACAGAAAGCATCTTTAAGACCAATGAGTGCTAAGTTTATATCTACTACCTGGCATTACATTTTATGACACACATTGCCCGGACTGACAAAGTCTCATTTATGTCAGATCCGGCTCATGTAACAAATGAGTTTAGCACCCCTGCTTTAGATATGTGCTACCATTTCTACCTGCCTTGGGCCTTAGAAAAGGTGTGCATAGAAATATTTTAAATAAATAAGTAAAACCACGTTAACATAGACGGCGACTTCTGACCAAGACAACCAAAGCAGGACATGCCTCATATTTTGGAAGACTCAACTATCAGGACAGCTCCCTAGGACCAGGACTTTACCTGCACATGGGAAAAGAAAGGTCCCCTGTGCAAGCACCAGTCGTTTCCGACTCTGGGGTGACGTTGCTTTCACAACGTTTTCACCGCAGACTTTTTACAGGGTGGTTTGCCATTGCCTTCCCCAGTCATCTACACTTTGCCCCAGCAAGCTGGGCACTCATTTTACCGCCCTCGGAAGGATGGAAGGCTGAGTCAACCTCGAGCCAGCTACCTGAAAACCCAGCTTCCACCGGGGATCGAATTCAGGCTGTGAGCAGAGCTTAGGACTGCAGTATTGCAGCTTTAACACTCTGCACCACGGGGCTCTCTTTACCTGCACATGATTTACTTACAAACAGAAGGTTCAGATCTGTCAAATCTAGTGGAAGAATCTTTTGCAAGGCTGAGATTCAAATATTATGAGACAATAAAGTGGAGTCAGATGGAATGAAACAGGAAAAAAAAATGTTTTCTATTTCCGGTAAATAACATTTCTATTTAAAAATGAAAAAGCAGAAATCCCTTTTTAAAAAGTTTCAAGTTCAATCTGTGTCTTAGACAGCACAGATGGAAAATGTTCAGAGGCTATTTCAGACACTTTGAGGGACATGTATAAGGAGGATCGTTCTCTACAAGAAAATGGAAAGGACATAGGTTATCTAGACCACCTAATGAAAACAATTGTCACTCAGATTCAAGAGAAATCTGAAAATCTAGCTGTGCCCATGCAATTGGCCCAAATGACATCTCCACTAGTCCAATAAAAGATATATTTGGAACCCAAATAATAGGACGGTGAGATACTTTGATGCAAAGCTGAACAGAAATATCACTGGCAGCTTTCTGTTCCATGCTTCTTGTAAGGAAGAAAGAAGAAGAAGAAGAAGAAGAAGAAGAAGAAGAAGAAGAAGAAGAAGAAGAAGAAGAAGAAGAAGAAGAAGAAGAAGAAGAAGAATTGCAGATTTATACCCCACCCTTTTCTCTGAATCAGAGACTCAGAGCGGCTTACAATCTCCTATGTCTTCTCCCCCCACAACAGACACCCTGTGAGGTGGGTGGGGCTGAGAGGAGCTGCAGCTGCCCTTTTAAGGACAACCTCTGCCAGAGCTATGGCTGACCCAAGGCCATTCCAGCAGCTGCAAGTGGAGAAGTGTGGAATCAAACCCGGTTCTCCCAGATAAGAATCCGCACACTTAACCACTACGTCAAACTGGCCCTCCAATCTCCTTTCCTTTTGGGGGAGTTGTACCCACAACATTCAGTGAACGTTATACCACTGGGGAATATGTGTGAAAAGCTTCAAGACGGTTTACTGCACAGAGCTTCCAATATATAAAATCCCCAAATATAGAGGGAGCCAAATCATATTAAATCCCAGAAACCTGTTTTTATAGACACATGGGGTCGTGCTGTCAGGCTATGGAATCTCAAGGCAATGTTCATTTGAAACAAAATGACACTTTATTGGAAACTCATAACTGGATACAGAGATTGAGGCTAATATCGATGCCTAGGCGTGGGTCACTCTTAAAAGATTCTACATCAAAGCAACTCTAAACAAAAGCTCCCTTTCCCAAAACATCAATGGGCTGGAGGTGCAAACTTTCACACAGGCTTCAGCTTATCTCTTTCCCCTGAGAAGTTGCCTTGCGGCCAAGCTATCTTTTAACGGTCGCATTCTTTTGCGTCCTGGCAGCATCAACAATGTTTACACATTAAAGGCTGTCTCCTTGATATGCATAGAGACTACATGACAGGAAAGGTTTAAGGGTTAGTATCACAAGTCCATATGGTTAGAATGTTGCAGTTAGTATTTATAGACATTACAGAGCCTGACACGTGCATGCACATATACTCAAGCAACTACATGTCTTCTATTCTCTGTATGTGAGGTTATTGATCTTATCCATTTGCGCGGTGGCGCCATATATGTACAAGTATGGTGATGGAATTCTAACAGGAGCTCCTTTGCATATTAGGCCACATACCGCATATTGGCAGTCATCCAAACACAACGCTGCTTAGCTTCTAAGATCTGACAAGATCAGGCTAGCATGGGCTAGGTTGTACAAGTATACACATAAGTATACAGGGCTGGTACATCCATTAGGCAGCCTCAGGCGGCTGCCTGGGTACAGTCTGCAGAGGGGGGGCGCTGAGTTGGGCCCTCCCCCCACCCTTGCCTCCTCAGCGAGTGAAATAGGCAAGCAGGAGCCACGCCACCTCCCAGCCACCTGGCCTCCACCGCTCTGTCTCCCAGCTTCTGGAAGCTTCCAAAAGCCAGGAGGCAAGTGATGATGGCCTGGTGGTGGGTGTGCCTGCTTTGAAGTACAGGAGTTGTGCCATGCCGCCGGGTTCGCCGGGGAGGTAAGGTGTGGGTGGCGGGGCAGGGGCAGCTTCTTGCCTGTGGTGCTGGCCTTGTGCTGGCACCCCAGCAGCAGTGCTGCACATATAGGTGAATGTACTTGCACAAATACCAAGTGTACAGTCAGGCTACAAGTCCAAATATTCCACTGAAAGCAATACAGTATGGGCAGAGGATGATAATCCCTTTGGTGTAAGGTGTAGAATCTTAGGCTCCTAGACCTTTGTGTGTGAGATATTCCCAGGTTCACTGATACAGACTAAAGGAACGGCTTAAGAAAAAAGTTAATATGAACACTAACTGAATTGTCTTGTACCGCAATCTCTAAGGCAGGGGTGTCAAACTCATTTGTTATGAGGGCCGGATCTGACATAAATGAGACCTTGTGGGGATGGGCCATATCAGGCAGGGCCATGTGTACATCTATTTAAGATTAGGTAGCAGAGATATAAATTGTATAAAGAACACAGGCAAACACAATTAAAGATTTTTTTTTAAACCCTTAAAATAAAACATGCTTAAAACATTAGCACTCGGTTTTAAAGGTGTTTTCTTCGTATTTCCTCCATGGGATTCAGGGAAGTGGGCAAAGGAAACTTTCCTTCCTTCCACAGGGAACCAGGAGGGGGAGGAGCCTCAGCCAATAGAAGGAAGAGAGGCTTGGCTCAGTAGCTCTGCTGTGTAATTGAGAGAGGCTGGCGAAGAAAGCTATACTTCTCCTCCCTTCCTCCCCAATAGAAGAGCCTCAGTCAATGGAGAAAATAGAGGTTTTGCTCTGTAGCTCCTGTGCGATTGAGTAAGCCTTGCAAAGCAAGCTGTGATGCAGAAGGAAGCAAGAGAGAGGGAGAAGGACACAGATGGCAGCCAGTTGCTCGGGGGCCTGATAGGAGCCCTCTGGGTAGGGTTGCCACGTCCAATTCAAGAAATATCTGGGGACTTTGGGGGTGGAGCCAGGAGACATTGGGGGCGGAGCCAGGAACAAGGGTGTAACAAGCATAAATGAACTCCAAGGGAGTTCTGGCCATCACATTTAAAGGGGCAGCACACCTTTTTAAATGTCTTCCTTCCATAGGAAATAGTGAAGGATAGGGGCACTTTCTTTTGGGGCTCATAGAATTGGACCCCCTGGTCCAATCATTTTGAAACTTGGGGGGGGTACTTTGGGGAGAGGCACTAGATACTATAAGGAAAATTTGGTGCTGCTACCTCAAAAAACAGCTCCCCTAGATCCCCTGAAACCTCCTGATCAATTCCCCATTAAACCCTATGAGAATCGATCTCCACATAGGGAATAATGAAGTGCTCAGCAGATGTTTCCCTCCCCCCCACACACACCTGTTTCTGACGATTCTGAAGTGAGGGATTGGCCTCTCTACTCATGAGTTGCTGCCAACTTCTTCAAAGTAACACAGAAACACCATCCCAAGAGGAAGTCTTTCAATCGGAGACTGAAGCCTCCAGAGGGGGAAAGGCACATGGTCCTCTGGGGGCGGAGCTTCCCCCCACCGGCCAGCTGACTGGGGGTGGGAAGGAGCCTGGGAAAGTGGAAGAAACCCTGCTGGGACCTGGGGATTGGCAAGCCTACCTCTGGGGGCCTGATTCAGCCCCCGGGTCGCATGTTTGACACCCCTGCTCTAAGGCCTGCTGCAGAACTTAGATCATGTTGTTTTATGACAAGTCAATGAGTAATCAATTCCTTAACCCTGTAAAAGATAAAGGGATGTCCCTCAATTGTAATTCTTCTGATCAAACATCTTGATAATCACACGGATCCACACTAGCGTTTTCGTGAACGCACCCCCTTCCTGTTTTAACCCTTATGCCCCCAAAATGTATTCCGTGTGTGAAGGGCATTCTCTTTTCCCAGAAATAGGATTTTTTTTGGGGGGGGGGGAGGTTCCTATAGGAGAGGGAAGGCTGGAAAATATCATTCTATATGCCCAAGAGCTCACACCCATGGAAATACCAGCATAGGTTCCAGCCAAAAATTTCCCCCTTACGGCTGAATATTCTATACACACAGCAGGTGACATACATATGAGTTGCTTTCCCTGGCTTGGATGCTATTTGGAGATGTGGGTTTTCTTCTCACTTCCCCATAGCATTATAATGTACAGGCATATATACATAAAACAGTCCAGACAACTGTGAAGAAATATATATAATGTCCTTGCTTTATTGATAATATAAATAAACCATATAAAAGAAAATTTTACAGATGGACTATTTATCTTTAATGCTTGTTGGGAAATCCAAAGAAGAAGCAAGAGAATATTGGGAGAAGTTATATGTATGGTTAGATATTTAAACTGCTTTAATGATGAATGGTGGTAGATACTCTTCAAATTATTTGATTGGAATATAAACCAAACATGAACTAAAGTGACAATCGAAATGGGTATTTACAATATAACTCCATATGACTAATGTGATAAAAGGTGAAGCGTGTAATAATAATGATAGGATGGAACTTCTTTATATTTGGTGATACAGTGATAAGCAGAATGTTTTCTATACTTTTTGAACAGATGTTTTATTACTTTTCTATATCCACTTCCCCTTTCCCTTTTTCATTTGAAAGAAATAAAAATCTTTAAACATGATTGCAGGGATGAAAATTTCACAGAAGGTAAGTAGGTAAGTATACATTTCCCATTGCTTAACAAAATCAGAATCAAATAAAAATTAGCTCAGAATCAATTGAAAATATAACATCTTCGCATATAAAGAATCGTTTGGGATTGTTCCGCATGATGCTAAATATTCTATGATGGGGAACCAAGTATTTATCTAGAGAAGAAATAATAATTGAGTTAGAGATCTTGGCCGTAATAAAATGCTCCCACAAATGTTTTTGCCATTCTGAAATCATCGGGTTATGCTGCGGTATCCATTTTGCAGCAATTGTTGTGTGCGCTACTGATAATAAAGCATGCATCTCAAATTACATATCAAATGGTTGTCCAGGGCTGACCATTTGCTCAGTAATCAAATTGTGGGGTCAACTTGTGGCAGCACCAGAATTGTGGAATGCTCTCCCGGAGGCCATAAGGGCCCTGCGGGATCTCTCTACTTTCTGCAGGGCCTGTAAGACTGAACTGTTTCGACAGGCCTTTGAGATCTAACCGGGAGAGAGCTGCCATCCTACATCATTTTAGAGCACTGTATGATCACAACTTATATTATATTATATTGTAGAGATACAGCACCATGTAATTAAATGTTTTAAATAATTTTAAATTGTAATTTTTATTGATTTTAATCTGTAAAGATGAATGTTGTAAGACGCCCTGAGTCCGCTTGCGGAGAGGGTGGGATAGAAATGTAAAGTAATAAATAAATAATAAATAAATAACTGTGAAGAATTATTGATTATTAAAATTACATTTCCCATTTCATATATGCATTGTGCTTATCAGCTCTTTTTAAGCATTTATAGCAACAAAAGTTTAATAAATGGAGCAGGAATCCAGGGAGATCATTGTAGAACTTCACCATGCCTGGCTGTCAACTCCTGACCAAAAGAGATCAACTGTGTCTTCGATAGCTGGAAAGCGGACAGAAGGTCAACTTACGCCAGTGTCATTCTGCATAATGCTGAAGGTTTGAAGCACAACCTGCCAATTCTCTGTTGGCCAAAGAGCAACGGAGGCACCTTTTAGGACAGATGTCAGGAATTCTAACAGCGATTTGTAGCCGGGCTTACAAAATAGGCCACGTATAAAATACCATTCTAAGCACAACAGCGTTTGGTCGCTCGTATGCTTGGATAGCATCCGGCCTTGACTTGGAGTGAATTTGAAAGAAATCTGTGAAGTAAAAAAAAAAAAAATGCTACTTGGGGGAAAGGGTCACCATTTCAGTAGCGGGCACAGCAAAGTTTAGCTTGCTCCAAAAGGGCCATTTTTTTGGATATGACTTCAACTGCAACACTGATAGATCAAGATGGGTAGCTGCATTAGTCTGCCTGCAGCAGCAGAAATGGGCAAGAGTCAAGTAGCACCTTATAGATTAATCTGTGCCATGGTGCAAGCTTTTGTGAGTCACTCACGAAAGCACCTTCCCTGTCACTGGACTCTCCCTCTCCCCTACAAAGCTGATAGTGTATTTTAACAGCACTTGTAGCATTTGGGGAGGGACGGTGGCTCAGTGGTAGAGCATCTGCTTGGGAAGCAGAAGGTCCCAGGTTCAGTCCCTGGCATCTCCAAAAAAGGGTCCAGGCAAATAGGTGTGAAAAACCTCAGCTTGAGACCCTGGAGAGCCGCTGCCAGTCTGAGAAGACAATACCGACTTTGATGGACCAAGGGTCTGGTTCAGTATAAGGCAGCTTCATATGTTCATATGTTCAAATGATCAAAACAAGCATTCTCAATATCATGACCCTCCAAGGGGAAAGAAAAATGCATTCCATCTTTGGCATGCATGGCTTCTCTATGGGTGTATACGTGTATATCTGTGTACATGTATAAGTATATATTGGTGCATAAAGCTGGCAGCTCTGAATTGGGAAATAACTGGAGATTTGGGGGATGAGGCCTGGATAAGACAACGATCCCTCCCTTCCTCAAATCTCATCTCCGCCAGGCTCTACCCCCAAAATCTCCCGCTATTTCCCAATGCAGAGCTGCAAAAACAGTCATTTTCTCCAGGGGAACTAGAGTTGCCAATCCCCAGTTGGGGGCAGCCCCCACCCCCGCCTTGGAGACCCCCCCCCCACTTCAGAGTCTTCAGAAAGCGGGGGGGGGGAAATGTCTTCTGGGCACTCCATTATACTCTATGGAGACTGATTCCCAAAGGGTATGATGGAGAATTGATACGTGAGCATCTTTGGGGGGGGGGGGGTCCTCCAAGTTTCTAACAGATTTGACCAGGGGGTCTAATTCTATGAGCTCCAAAAGAAAAGAAAGTGCCCCTATCCTTCATTGTTTCCAAATAAAGGGAAAACATTTAAAAGGCATATGGTCCCTTTAAATGTAATTGCCAGAACTCCTTTTGGAGTTCAATCATGCTCATCACACCCTTGCTCCTGGCTCCACCCCCAAAGTCTCCTGGCTCCACCCCCAAAGCCCCAGATATTTCTTGAGTCAGACCTGGCATCCTTAAGGCGAACTGATCTTGTTCATCTGATGAACGATTGTAATACCAAGAGATCATCAGGTGCCACTTGGAGATCCTCAGCCCTACATGTGCCCACACACTCACATATTGTGCTTGCATTTTATACTGTGGTTTTAAATTGTAAGCCGCTTCAAGCAGGCATAGAAATATTCTAAGTAATAATAGTCATGGGGGTTTTTTGTTGTTCAGTCGCACAGTTGAGTCCAACTCTTTACAACCCCATGGACCAAGTCACGCCAGACCCTCCTGTCTTCCACCATCCTCCGAAGTCTGCTCAGATTCATGTTAGTTACATCAGTAATGCTGTCCAGTCATCTCATCTTTTGCCATCTCCTTCTTCTTTTGCCTTCTGTCTTTCCCAGCATCAGGGTCTTCTCCAGGGAGTGCTCCCTTCTCATTGGGTGGCCAGAGTATTGAAGCTTCAGCTTCAGCATCTGACCTTCCAGGAAACAGTCCCATAGGACTGACTGATTGGATCTTCTTGCAGTCCAAGGGACTCTCAAGAGTCTTCTCCAGCACCACAGCTCAAAAGCATCTATTCTTCTGCACTCATTTTTTCCTGTCCCCTTCTTCTTTTGCCTTCTGTCTTTCCCAGCATCAGGGTCTTCTCCAGGGAGTGCTCCCTTCTCATTTGGTGGCCAAAGTATTGGAGCCTCAGCTTCAGCATCTGACCTTCCAGTCCCATAGGACTGACTGATTGGATCTTCTTGCAGTTCAAGGGACTCTCAAGAGTCTTCTCCAGCACCACAGATCGAAAGCATCTATTCTTCTGTACTCAGCTTTCCTTATGGCCCAACTCTCACAGCCATACATTGCTACAGTCATGTACTCATACCTAAAATGGCCAGTGGTATAAAAAAAAAATATGAATTGGGACACATTAAAATATTTATTTCATCCAAAGCACTACAGTATTCTCATGCCACAACTGTAGACGTATATTAATTCCTAGCACACTCATCACAGTATGTCTAGAAGCCTGCTGATCATAAGAGGACAGGGTTTTCAGAGTGGAACCAGTAGTCCATATCCTACCATTCCACTCAGCGAAGCCTCTTTCCACCAGCCAAAAGGATTTGCCTCCAAATAGAAGAGGCTTTTTGTCCAGTGGAAGAGCCTCTTAAATTGGAGAAAGGCTTCAAACTTTGCTGAGTAGAGTGGTGGGATACAAGCCAATGAGTTGACATGAAAGTGGGAAACGATCACATTGTAGGCTGAAATATAGCAGGAGGGGTAGATTCTTCCCCCATACCTAAATGTAGGGTTGCCAGCTCTGGGTTGGGAAATACCTGGAGATTTTGGAAGTGGAGCTTGAGGAGTTTGGGGAGGGGAGGGACTTCAGTGGGGTATAATGCCATGGAGTCCACATTCCAAAACAGCCATTTTCTCCAGGTGAACTGACCTCTGTTGCCTGGAAATCAGTAGAAATCCCAGGAGACCTCCAGTCACCACCTGGGGGTTCGCAACCCTACCTAGAAGGCACCTCTGTCTCTGCTGCCACAGCTTCATGGAAGGGGAATGTTGCCATGTCTTGCTCTGACTCTGACGACGAAGAAGAAGAAGATATTGGATTTGCATCCTGCCCTTCACTGAATCTCAGAGTCTCAGAGCAGCTCACAATCTCCTTTGCCTTCCTCCCCCACAACAAACACCCTGTGAGGCAGGTGGAGCTGAGAGAGCTCTCACAGAAGCTGCCCCTTTTGAGAACAACTCTGTAAGAGCTATGACTGACCCAAGGCCATTCCAGCTGCTGCAAGTGGAGGAGTGGGGGGAATCAAACCTGCTTCACCCAGATAAGAGTCTGCGCTCTTAACCACTACGCCAAACTGGCAAGCGTATGGTTTGGTGATGCTTAAAAGAAAAAGAATCGCCACCAAAAGCTGATTTAAATAAAATGTCATTTTTCCGGCTGACAGGTTCTTATTGGTATATACCGAAGCGAAGCAAAAGAAGGATCCTGAAAGGGAAAGCGCGGAAACTGCTCGACACTTCTGAAGCGGAGCCAAAAGAAGGGAAACGGAATTCTTTTTGCTCTCATTTTAAACATGTTTCTTCAGTCTTTCAAGCTTTTTGCTGTTCTTTATTTTTTTATGAAAGAGTCCGCATGAAAGAATCAAAACTTCCCTGGGAAGAAGCTGAGTATTTGTTTTGCTCATACAAAAGAGAATATAAATGCCCTGCGCGCTGAGGCAACAGACAGGCTTGAGCTGTCGGGAAGGCCCGAGCTGGAAAAGGATACATCAAAAGTCGACACTCCATTCTGCTCCAGGCTAGAGATGTATGAAGGCTTCCTGTTTCTTTTCAGCACTTATCTCCATCATGGGGATATTTAACTAAATTGATTGATTTCGAAAGAGATTCAACTCCAGAAGTTCCCATTGTGGATCGCTGTTCGGCTTACACGTGTCATTGGTCTATTTGCACTTCCCCGCATTCAGAAGCGCAGAAATGCTAACCAGATAGATGCACTGGTGTGCAAAACACGGCCCCCATCTCCTTGGCAGTTGCAATGGAAAGCCCGCAGAGTTGATCGACCATGTGCATTTTTATCCTGTCCTTCCTTCAAGGAGCTTCAGCAGTGTGCATGGGTCTGCTTTCTCATTGTTCTCTTTACAACCACCCGCTGCAGTTGGTTAGGGAGACACGATATCTTCGACAAGAAGATGCAGTTCTCATTTTGGGCATGAGGTCACAGGAGCAGAGCTCCAGAGTCTCTAAATGTTATTGTGCTCTTTCTTTCTTACCCCTCCCCCCCAAAATACGCTTCTGGGCTCCGTTGTTCAAAACTCGTGTAAGAACACGGCTTCCCCTTTTCATGGTTGGAAGCCATCTGCTCATCCACCAGGAGATACTGCCTCTCAATGCCGATAGTCACTGGACAACTGACAGTTTTGTAGAACATTTTTTTTTTTCTGGCAGGGGGAGGAGGAAATGAAGATTGCATTCAGGGGAACTGCAGTGCTGTATTTTTATTTATTTAGTTTAGGGAATGGGAAAGTCTCCTTTGAGACACCCAGTTTGGTTAAGTGCGTGGACTCTTACCTGGGAGAACCAGGTTTGATTCTCCACTCCTCCACTTGCACCTGCTGGAATGGCCTTGGGTCAGCCATAGCTTTCACAGGTGTTGTCCTTGAAAGGGCAACTGCTGTAAAAGCTCTCTCAGCCCCACCTATCTCGCAGGGTGTCTGTTGTAGGGGGGGGGGAGGTAGAGGAGATTGTGACCACTCTGAGACTTTTAGATTCAGAGTATAAGGTGGGATATAAATCCAATATCATCATCATCACCACCACCATAATCACCACCACCATCTTCTTCTTCTTCCTGGCTCCACCCTCAATGTCTCCCAGCTCCAGCACCAAAGCCCCCAGGTATTTTCTGAGTTGAACCTGGGAACCCTAAATGTCAGTATGGTAGAAATCTCACCCCTGCTGACATGTGTGACCTGTATTTGGGCAACCCCTTGATTAATTTTCACTTGAGCTCTTTCTTCAGATGGAGCTCTTCATCCGTGTGAGAAAGCAATCCACTTTGATCAAAACTCCCTCCTTAACTTACATCCTAAACAAAGGAGCAATTTGGAATGCATCGTTATTAAGGGATAGGGAAAGCCTATGTATCAATCGATCATGGTTATATTTCAGCTTTGTGATATAAGGGAAGACTCAACTCCAGCTAAAACCCCATTTCCTAAATGTGAGCTATGGCATTCTTGAGTTTCTAGATATCTACAGGTGTCATTTAATCCAAGATTATAGAGCAGTGGGTGGTAAGTACACATTTGTATTCATCCCTTGATCCACAGTAGAATTGTCTGGGCTGGAGTATTCCAAGATTATTTTGGACAGCGTAAAAGTACCTGAAATCCTGCATTTCAATGAGGCTTGCGTTCTAATTTCCATTTGAATGAGTGCCTAGATTCTCTTCGTGAACTTGAAACAGCCAATTTGTTTCCTTTATCTTCCCAATCCCCCCCCTCCCTTCCTTCTCCAAGAAGAAATAAAATGGAGGAGGTTTGACTGCCTGCCTCCACCTTTGTTGAGATGCTTTCCTGTTTTTTTAAAAAACCATGAGGTCAAATTAATACCACCTGCTGCTCCATCTCTGGGCTCAGCAGGAGGGCAAACCAGGAAGTGCAGCAAACCTCTGCATTCTAATTCTGTGGGAAATATCCAGGATGATGTCATTAATGGCGTGTCAAGGAATACATGGTGGCTTCATGGCTCCTCCTTCCTTTGCATTTTTCCAAGAGTCTGGCATCTTTAGTACTCATCAAAAACACGAGGGATTAATAATGGTGTTTATTTATTACATCGATCGACTGGGAGCGAGATTGAATGCTGAGGTGAATTTGCAGAAAAAGTTGATGGAATGTCAAGAGTCCTAGAGTTAGGGTTGCCATGGCCAATTCAAGAAATATCTGGGAACTTTGGGGGTGGAACCAGGAGACTTTGAGGGTGGAGCCAGGAGACATTGGGGTGGAGCCAGGAGACAGGTCGTGACAAGCACAATTGCACTCCAAAGGGAGTTCTGGTCATCACATTTAAAGGGACTGCACACCTTTTCAACGTCTTTCCTCCATTAGAAATAAAGAAGGATAGGGCCACCTTTATGGAGGGGTCATAGAATTGGACCCTGAAGCAGGAGGAGGGTCTCCAAACTGGAGGATCCCTGCCCCCACCTGGGGATTATACAACACACAGAGAGTAACACGGCAAAAAGACAAAAAAATTCAAAGGTACATAACCCACTGTGAAAACCAGCTTCTATTATCAAATTATACAAGGTCAAAAATAAACATACTCATATACAAATTCCAACGTCATAAACTGCAAAACAACCATAACTTTTAGTCCTTAATGAAAAAGGAAGCATTAGCACCGAGAGTCCTTCTTTTCATCCTATGGTAAAGCTTCCCATCTCATTCCATGCAATCCTGGTGTAGTGCTCCAGATGTTTAATGTCTGTCCAAAGATGCAGCCAATAATCCAAGTTTCCAAGGACAAGGTCGTACTGAACCCTTGTTTTGCGGGAGCTTCTTCAAGCTGCGCCAGGTGTTCGTTTAAACAAGCTGGCTGTTTGGACTAACATGTAAGAAAAAATTGCTAAAAGGATTATTGCAGCTTGAAGCTGGTTTTCACGGTGGGTTATGTACCTTTGATTTTTTTTTTTGTCCCACCTGGGGATTGGCAGCCCTACCTAGAGTGGAATGAAGGCCTTGTAGGTCATTTAATCCAGGGGCCTTCAATCTGTCCAGAGCTGGCACCTGCTGAGAATGGAACCTAGTGAACTGCAAGTATGTGAGAGGAAACCACTAGACATCAGAGTGGGAGCCGGAATTATGACTTTGCCAATGTGAAATCTGCTCCATGAGGCAATACTTTGTCTCTGATGAGAGTGATCAGGCCTCCTTTCAAGTCTTCTTTCCAGGCTAAACATACCTTTCCTTGTAGGCCTTGTTTTCCATGGCCCAGAATGTTTTGATGCCATCCTCTGAACCCATTCCCATCCAGCTCCAGGTTTCTTAAAGCATGGTGCCCAGAAATGGACACAATACTGAGGAGGCCTTCAATAATTATCTATACTCAGTGGTGGGATTCTAGCAGGAGCTCCTTTGCATATTAGGCCACACACCCCTGATGTAGCCAATCCTCCTGGAGCTTACAAAAAAGAGCCTTGAAAGCTCTTGGAGGATTGGCTACATCAGAGGTGTGTGGCCTAATATGCAAAGGAGTTCCTGTTAGAATCCCACCACTGTCTATACACAAGCCTCCCTGTCAAGAAGAATCTATTTCAGAAGCTGTGTTCTAGGTGCCCTCACTTTTGGGAGCAGGATGAGCACCAGAGACAGGAGAGCATCAGAGACAGAGATTTTTCTTGCACCATCGTGATGCAGTTTCCTCCCAAAAGCAACCGACAACTTTATTTCTAGGCAGGGCTCTCTTTTTTTGCAGAAAAAGTCCAGCAGGAACCCATTTGCATATGAGGCCACACCCCTGACATCACCATTGCTTCACATGGGGGGGGGGGGTTTGTAGAAAAAGCCCAGCAGGAACTCGCTAAGCCAGCTGGTACTGAGTTCCTGTGTGTCCCTGCTCAAAAAAAGCCCTGATTCTAGAAGCCTAGTGACATCACTCTGGTTGTCATCAACTTTTAGTTTTATTTGCTTTGTGCTCTGTTGGGTTTTCTCTCTCTCTCTCTTCCTTGCTCTATTACTCGTTTTTATGTTGCGATTCCCCTTATTTAAAAAACATCAGAAACATTGACGTGCATCTTGGATTTTATGGTTAAAAAATTGCGCAATTGATTTTTTTGTATATTGCTTTTAATACACTATGTGATTTTTTAACTGTTGTTAACCACCCTGAGCCCATTAGGGGAGGGCAAGATATAAATTTGATTGGTTAAATAAATAAATAACCTTCGGAAAAGGAAAGGTCCCCTGTGCAAGCACCAGTCGTTTCCGATTCTGGGGTGACGTTGCTTTCACGACGTTTTCACGGCAGACTTTTTACGGGCTGGTTTGCCATTGCCTTCCCCAGTCATCTACACTTTACCACCAGCAAGCTGGGTACTCATTTTACCGACCTCGGAAGGATGGAAGGCTGAGTCAACCTCAAGCCGGCTACCTGAAAACCCAGTACCGCAGCTTTAACACTCTGCACCACGGGGGTCTTCTAAACAATCTTAAGTACCCATTTATTCTGGCTCATAGCTTGTTGTTGATCTCCGGCTTATTCATTCATTCTTTCATGGAATTTGGTGATGGTGGAAATTGCCATCAAGAGTCAATTTAAGACCCAGTTGATTTATAGCAACGTTGTAGTGTTTTCAGTGCTATAGATGTTCAGAGGTGGTTTGCCATTGAGTGCCTCTGTGCTGTGATCCTGGACTTACTTGATGATTGCCCTTTCCAAGTCCGGACTCAAGTAACTGATCACCCCACTTTTCTTTCTGATACTGATCCACATCAGTTTACAAAAAGTTTTTTTAAAAAAAAACAACAACAACCAAGCAATATGAAGAAGGCCATAGATTTATACCCCGCCCTTTTCTCTGAATCAGAGTCTCAGAGCGGCTTACAATCTCCTGTATCTTTCTCCTCCACAACAGGCACCCTGTGAGGTGGCTGGGGCTGAGAGAGCTCCATTCCAAGGACAACTCCGATGAGAGCTACGGCTGACCCAAGGCCATTCCAGGAGGTGCAAGTGGAGGAGTGGAGAACCAAACCCAGTTCTCCCAGATAAGAGTCCACACATTTAACCACTGCACCAAACTGTTTCTCACTACACCAAACTGGCGAGCAACAAAACAATGCAAAACCACATTCTGAGTAGGTTCTGAATCTAGTGGTCAGCTTCCTCCTATCCATGGGCTAAGTTCAATGATCCCTTTAGTCAGGGTCATTTTGTAGAAAAAATAGTTGGTGGAGCTCATTAGCATAACTAATTAGCATATCCCCCACCAGCCAAGTGCAACTGGACAGAAGAAAGGAGAGCCCCGGATGAGCAAGGCCTGCTTGAGCTGGGTAGAGATCTAGGCAGCCCAAGCAGGCTTTGCTCACCTGGGGCTCTCCTTGGCCACCACCACCACCACCCCACAGTCAAAAAGCCAGCAAGCTACCACCCACCCAGAATCACATAAGAAGTAGAGAAAGGGTGCCAAGGCTTCCCAAGGGGTTAATGAGGGCTGCTGGGGGTGTGGCAAAGCCCCTGGTGGCTGGCTGGCTGCCCGCTCTCCTAATTAGGCTTCCCAACCCCCCAGCTCTGCCGGGGGACCCCTGAATTAGCAGCCTCCTCCCCCGCTCTCCAAAAATCCAGAAGTGGGGGGGGGGGAACGGCGCCGTGTCTCTTTCCCTGCCTGCCTCCCTCGCAGGCTTCAGGCTTCTCCCTTCCTCTGGGTCACAAAGACCCGCCCACCGCCAGCCTGCTATTTGCTCCAGTTCGGCCTCCCTTTGTGAGGTGCATGCTGGGACTCGTAGTCTTTGCATCCTCTCTGGCTGCTGGGTGGCATCTCCTCGGGGAGTCTGGCTGGCGGGGGGGGGCAGGGGAAGCTCCGCCCCCAGAGGACCATGTGCATTTCTACCTCGGGAGGCTTCAGTTGCTGATTGAAAGGCTTCCTCTTGGAATGGTGTGTCTGTGTTACTTTGAAAAAGTTGGCAGCAACTCGTGAGTAGAGAGGCCAATCCCTCGCTTCAGAGTGGCCAGAAATGGGGGGGGGGGGGAGTCTGCTGAGCACTTCATTATTCTCTATGTGGAGATTGATTCTCATAGGGTATAATGGGGAATTGATCTGGAGGTTTCGGGGGCTCTGGGGGAGCTGTTTTCTGAGGTAGAGACACCAAATTTTCAGTATAGTATCTAGTGACTCTCCCCAAAGTATCTCCCAATTTTCAAAACGATTGGACCATGGGGTCCAATTCTATGAGCCCCAAAAGAAGGTGCCCCCTATCCTTCATTATTTCCTATGGAAGGAAGACATTTAAATAGGTGTGCGGTCCCTTTAAGAAGAAGAAGATATTGGATTTATATCCCACCCTCCACTCCAAAGAGTCTCAGAGTGGCTCACAATCTCCTTTACCTTCCTCCCCCACAACAGACACCCTGTGAGGTGGGTGGGGCTGGAGAGGGCTCTCACAGCAGCTGCCCTTTCAAGGACAACCTCTGCCAGAGGTCTGGCTGACCCTAGGCCATTCCAGCAGGTGCAAGTGGAGGAGTGGGGAATCAAACCCGGTTCTCCCAGATAAGAGTCCGCACACTTAACCACTACACCAAACTACACCACTACACCAAACTGGCTCATGTGATGGCCAGAACTCCCTTGGAGTTCAATTATGCTTGTCACACCCTTGTTCCTGGCTCCACCCTGATGTCTCCTGGCTCCACCCCCAAAGTCCCCAGATATTTCTTGAATTGGACTTGGCAACCCTACTCCTAATCCAGGGATTGTTATGCAGCTGCACCTACTATTCAATGGACAAGTTAGGTAAGGAGGAGGAAGGGGAACTCTCAGAAAGGTTCAGAAGCTGCACTCTTATGAGCTCCTGCTGATTTCAAAGCCTGCCTTTAGCTCTTGCCCTTCAGCTGGTGACAAAAGACTTATCCCTCTGACCACATCCTGTAAATGTGATGGAGACAAAAATGCAGATGAGATTTTTAACTGCTCCAGAAGCAGCCTTGAAAGAACTACGTTGAGAGTGTGGTCCATTTTTTAAAAAAGAAAGAAAGAAAAGGAGGCTTTCAAAAGAGATTAGTCATTCCCCCCAGTGGAGTTGCATATCTTGTCAAATTTCGCTGAAAATGTAGGCAATAACGATGAAACTAATAATATAGTTGCAAAATAGATTGGATATGATTCAAAATGTTTGAAGTGAGGACCATTGTACCCTGCAGAAAATGTCTTAAAAACGATAATGAAAGGGAAGTTGGGGAGAAAAAAAAATACTTTTTTTCTGTTCTCTGTATCCCGCAATGAATAATAATCTTGATATATATAATTTGTTATATAATCCTTCTTTTTCTTTTGTATCTCCTCTATATTATTCCTCTCTCTCTCTCTCTCTCTCTCTCTGTATATATATACAGGGCTTTTTTTGTAGCAGGAACTCCTTTGCTTTCGATGAAATTGCCGAGCACACAGTTTAAAACGGATAAAAGGAAGTACTTCTTCAGCCAAAGGGTGATTAACATGTGGAATTCACTGCCACAGGAGGTGGTGGCGGCCACAAGTATAGCCACCTTCAAGAAGGGTTTAGATAAAAATATGGAGCACAGGTCCATCAGTGGCTATTAGCCACAGTGTATGTGTGCATATAAAATTTTTTGCCACTGTGTGACACAGAGTGTTGGACTTGATGGGCCGTTGGCCTGATCCAACATGGCTTCTCTTATGTTCTTATGCTTCTTAGACCACACATACCTGATGTAGCCAATCCTCCATGAATTTACAGGGCTCTTCTTACAGGGCCTACTGCAAGCTCTTGGAGGATTGGCTACATCAAGGGTGTGTGGCCTAAGATACAAAGGAGTTCCAGCTACAAATATATATATATATATATATATATATATATATGTATGTATGTATGTATGTATATAGTTCAAGTTCAAGACCTTTAGTGGCATAATAAAATAATAAATAAAAATACAAAATGGATCTAAAATGAAGGAAGCAATTAAGACAATAACACTGAAGGGGGGTGGGTGGGAACCACACTAATGACAGAATGAATCAAATACTCATTGCCTTTTCCTAGAAACAGAGCAACCGTTATACAGTACAATAGTCAAATACTCAGCCACTAATGCAGTCAAACTGGCAGATTTATCAGCAAGTAAATACTGGGTAATTCTTTCCAGAGGGCCAGAGAGGCTAGAAATAGGATCAAGAAGTTGCTGGCGAATCTTACAGAACATGGGAAATGGAGAAGAATATGGGTAATTGAATCTGGTTCCAGTAGACAATATTTACATGATCTGTTCTGAAAAGGGATATTATGAATATATATAGTAAAAAAAGGTAGTCCCCTGTGCAAGCATCAGTCGTTTCTGACTCTGGGGGTGACGCTGCATCGTGACGTTTCCACGGCAGACTTTTTCACGGGGTGGTTTGCCATTGCCTTCCCCAGTCATCTACACTTCCCCCCCCCCGCCCAGGCAAGCTGGGTACTCATTTTACCAACCTCGGAAGGATGGAAGGCTGAATCAACCTTGAGCCGGCTACCTGAACCAGCTTCCACGGGGATCGAACTCAGGTCATGAGCAGAGAGGTTGAACTGCAGCACTGCAGCTTTACCACTCTGCGCCATGGGGCATAAATCTACTTATATATTTAGGCCACCTTCAGAGGCCTTTACCCCTGTGTATCCTTGCCCTTCAGGAACACAAATGTGCATAAGGCATCTTTAGTATGCTCTGTCTGGTTGCTTTATTTTGTTAAGGAAGCCTTTTTTAAAAACAACAACAACAACAACATTGTATTATCACAACATAAACAGAACAAAATAAACTAATACAGTACAGTACAATGGTTATACATTAATAGTCAGACAGTAATAAAAATACAGCATTTTAACTAGCATATGACTATTTTAAACATACACTAGAAATTTTCAATACTCTTTTTACCGACCTCGGGAGGATGGAAGGCTGAGTCAACCTTGAGCTGGCTACCTGAACCCAACTTCTGCCGGGATCAAACTCAGGTCGTGAGCAGAGAGTTAGGACTGCAGTACTGCAGCTTTACCACTCTGTGCCACGGAGCTGCTATAGGTGTGTGAGTGGAGTGTGTTGCACCTGCTAGCATGGCCTTGGGTCAGCCATAGCTCTGGCAGAGGTTGTTCTCGAAAGGGCAGCTGCTGTGAGAGCCCTCTCCAGCCCCACCACCTCACAGGGTGTCTGTTGTGGGGGAGGAAGGTAAAGGAGATTATGAGCCGCTCTGAGACTCTTCGGAGTAGAGGGCAGGATATAAATCCAATATCATCATCTTCTTCTTCTTGTAAGAGAGCCATGCAAAAAAAGTCTTTTTTTTTAAATACATGGCCTCACCTCTCTCTGTTCTGCAGGCTAAGGACTGCCTTCGGCCTTTATCTGAAGGAACTCAATTAAACTGCATATGAAGAGGGAAAGAGCTGAAGCGGCGTAGGTATCTGCCAGAGGAATATCTGTTAGGATCCGGCTTTATTGGCTTCATCAGGTATCTAAAAATGGAAACAAGCCACACAGCAAGTGAAAATCACAGATGATACTACCTTGGAAGTAATTGAGAACACTAATGAGGTTAGAAACAGAGAAAATAACAACTTGGAAATGTTTTTTTGTTTTTTCAGACAAAGGGATCTGAAGTGTGATTATCTTGGTCAATTTAACCCCCCCCCTCCCCATTTTCATTGGTCAACTGCACTGCACTCTTTAAAATGACCATTTTTCTGATAAGAGGACAGGGTAGGATTGCCAGCCCCCCCCCCCCAGTCACTATTGGGGGATGGAGGCATAAGGTTGCCAGATCCAGGTTGGAAAACTGGAGATTTAGAAATGGAGGCTGGGAATGACAGGGACATCTTAGAGTACAATGCAATAGAACCCATCCTCTGAAACAGTCCGACTGATTCCCCACTAGCCTTATGCCGCTCTCACGCTCCTCTTATCTGCGGGGGGCTTCCATCGGATTTCACACTATCCGCCCCAGGGCTGCAACTAACTTCACCTTTTTTGCCTGGCGAACAGAAACTGGTTTTTAGAGGATCTCGTTTGCTGCGCGAAAGAGGCAGAGCGAGTTGCAGCCTCCGGGCAGATAGTGTGAAATCCAATGGAAGCCCCACAGAGAAGAGGAGAGTGAGAGCCGCATAAGGCTAGTGGGAAATCCGTCTCATTTTCTTCAGGGAACTGATCTCTGTAGCCTGAAAGTTCACTCTGATTCTAGAGGTACCTAGGTTTCACCTGGAGAAGGCTAGCGCTGCCATTAGAAAAAAGCAGGTGACCATCTAGGGTGCCAGGGCTGCCCCTCCCTTCCTCCCATGGCAGCAGCAGTGGCAGCAGGAGGGTGCAGTGTCCTTCCTTCCTGCCTTCTTTCTTTCTTTCTTTCTTTCTTTCTTTCTTTCTTTCTTTCTTTCTTTCTTTCTTTCTTTCTTTCTTTCTTTCTTTCTTTCTTTCCTTCTTTCCTTCTTTCCTTCCCTCCCTGGGGCTCCAGCAGCAGCAATGGCGGCAGGGATAGGGCAAGCGTGGTGTCCTTCTTGCCTGCCCTTTCCCCCTTCTTTCTCCCCCACTCCTCCCTGGGGTTCTGGCAGCACCCTTCCAGCTTCCTACAGTTGACGAGTGAACCAGTCCAGTTGGGTTTTTTTCCCCCATAGAGAATCACATTGCTTTATTGTGTTGCTTGACACTGGGTTCTTACCCAATAAATATTTACTTTTCTAGAAATAGAGTCTTTTAAGGCAGCATTTTTCCTAGTGAAAGACTAAGGTGGGGGGGATGTAAACTGTCTGGTGCATCTAATATCTTCATAACTTGTGTTTACAAAAACATTCTGCTCTGCTGAAGGAACTTCTTGAAACTTGGCAAACACACATTGTCCTTTTTTGCATTTTTTACACAATAACACAACTGTTTTCTTTTTTTTTTAAAGAGGAATTATCACAGCAATATGATGATTTTGGCTGGGGGGGGGGGCGGGGGTGTGGAATTGGGCTGCCAAGCCCCTGGTCCAGGCTGGGAATCTCCCACCTGGGAGGTTCTCAACCCGCCAGCCCACACTGAGCCGGTGGGGGGAACCTCCCCCTGTGTTGCTAGCATGATGATGTCACCTGGAAGTGACGTCATCAAAATGGCAGTGCCCGTGCAGGGCCGCTCTATGCATTTCCGGGAAAACTCTATGGTTTTCCTGGATGCTCTAGCCATTTGGGAGGTAAACTCTATGGTACAATAGATACCATAGAGTTTCAACCTCCCAAATGGCTAGAGCGTCCAGAAAAACCACAGAGTTTTCCTGGAAATGCTTACAGCGGCCCCGCACAGGCGCCACCATTTTGATGACGTCACTTCCGGGTGGCATCATTTTGTTGTGCATGTGCTCATTACGTACACGTATGTCCCTCACCAGGGGATGAAGAGGACTTGGCAACCGTAGTGCGGAAGAAAGGGAGCAGTTGTGATGCAAATTATGCAAATAGAGTTTAGGCACAAATGGAGGAATTCCCTACTTACAGCCACAGTTTGAGAGCTGAGGCGAAAAAGGAAAACTGGAAAGAAAACCAGAGTAAGGAAACCATGAGGTAGAAAAAATAAAAACCAGGCCAAAGCCTTGACCCGGATTGGCATGTGGGGAATCGTTTCCTAACTCTAAATGACGTTACTGGCCTGTGTCAGGGTAGGTGACTATGAAGAAATAGCCAAAGCCTCATTTCTGAGGATCGAACTATGAAATGGCTAAATTGAAGCTGTCATACTTTGGTCACATTATGAGAAGACAAGATTCACCGGAAATGGCAATAATGTCAGGAAAAGTTGAAGTTGGCAAGAAAAGAGGAAGACCCAACATAAGATGGTTGACACAATCAAGGAAGCCATCGTCTTCATCTGCAGGACCTAAACAAGAATGTTAATGTTTTGGAGGACATTGGAAGCGACTTGACAGCACTTAACACTACATGGGGTTGGGAGGTGAGGGCTGCCAGAGAGGTGGGGAGAGCAGGGCTGCCAGGAGGGGCCATACAGGTTGAAGGGCTTTTTTTAGAGGGGAGGCCGCCTCCGCCCCTCCCCTCCGTGGCTATGGGCCTGCATGTTTTCCTCGTGTTCTGTCTGGGTCAGACCTGGGTGAGGATGAGAGGAGGAGGAGGAGGAGATTGGATTTATATCTTGCCCTTCACTCAGAGTCTCAGAACGGTTTACAATCTCTTTTCCCTTCTTCTCCCCACAACAGACATCCTGAGAGAGCTCTTTTGAGAACTCCTCTTGAGAGAGCAGCTCGGAGAAAACTGTGACTGACCCAAGGTCAGCAGGCGCAAGTGTAAGGCCCTTTTCACACTTACCAGTGGAAGCCAGAAGGGAGTCGGTATTGTGCCGCCTTGCAGTAATCCGAGACAGGGATGGGAGTTGTCAGACACATGTTTTTTTCTCCGGTAGGGTTCCGTGATTGAAGCAAGCCATTTCACACTGTTCCGCTTTTATCTCGCTTCCACCAGCGCCGGCGCACAATCTCCAGCTTTTTTTTTTTTTTGGGAACATCGGGCAAAGATTGCTATAGCGCTATAGTGTCCTATCACAACAGCACCACCATAGATGGCTAGGCTCCATTGAGATAAGTTACCAAGTTTCAGCGGCGGCGATCTATGGTGATGCTGTTGTGATATGTCGCTACAACGCTATAGCGCTATAGTGATTTTAGCCGACGTTCCAAAAACAAAACAAAACCGGAGATCGTGCGCCGGCAGGCGAAAAAGGGCGCGAAAACTGCTCCCCGGTTAGATACTGGACATTTCACACAGCGCCCCATAGCGATTTCAACCCGGAAGGAGGGGTTGAAAAGTGGAAGAAGCTGCTCTTTGTTAGTAACGACTCAGGCATGCCTCACTACCGGGACAGCCACGGGACTGTGTGAAAAGATGAGAGTATTCCAGTAGCAGCCAGTTACTGAATCGGGTCTGTCTGAAATGCCAACAGAAACCCGTTACTGTTCAGTAACTGACCAGCTGCCATACCGGAATACTTAGGCTGTGTGAAAAAGATCTAGGAGTGAGGAATCAAACCCAGTTCTCCCAAACCCAGCACACTTAGCTACTACACTAAACTGGCTCTGCTGTTCAGGCAGGTGCTGCAAGTTGTATTTGCCCTTTCTGCAGGCAATTTTAAGCTTTGGTATAGCCAGAGAATCAAGCCTATTGTTCTCTGTGCACTGTGCCAGAAGAACTATCACCAGCTTGGGGTGACTTTGTGGGCTATTATGAGCATTGCCGGCTCTAGGTTGGTAAATCCAGATTTGTGGGCGAAGCTTGGGAAAGGTGGGGTTTGAGGAGGGGAGGGACCTCAGTGGGGCATAGTGCCATGCCATCCACTTTCCAAATCCGCCATTTTCTCCAGGGAAATTGATCTCCATCGTCTGGAGATCAGATGTAATTTCGGGAGATCTCCTGGAGTTTGGCACCCTTAGTTATTCCAGTACTTTTTTTTTTTTTTTTTACTGGAGACCCGCTGGGCTGTAATATTGTAGATTGCATTTTCATGTTTATTTCATTTAGGGAGCCATTTTGAATCCCCACTGGGTGAGAAAAGTGGGATAAAAATAATCAAAATGCATTAGTCAAACGTTGGTTTTGAAGAAGGGCCAGACCTCTGGCATGGACCCCAGTATAAGGTGATCACATTTAAGTGCCGGTTTCTATATTCTGCTTAGAAGAGTGTAACCAAATGCTCACTTCTCCTAAATAGCAGAGATTCTTGCTTTGGATTTTAGGTACACCTGAAACTGAATCTGGCATGTTTTGGAGAATCAAACCTTTGAATGGCAGGATAGATAGCACTCTGCTACACAATCTTTTCCTGTTTAATGCAACCCAAACCAATCTACATTTCTAAAGTAGTTTGATTTTTTTCTCCTTTTCCAGCCACAGTGTAGTGTTATCAGATAGAAATCTAGCTCTCTGGGGATTCCATCTATGCTGAAATTGTGCTGAGCCCTGATTGAACTGCTGAATCAGTCCGTAATCAATCTTACATCCTACTGATCTCCTTTGGTATTTTCTCTTTGATCACAGCCTAATGGGAAACACAGCACGTTGAGGAATAATGAAGTTTTGTCTAATTGTATCTATGCCAAAAGGCCCCTGGGGCTACTTCTTGTTGCATCTGATAGAATAGTTGCTAGCAAGTTGGAAGGTTTCTCTGCAAAATAAAAAGTTGCATTGTGATGCTTCTGAAATATTTAATGTTTATTAATAGTTTATTGATATTTTTTAACATTTCGTATTTTCATTGTTTCATATTTTTTTTGATTGACTGATTGATTGCAAAGCCAAAAGAATATTGACTGGATGGGAGGGTAACAAAAATTAGCTAATATTAATTAATACTGATTGACTATTGAATAAATGCGTGTTCATCCCTACTCTGATTGCAAATCACAGAGGCCTACTATACTGCAAAAGATCATGGGCATATTCTCAAACTTAAGCCATACAAGACAATATTTCCCACCCCATCTCATCATTGTCCAGTCTCAGGGCCTTTTCTGTAGCTGGAACTCCTTTGCATATTAGGCCACATACCCCTGATGTAGCCCATCCTCCAAGAACTTACAACAGTCCCTGTCCTAAGAGCCCTGTAAGCTCTTGGAGGACTGGCTACATCAGGGCTGCGTAGCTCTGCATGCAAAGGAGTTCCTGCTACAAAAAAGCTCTGCCCAGTCTACATTATTAGAAGCTATGGGCTCATGCTGCCTGCTCCTCCTACCTCATTGTTTTCCTTCTACCATGGAGTCAAAATCCTACCACATGTCAGGCCGGTGAGTGGACCGTGGTAGTGGCTCTTCCTCCTTGCCACTAACTTGATCTCATCCCTACAATCTCTCCTGGATGCTACTTGAAGATTCACTGCTGGGAGTACCCTCTTAACAACCCCAGAGATGAACAGCTCTTCTATCTTGACAGCCAGTATGGTGTAGTAGTTAAGTGTCTGAACGCTTATCTGAGATAAGTGGGTTTGATTCCCCACTCTTCCACATGGAACTGCTGGAGTGACCTTGGGTTAATCTCAAGAACAGTTTCTGTCAGAACTATCTCAGCCTCACCTACCTGACAGGGTGTCTGTTGTGGGGAAGGGAAAGGAAAGGAGATTGAAAGCCACTCTGAGACTCCAAATGAACAGTAGAGTATAAATCCAATCTCTTCCCTCTTCTCTCTTCTACCATGCACCATACTAAATGGAACCACTGCCACCTTGTATGGTGATTACAGCCCAGCTGGAACTTGGTGTCTTGTATCAGGAGTGGCTGGGACTTCTAGGAGAACAGTCTTCTTTCTTCCCTCATCTGTGCAGAATGATCTAACTGTGTTCTGACCTCTTTAGATGATTCTGAATGCAAAAACTTCTCTGACCTATCCCTCATCTCACAAGTGCTGGAACTGTGAAGCCACCTAGAACTCATTTCATTTGTCCCTTTCCCTAGCTCCAGATAGGTGAGGACCAATGATGAGTGAAAGATGCTTACCCACTTACTCACCCTAGCTGTGGGACAGCAGTAACAGAAACATTCACCCTGAGGAGGAAGAACAGAAGCAACAGTAACAGATGGTGAATTGCTTGTCCAAACGCAGTGCCATGGGAGAGCTGAACACACTGTAAAATGGTTGGTCTTTCAATTTATAAGGGAGAATGAAGGTATCTTGATGTTGGACTTACAAAAAAGGTACAAACACCACTGTTGACCACTACTAAGTACACTGGAAGCCTAGATCACCTCTCACTACATTTTCCCCTGAAGCAGCCATGGCTTTTTTTGGAGCAGGAACTCCTTTGCATATTAGGCCCCACCCCCCTGATGTAGCCAGTCCTCTAAGAGCTTACAGAGCTCTTCTTTCAGGGCCTACTGTAAGTTCCAGGATGATTGGCTACATCAGGGGTGTGTTGCCTAATATGCAAAGGAATTCCTGCTACAAAAAAAAAAAAAAAAGCCCTGGGAGTTGCACACAACAGATTGATGATGATGGTGGTGATGATGATGATTTTGGATTTATATCCCACCCTCCACTCTGAATCTCAGAGTCTCAAAGTGGCTCACAATCTCCTTTACCTTCCTCCCCCACAACAAACAGCTTTTAGATAGGTGGGGCTGAGAGTGGTCTCAAAGAACCTTTCAAGGTCAACTCTGCAAGAGCTATGGCTGACTCAAGGCCATTTCAGCAGCTGCAAGTGGAGGAGTGGGGAATCAAACCTGGTTCTCCCAACTAAGAGTCCATGCATTTAATCACAACACCATACTGGCTAGTAAGACAGAACACAATAATAAGAACACAAGGAAAGATGAAGAGGAATAGCAAACCAGATGCCTTTCAGGTGTTCTTTCCATTGAGGACAGGCTTCTGAAGAACCCTGAAGATCTTTGGAGTGTATCTTGGGACATAGGCTACAAAAGTGTGATGAGATACACAACAATGCTGATGGGAAATCACACGGCAGTATCACTAACCCTTGCAGGGCTGCAGCACCTGAGATTGCTAACAAAGACAGTGTAGTGTAGAGTGTCAGGTTATGATTTTGGACACCCTGTTTTGAATCCCTGCACTACCACGAAGCTCATTGGCCAGTCACACACATTTAATCTAACTGACCTTGCAGGATGGCTGCAAAGATAAAAAATGGAGAAAGGGGAACCATGTAGATCCTCGGAGGAGGGGCAGGATAAAAACTGCACTCCTTAGATACAAATTTGAAAAGTACGGTAACAGTCCACTTCGCTATTAATATTCATAACTGAGTTATAAAACAGGAAGTTCTTAGCAGGTTGTCATAGTGAAGATCTTTGAGAGGAGGAAACCCTAACATATCATCAGCTTTTCAATATCACCACCACCTTTGTCATCATTGCTGTCGTCGTCACCACCACCATCACCACCATCATCATCATCAGTATCAGTAGCACCACCACCACCACCACCACCACCATCATCATCATCATCATCATCACCACCACCACCATCATCATCATCATCATCAGTAGCAGTAGCACCACCACCACCATCATCATCATCACCACCACCACCACCATCATCATCATCAGTAGCAGCACCACCACCACCCTTTCTATAACCTTTTCTAAGAGTTCAGGGCAGGGCTTTTTTGTAGCAGGAACTCCTTTGCATATTAGGCCACACACCCCTGATGCAGTCAATCATCCTGGAGCTCACAGTAGGCCCTTTAAGAAGAGCCCTGTAAGCTCTTGGGGGATTGGCTACATCAGGGGCGTGTGGCCTAATATGCAAAGGAGTTCCTGCTACAAAAAAAGCCCTGGTTCAGGGTACTTGACATGGATGGATGTAACTCTTAAAATCACCCTAACATATAAATCAGCATTTATTTATTTATTTATTTATTTATTTATTTATTTATTTATTTATTTATTTATTTATTTATTTATTTATCGATTTGTATCCCACCCTTCCCACCGGAGTGGCTTTTTTACACATATCCAACCTTAGACTGGAGGAAGCTTAAGGAGCCTCCCTTCAATTTAAGTAACTGTTCTGCTGAAGGCTCCTTTGTTTGGAGGAAGTCCTCAAACTTTACTCAGAGGAGTGGTAAAATGCATCTTCATTTTCCACATATTGCAGACTGGGGAACTCAGATTAAAACCGCCTAACCTAAGACCACCAGCTGAGTTCATGGAAGAAGAAAGATCTGAAGCATGGCCCCAATTCACAGCCCAGGCATCAAGGCTCTACTCAGCCCTCCTTCTTAGACTAGAAATGGGCACGAACCAAACAATGAAGCAAAATTCATGACAAACTTTGCCTTGTTTGTGGTTCATTGCTGTGGTTCGTGCACATCCTTATCTTCAACTGTATCAAGTCGAACCAGATTGCATAGAAATGAAAGTGAGTAACGTTTCTTCTTCGGTGTAATGAATGATTTCACCTTCCAGAGAGAGGTGGAGTCCTTTGTTTGTTCCCAGGATGCCACAGACATGTCAATTGCCCTGTTTTATATAGAAGCTTTTTCATGTCTCTCTGGCTTGGCTTCCTGTTGGCCGGCTCAGCAAATAAACCGAGGTATATTGTTCCCCCATAAGTTGTCCTTCAAAGCACAGCATTATGTCCTTGAGACACTTTTGACTTTTAATAATGTCCCCTGTCCTCCCCCTTCATCTTCTCTGCCATTGATTAACGAGTGGCAATCATGTAATCCCTTTGTTGAATATTGTGGGGGAGTAATTTGCCTCCAGTGCTGAGAAGCTCTCCTGCTTTAGCCCTGTCCCCTTTTCTCGGGGCATCTTTTGTGGTCCCCCTTTCATCCTCTAACACTGGTGAATGAGAAACACTTGAGGAATAATCACAGAAAGGGAGACTGGGTTGGGGGGGGAGCACCCTATACTGTTACCCGACTCCACAGTTGCATTGAGAGGTTCCAATTATATGCTTAGGCGGTAAGAGAAAACCTTGAGGAGTCTTTCAGAGCTATTCAGAACCTAAATTGGATTTTGCAGCCTGAACGGCATTGTATGGATTTAGTTTAAGCTTTAAACCATTTGAGATTCATCTCTCAGGTGTTCGGAGAGCTTCTGAGAATCGTGTTGGATCCACTAATTAAGAGTCACTCCTGATCCTCAGCTGGAATGCTTTTCCTGGGAACCAGCACTAATGCTGCTGTTGCATGGAAGGCAGTGAGAGACACCCCAGGGCTTCAAGTCCTGGACCTTTCTTTTCTAAATATTCAGAAAATTGACAAGCCTCATGTTTAGCTATGTTGTGTATGTGAGCTGAGGGTGCGTTGAATTAATGGTGTTCCCGCCTGGCTCATTGGAGCCTTTAGGACTGAGCTTGGGGGCTCAGTCCTAAAGGATCCAAATCCCTGCCACCCTGCTCTAACCATTGGCCCCCTGCTTGTTTGAATGATCCAATGGCCTCCTAGCATGGGAACCTTGAAGTGTATATAGTTGGCCCCATTGGCCCAGTTCTCCAGTCTTAGCGTTCAGCCACTACCGTGCTGTACTTAAATAAAAAGCTCTGATCACTACAACTTTGTCTCTCCATGCTTTGAACCCACTATATTATAAGCTACTTATATAATAGCACAATGGCCATTGTCATACGGAGCCACAGTTTGGCCACTGTGTGACACAGAGTGTTGGACTGGATGGGCCATTGGCCTGAGCCAACATGGCTTCTCATGTTCTTATGTCATGATCAGTGGGAGATAATGTAGGAAGTTTCTGTATATGTCAAGGTCCCGGTTCCCTAGAGATGCACTGCTTGTCTGTGCACATAAAGACACACCACATCACGTAGTCCCATTGAGGAGAGACAGGTTTTGCCTCCACCCACATTTGTTTTCAAGACCAAATTCCGTTTCCACTTCATCCATTGATTAGGGAGACGGGATGAGATGTACGGGCCAGTGGAAGCTTTCCATGCAAAAGGTGTCAGGTTCAATACCGGACGTCTCCAGCTAAAAGTTTCAGGTAGGCAGTGATGGGAAAGACCTCTGCCTGAGACCCTGAAGAACTGCTGCTATCAGACTGAAGAGGATCAAGGTTCCCTTTAGTGTGAGCACGTGAGCAAACACGCACAGTTTTTCACTGGTCTGCTCACAGTTTTTTAGCCTAAACGCACAGATGCTTCTTCTAGGCTATGTTTACATGATAGTCAAATGTAGGCTTGCTCACAACTTTAATGCTAGTAGCTCACACAGTAGAATTTTTGCCAACAAGAATCCCCAGCTTAGCGAGAACATTGGACAGGACCATGATAGAAGAAGAAGAAGAAGAAGAAGAAGAAGAAGAAGAAGAAGAAGAAGAAGAAGACTGAAGATTTATACTTCGCCCTTCTCTCTGAATCAGAGACTCAGAGCAGCTCACAATCTCCTGTACCTTCCTCCCCCACAACAGACACCCTGTGAGGTGGGTGGGGCTGAGAGGGCTCTCCCAGCAGCTGCCCTTTCAAGGACAACTCCTATGAGAGAGCTATGGCTGACCCAAGGCCATTCCAGCAGCTGTAAGTGGAGGAGTGGGGAATCAAACCCGATTCCCCCAGATAAGAGTTTGCACACTTAACCACTACACCAAACTGGCTCAAACTGATAGGCTGATGGCAGACCAGTAGCAGAATCTCTGTTTTGCAGTAGAAGCTCCCGCCTTCAATCTGCAGTGCTTTCAGTTAATAGGATCCTGGAACAACGTATGTAAAAGACTCCTGCCTGTCCCCAGACAGCCACTACCAGTCATAATACATCCATCCGGCCTTGCTAAACCAATGGTCTGACTCTGTATAAGGCAGAGCAAAGTTTGAGTCCAGTGACACCTTTAAGACCAGCAAAGCTTTATTCAAGGTATAAGCTTCCATGTGCAATATCAGATATGAAATATCATATGCAATATCATGCATATGAAAGCTTATCTCCAGAATTAAACATTGTTGGTCTTAAAGGTGCCACTGGGCTCAGATTTATTCTGCTGCTTCTGACCAACATAGCTACCCATCTGAATCATTATCAGGCAGTTTGATCTGTTTGTGTTTATTACCAGGGGTGGCCCGACACTCCATGGCTCCCTAGGCAGACTCGCTGCCTGACGCCCCCCCAAAAGCACCCCCCCACACCTCCCCCTTGGCTCTGTGCTCCATCTGCACCTCCTCCCCTCCCCTCCCAGCCATGCCACCTCCTCCTCCCTCCCTCCCTCCCATCCTTTCCCCACCCCACATCAATTTCAATGCCAGAACTGGCTCTAGCACCACGTTTCGGCTATCTAAAGCCCCCCTCCCTGTCACTCGATTGGCGGGCAAAACCATGCTGCGGGGCCGGGCTGCGCTCATAGTCTGTCAGGACAAGTGTCCTGAAAGAGTGGCCCCACTGCCGCTGACTTCTCCCCTCCCCACTTCCTGGATGGGAGAGCAGTCAGTGGTAGTGGGGCTGCCCTTTCAGGATGCTTGTCCTGACAGACTGCAAGTATGGTCTGGCCCCACAGTGCGGTTTTGCCCGTCGATCAAGTGATTGGATGGGGGGAGAGAGGCTTTAGATAGCTGGAATGCAGTGCTAGAGCAGGTTCCAGCACTAAAATCAACATGGGGTGGGGAAGGGTCGGGAGGGAGGAGGAGAAGACGTGGTGGGGAGGAGGGAGGCACAGGGGGCATGGAGTCATGGGGGGAGGCAAAGGGAAAGGAACAGAGGGGTGGGCAGTGGCAGCAGTGGTGGCAGGCGGCAGTAGCGGCCAGTGGGCGGAGGAGGCAGGCAAACTAGGTGCTCGCCTGGGTCACCAGGAGGGTGTGGGGAGCCCAATTTGGCACCCCCATCCTCCCATTGCCCTAGGCAACCACCTATTTCGCCTAGTGTTGAGCTGGCCCTGTGTATTATGCAAGAGAAAGTACAAGGGTGCACTTGAGGAAAAAAACCCCAACTAATTTTGTATTTAGGGATTAATTTCAATTCCTCTTCTCTGCTGCCTGGATTCCAAAACTGCTTATTTGGATTTTGCTTCTAAGTTGCCCTAGTCAAGCCCATGAGTTGTTTTTTTTGTCATTAATAATTCCCTCACCCTGTTTCCCACCCCCTGTAAACAGTATGCATTTTTCAATATAACTTGTGCATCAATAAATCAGCATTATGTTTTATAAATGTCACATATTGCATGCATAAATGCTGCATAAACTGATTATTTAAAAAATCCCCTGTATCACACATTTGCACAGTACAAATGAATCTACAAAACCAAAATAGGGGGGGGAGGGGGAGGAAGAGGGGGGAGGAAAGGGGAATGAAAACTCTTGGTAAAAGCATGCATGGATGTTAAAAATAAATGAAATGGGGAATCTTTGCCCCTAATTAATCCCTAGTATTGGTATGCTTGCTCATGCTTATCTGAAGTGAGAGGCAATGTTTGCCTCCTCTCACTGGTATCCCAAATTGTAGCCCATTGCTTGCATCTCATGGAAGCTACTGAGAAGTGACTTGCATTGCCAGATCCATTCATCATTACATCATCAACCTGGACTTCCTTCCTTCCTTCCTCCCTTCCTTCCTTCCTTCCTTCCTTCCTTCCTTCCTTCCTTCCTTCCTTCCTTCCTTCCTTCCTTCCTTCCTTCCTTCCTTCCTTCCTTCTTTCTTTCTTTCTTTCTTTCTTTCTTTCTTTCTTTCTTTCTTTCTTTCTTTCTTTCTTTCTTTCTTTCTTTCTTTCTTTCCCTCATGTTTGGACAGCTGGCCTGTCAGATTCTGAAGTACGTTCCCAAAGTCTCTTTCTCACATTTAAATGGTATTTCTTTTATTATATCTAGTTATATTGTGTTGTAGGTTTCTTTAGGCCCTGTTGGGGGGTGGAGGAGGGAAACAGCCAATAAAAGTTCTACCTACAATTGTAGCCTTGACTGTTGGAACATTCTCCTTTATTATTTTCAAGGAAGAAAATGTTCTTCCTTGCCAACAGAGGAGTGAACGCATATGAAGGCAACCTGGACCTCCAGCTGCGTGTGATCCATCGGGGGCTCTTATATTTAATTGTTTGAGATGCACCGAGCTATTCCCCAGCCCAAAACAGTATCATTAAATGCTACAAGTGATTGCTCTCTGCAGCGAGGCCACTCCACCATTCGACACTTCACACACTGGAGCTTCCATGCTCTATATCATTCAGCCCAGTGCCTGATTTCTAAAATCCACCTCTTCTTCTTTTTTTTGTATTTGAGAGCCAGTTTGATGTAGTGGATAAGTGCGAGGACGCTTATCTGGGAGAACAGGGTTTGATTCTCCACTCCTCCACTTGCACCTGCTGAGATGGCCTTGGGTCAGCCATAGCTTTCATAGAAGCTGTCCTTGAAAGGGCAGCTGCTATGAAAGCACTCTCAGCCCCACCTACCTCACAGGGTGTTTGTTGTGAGGGGCGGGGGAGATAGAGGAGATTGTGACCACTCTGAGACTCTGAGATTCAGAGTATAGGGCGGGATATAAATCCAAAAAATCTTATATAAAGAGAAAATCATGAAGTTCAGGGATGAATCAAGATATCAGCAATGCCACGCCACTGGGAGCTCAGCTGTGACTCCTTGCTGAAGAGGAACAGTTCTCCGACAGCCCAAATGCAATTCTTTGGCAATAAGAGACTGACTCCGTCCCCGGAATCTGCTGATGCACAACCTTGAAAGACACCGCGTCTCGCTTCCAAGCCAGATATCTGACATTAGCTTTGCTCACTTTTCTTCTCTCCGTAGCTCGCCTGAGTAGTTTTTCACAGATCGATTTATCCTCATCACGGCACCACTGGCAGTGGCTTAATATGAGGGAAAGTCGGCAAAGACAATGGAAGCTCGCAAATGGGGAGTGCGCATTGTGACTGGAATGCTGAATTCTGAAGCTGAGGTTTGATGGGCTGAAAGGGAATGCAAAAAGTTGCTATCACGAAGGCCCTTTATCTTCTACCTGGCTTAGGAAGGATTCGCTGCATCTTGATGTGCAATAGCTAGCAGGCAGTGTGGGGTTATGATCTGGGAGACTCAGGTTTGAACCTTGACTCTGCCGTGAAGCAAAGGGGAGGACGTTGGGCCAAACTCTCTCACTCAGCCTAACCTACCTCACAGGGTTGTAGTTGTGAAGATAAAACTGAGGAGAAGAGCATGACGTTGTAGAGCGCTTTGAGTTCCCAATGGGGAGAAGAGCAGAATATAAGGCTTGACATAGATAAATGGTTGAGCTGAGGACCCAACCAAACATGCACTGGTAGAGCTACCTCAGGCCCATAGCTACAGTGGGGCCTGGGAGGGGCCAGGCCCATCCTTTCAACCCCCCCTTCCAACTATATGGCCTCTTCATGGGAGGGCCCCCAGTCTGTCCCCTTTGCTCACCACCATTTTGAACAAGTAGTAGCATTGTTGATGGTCTTTTTGCTTTTTCCCCTTCCCTACCCTAATACACCATGCAGAGCAAAGGGGGTGGGGAAGAGTCAAGAGGTCTCTGTCTGCCTGAGAGAGGGACACATAAGAAAGGGGTGTGGGGGGAGCAGAGCTGCTGTGACTGCCCAGGCATGAAGGGGGTTAGCTTGTGAAACTCAAGGTAGTTTACAGTGCCGAGAGCCCTGGGCTGCCAAACTGGGTGACCCCCCCAAAAAAACAACAAATCCTGCTGTGGGCCCCACCAAACAGGAAATCCTGGCCATGGCCCTGAGCTACCTGGATCTCACAAAGTATTTACAGAAAGTTTAAAAGTGGCTGGCTAGAGAGGAGGGCCAGATTTTGATGACCTTATCTCACCCACATCTGCTACAAGTTTTGGCACAGAATAGGTTTACTGTTTGTAGATATATCAATGCCACCCTGGTGTCACTGATTGTCAAGCATGGTGAAATTCCATTGATAACTGATTGTTATAGGGTCCTGCCGAAACCTGGTCCGTGAAGTATCATGGAGGATCTGACTTTGTCAGCTTTGTTATTCTTTCCCTCCCCCCCCCCCCCCCGTCCTGCTTTATGGCTCAAAAGTAGAATTAGTGAGAACTGAAACTAACATGAGAAGAAGTAATCGGCACCTTCCCATACATTCCTGTAAGGGAGTACGGGACATCTGGGGAAAGCAAGGACGGAGTTCTGATAACACTATGGGATAACACTATGGGAACGTAGACATTGATAATAGTTTATGTGTGAGTGCTACCCCTCCCTTGGAATCCTTTTGAAGTAAGCCTTAAAAGTATTGTATCAATGTATTGGCAGCATTACTCTCAAGAACCTGTTACACAGAAAGTATCGGTATCTCAAGAAACGTAGTCTTTGTATCAACTTCGACTCATCATTGAACCCGCATGCTTGACACTGATATACCAGCATTTGACAGTTAGGATCACATGATATGTCATAGGAAGCTGCTTTATACTAAATCAGACCAGTGATCCATCGAAGTCAGGATTGGCTACTCTGATTGGCAGTAGTTCTCCAAGGTCTCAAACAATGGTCTTTCACATCACCTATGGCCAGATCTTTTTAAATGGAGATTGAACCCGGGATCTTTTGCATGCCATGCAAATGGTCTACCACTGAGACTGATTGCACATGAGGCTTGTTCCAGGTGGAGAGCACTTTTGCTCCCAGGGCTTCTCTCCATTTTCACACAAGTTGCCCCAGAGTTGGCATGAGTTGGCATGGCGCTCTTCCACAGCAAGCAAGATCCTCTCCCAAGCAGCTTCTGCTTGCCGTAGGAGAATGGGACACCAACTTGCAGCTCCGGGGCATCTTTTGTGAAAACAGAGAGAAGTGCCGGGATCAAAAGGGCTCTCCTTTTTGGAACAAGCCCTAGTGCTAAATCAGTCTGAGGCATAGTTCCTCTCTAAAGGATTGCTCCTCCCAGAGGATTGGACTGTCTAGTCTTTTTTGTTTAAAAAACTCAGCAACAACACATTTGCATATTAGGCCACACCCCCTGATATCACCGTTGTTTCACACAGGGCTTTTTTGCAGGAAAAGCCCAGCAGGAACTCATTTGCATATTAGGCCACACCTGACCTCAAGCCAGCCGGAACGGTGCGTTCCTGCTAAAAAAAAAAGGTCCTGGCTCTGTTCAAGGGTGCCAGTGTGTCTCAGCCCCATCTCTGCTGTTGCACATTTAGCCAGAAATAACAAGTAATAGCTGAAAAGATGCCTTTTTAGTTAAACTCGCCCACATTGCTGATCTTCTCAATCAGCAGCCTAAGGATTCCGATGGTCCCCCAGAGCACAGTTCGAAAACAGCAGTACTAAAGGCAAATATCCCCTCTCCACTCTTAACTGAGCAAAGCTGTATTTGAGCTGCTTCTTTTGTGTGTGTGTGTGCGCACACACATGCAAACAACATCTCATAATAACTTCAGTGAGAAAGCAGACAGTGATTTATATGTTATCATTTACTAAATAATCTGCAAACAGATGTAAACACGTTGATCCCTGCTAGGAGATCTTACCAATAATATATTGTAGGAGTCTGACCTTTATGTGATACTATATATCTTTGGATGCCAATAAATGTCTGGCTTTGCGAGCATCTCTGTATGGTTATGATGTTGCACAGGGTGAATCACAGTTTTGTTTTTTAAAGAAAAAACCTCTCTGATATATATATATATATATATATATATATATATATATATATATATATATATATATATATATATATATATACTTTTTCCCTTAAAAGGACATACTGCGTTCATCCACAGGGACCCCCACATAGCCTCAAGAAGGATGTAAAAGTATGTCCGTGTGCACTCGAGTGATTAACCGCTATCTTGGGAAGCAAAGAGTATGACATTTCAAGAAATAATCTCTTCCCAGACATCATGTTCTTCTGAAGACCAAACATGGCGCAGCACACCATTTCTCAAGAACTTATGATTTATGGATGTTGGTGGTCACGTATTAAGGACTGCACAACTCTAAGCGCGGCGTAGCCGACATTTTTTGCGAAGTCTTGCACGAGGCTGTTGATATTGTATGCCTCCTTGAAGACCATAAGGATTGCCTTTGATAACTGAGACCAAAGTGGATTGAGTTGAGCCTGGTTCCCATTTCAATAGTAGACTGCTCAGAACTAGTTACAGATTCCAGGAGAAGGAAGTGTTGCAATAGACTGTACCACTTTAGCTTGGAAGTGACTTTTCTGTTGCACCACGAGAACTCATACAGAATAGTGAAAATGTTCTTAACAGATTAAAACAGGGGTGGCCAACGGTAGCTCTCCAGATGTTTTGCCTACAACTTCCATCAGCCCCAGCCATTGGCCATGTTGGCTGGGGTTGATGGGAGTTGTAGGCTAAAACACATGGAGAGCTACCGTTGGCCACCCCTGTATTAAAAGAATAATCTTAGGGCGTTTTCGCACTGACCTTAATCGGCAGTGACGTCCCTCTTCACCGCGCAGGATCTGCGCGGATTTCGCACCAATTGCTGCGGAGCACCCGGAAGAGCCGCAAAGTCCCGCGGCTTTTGCGGCGCAAATGGAAACTGGGTTTTGGCGCAATTGGTGCGCAATTTGGCGCAATTGGTGCGAAATCCGCGCAGATCCTGCGCGGTGAAGAGGGACGTCACTGCCGATTAAGGTCAGTGCTAAAACGCCCTTAGTTAAATGGCTATCACCACCTTATACGACTATCACCATTGTTCTGTATGCTACTTTAATGCTCACCTTCTGTAGGTAAGATTGTTATTTCTGTTTCCATTTCATTCTGTCTGAGGAAGTGTGCGTTCGCACAAAAGCTCACCCTAAATAAAACCTTGTTGGTTCCAGAAAAGGGCAACTAGAATGATTAAAGGTTTGGAACACTTTCCCTATGAAGAAAAGTTAAAACGCTTGGGGCTCTTTAGCTTGGAGAAATGTCGACTGCGGGGGTGACATGATAGAGGTTTACAAGATTATGCATGGATGGAGAAAGTAGAGAAAGAAGTCCTTTTCTCCCTTTCTCACAATACAACGTGGGCATTCAATGAAATTGCTGAGCAGTAGGGTTAGAATGGTTAAAAAGAAGTACTTCTTCACCCAAAGGGTGATTAACATGTGAAAAAAAAAAAGAGGGGTTTGGATAAAAGTATGGAGCAGAGGTCCCTCAGTGGCTATTAGCCACGGCATATTATTGGAACTGTCCGGGCAGTGATGCTCTGTATTCTTGGTGCTTGGGGGTTCTTATGTCTTAAAGGTGTAATTGGACTCTAACTTTGTTCTTTTGCTTCAGACCAACACAACTACCCACCTGGATTACTGTAAATGACAATTGCATCAAAACCCCCAGAGCATTTTATCTAGGCCCAGGGACTGGCATTCTACTCCAATGGAGCACCATTTTAGTCTGAAGGCTGTCACTCCTGGCCAAAGACATATTTCTTGTATTCTACTCCACATTTTCATTTCAACTTTTTGTGTGCTGTAACACAGTTCACTGGATCCTATGAAAGTCTGTTGGCATCCTGGCTCCCATTACATCCAATAGGCCTTCAGGCATCTGCCATTGTTACGAATAGACATTGAACTTTAGAACTTGGAACATTGGACTTTGGAACTTAATAGAATTTTAGAACTTTGGAAGTTCTAAAGTTCAAAGCTAATAGACATTCCTGTCATTCACTTTCGTCATTCCTGCTATTTGCCTGTATACATCCCCTATTGAAAATAATGGCTTGAGCTCTGAAACCACATGGATCTGAATCCCAAAACAATATCTTCCCCAGAAATAAGCAATCAAGGTATCCACTCAAACCTGCATTAAAAGTCATAATAGTTTTTTTTTTCTTGATGCACAAACCTAGTCACCAGCATCTGGTAATTAGAGATATGCTATAGCAGTAGACTGACAGAAAGAAAGGGGGGGGGCACAATGGAAGGTACATTGACTTTATGAAAGGAAACACATAGGATATGACAAGGAAGTATGGAAAATGCAAGGTTTCCAGTGGAAAGGTATGAAAAGAGAGCCAGTTTGGTGTAGTGGTTAAGTGTATGGACTCTTATCTAGGAGAACGGGGCTTGATTCCTCACTCCTCCACTTGCAGCTGCTGCAATGGCCTTGGGTTAGTGTCAAGCATGCATATTTCTAAGGGCCATGATGGTTTCTTAGACAGAGAGCAGGCCACTAGTATCCACCCCTCCCTCCTATTTACAATGGTTGGGCAAGCAGTAAATCTATCTAGCCCAAGGATGTTTACGCTACAGCCTGGCTTGTAAAGCTGTGAGGTGCCTCTCCCCTGGATTCACACAGACAGTTCTTATCAGGTCTCAGAGAAGTGTGAGAAAGGGAGATGTTTTTAATAGCCTAAATTCCTTAGTAATAAAAGAGATACTATGTAGTAACCTTTGAACCCGTGACTCAAATTGCATCTGTATACTATCTGAAGTAATCCTATATAGTAACTATGTAACCATGTATACATCATTACTTCCAAGGATTCTATCCTTGGTAAAGCTTCTGAGTTTCTACAATAAAGCTACTTTTGATTTAACAACAAAAGACTGGTTATTGAGAAATATCGATGCTTGACAGTTAGCCGAAGCTCTCACAGGAGTTGTCCTTGAAAGGGCAGCATCTGTGAGAGCTCTCTTAGCCCCACCCACCTAACAGGGTGTCTGTTGTGAGGGAGGAAGATAAAGGAGATTGTGAGCTGCTCTGAGACTCTGAGATTCAGAATGGAGGGCGGAATATAAATCCAATGTAATGTTGTTTTTGTCAGCCAATATCAATAGGAACATTCAGACCACCATATTAGGAATCAGGAGGGAGAACTGAGTCTGGGCAAGAGATACCTATGTTGGGGTCCAATAAAATTTACCCTCTTGGTCCAATGCACTTGCAACTTGTCAAGGAAGGTGCCTTTCAATTAAAGAGAGGAGTATGTTCTGTGCAAATTTGGTGTCATCTTGAAAAACAGCTGCCCCAGACCCTGTATCCATTCCCTATTGAAAATAATGGCCTGACTCTGAAGCCACATGGATCTGAATCCCAAAACAATAATTTTTTTCCCCCAGAAATAAGCAATCAAGGTACCCCCCAAATCTACATTGAAAGTCATAATTTCCCCCCCTTAATGCACAACCTTAGTCATCAGCAGCTGATAATCAGAGACATGCTATCTTTGAAAACAGAACCAGTTTGGTGTGGAGAGCCAGTTTGGTGTAGTGGTTAAGTGTGCGGACTCTTATCTGGGAGAATCGGGTTTGATTCCCCACTCCTCCACTTGCGCCTGCTGGAATGGCCTTGGGTCAGCCATAGCTCTGGAAGAGGTTGTCCTTGAAAGGGCAGCTGCTGTGAGAGCCCACTCCAGCCCCACCCACCTCACAGGGTGTTTGTTGTGGGGGAGGAAGGTAAAGGAGATTGTGAGCCGCTCTGAGACTCTTTGGAGTGGAGGGCGGGATATAAATCCAATATCTTCTTCTTCTTCTTCTTTTGTTTGCTTGTATCACACAGGCTTGCTTGTTAGAGACCTGTCATTAGCCAAAGCTCCCAAATGATGGCAAAGCCATGTTTGTCTTTGTGTTATGTGCAAAGTGGTCCTTGGTTGTGAAATTCCTATCAGAGCTTATGCAAACTGAACATTGAGGAGACTGAGAAGGGTGGGACTAGAGGGGTGATATTTGGGGGCCCTAGTCATCATTTAGAGAGCTCCATGGTGCAGAGTGGTAAAGCTGCAGTACTGTAGTCCAAGCTCTCTGCTCACAACCTGAGTGCAGTCCTGACAGGAGCTGGATTCAGGTAGCCAGCTCAAAATTGACTCAGCCTTCCATCTCCTTCCGAGGTTGGTAAAATGAGTACCCAGTTTGCTGGGGTGGGGGTGGGGATGAAGACTGGGGAAGGCAGTGGCAAACCACCCTGTAAAAGTCTGCCATGAAAATGTCATGATGCAACATCACCCCAGAAATAGAGAAGGTAGAGAAATAAGTACTTTTCTCCCTTTCTCACAATACAAGAACTCATGGGTATTCAATGAAATTGCTGAGCAGTCGGGTTATAACTGATAAAAGGAAGTACTTCTTCACCCAAAGGGTGATTAACATGTGGAACTCACTGCCACAGGAGGTGGTGATGGCTACAAGCATAGACAGCTTCAAGAGGGGATTGGATAAACATATGGAGCAGAGGTCCATCAGTGGCTATTAGCCACAGCTTATCATTGGAACTCTCTGTCTGGGGCAGTGACGCTCTGTATTCTTGTGCTTGGGGGGGGCACAGTGGAAGGGCTTCTAGCCCCACTGGTGGACCTCTTGATGGCACTTGGGTTTTTTGGTCACTGTGTGACACAGAGTGTTGGACTGGATAGGCCATTGGCCTGATCCAACATGTCTTCTCTTATGTTCTTAGTTGGAAACGACTGGGGCTTGCACAGGGGACTACCATTATCTTTTTTTTAGTCATCATTTGGGAAAAAGTGGCTGAACAAGTGATTAAGTTTGTTTTCGTGGGCGATGTTTGGGTTCGGTCTGGGTGGGCAGAGTCATCGGGAAACTTCACACGAGGACTTTCAGTGGCTCTCAGCAGCCTTGACTACTACTCCTAAAGGCTTTTCAACACCTCACCATTTCTCTTGATGACATTCCTGGCTTTGTTTCTTCCTTTGAAGCAACACAGAATACCAAGGTGGATTAGAATGAGGGCAGGCATTGAAAGACTCATTGTTTGGAGCATTTGTTCCTTTCTCTTCTGTCGGCAAAGATAGCACTAGCTGTTGAGCTTAATGAGTAGCAACAAGAATTTCCAGGTGTTTTTTTTTGGGAAGAACGGAGCAGGTGCCTAGTAATTAAGGTGTGCGCTGATCCAGAATTTGCACTTTTTTTAAAAAAAAGGAGGAATGCACCATAGAACAATTCTTTGATTTTCCCTCTTCTTTAGAAAAAAAAAAAAAGATGGCCTTTCACTCAAAAGCAGGGGTGCCATTTAAGGAGACAGGTGGGCATGAAGCTTCCTTATAGAGGGTCAGACCAGTGGTTCATTAAGGTTAGTCTGACTGGCAATCATGGAAGTAGTGACAGACTTCACATTTCTGGGATCCAAGATCACTGCAGATGGCGACTGTAGCCATGAACTTAAAAGACGTTTGCTCCTTGGGAGGACAGCTATGGTGAGTCTGCAGTATAATAAAAAGTGGAAACATCACCCTGCCAACAAAAGTCCGTATAGTCAAAGCGATGGTATTCCCAGTAGTAATGTATGGCCATGACAGCTGGACCATAAGGAAGGCCAAGCGCAGAAGAATAGATGCTTTTGAGCTGTGGTGCTGGAGAAGACTCTTGAGAGTCTCTTGGACTGCAAGAAGATCCAATCTGTCAGTCCTAAGGGAAATCAACCCAGACTGTTCCCTGAAAGGGTCAGATGCTGAAGCTGAAGCTCAAATACTTTGACCATCAAATGAGAAGGGAGCACTTGCTGGAGAAGACCCTGATGCTGGGAAAGACAGAAGGCAAAAGAAGAAGGGGACAGCAAAAGATGAGATGGCTGGACAGCGTTACTGATGTAACAAGCACGAATTTGAGCAGACTTCGGAGGATGGTGGAAGACAGGAGGGCCTGGCGTGACTTTGTCCATGGGGTCGCAAAGAGTCAGACTCGACTGTGCGACTGAACAACAACAACAAAAGACTGGCAGTAGTCCTCCAGGGTCTCAGGTAGGGATCTTTCATCTAATGTGCTGTATGACCCTTTTAATTAGAGATGCCATGGTTGCATCTCGAACCTTCTGCATGCAGAACGGATGATCTGTCACTGAACTGCAGCCCTCTTTCCTTGTCATTTCAACTTATGTCAGACCACAAACATATCTCTTGCTTACTGCAGGACCTGAACAAGGCTGTTAATGATATAATTACGGAATTACGGAATAGTATGTTTTGGAGGACACTGGAAGTGACTTGGCAGCACTTAACACACAACAACAATATGTTTTCCTTGTGTTCTGTCTTCTGGGTCAGTCCTGGGTGATGATGAGGGGAGAAGAGAAGAAGGAGAAAGAGAAGGAGAAGGAGAAGAAGAAGAGAAGAAGAAGAAGAAGAAGAAGAAGAGGAGGAGGAGGGAGAAGAGGGAGAGGAGCAGGAGATTGGATTAATACCCCACCTTTCACTACCTGAAGGAGTCTCAGAAATTTCCTTTCCCTTCCCTTCCCCACAACAGACACCCTGTGAGGTAGGTGGATCTGAGAGAGGTGTGACAGAAACTGCTCTTGAGAGGAACAGCTCTGTGAGAACTTGTGACTGACTCAAGGTCACATCAGCAGGTGCATGTGAAGAAGTGGGAATGATACCCAGTTCTCCCAGATAAGAGTCTGAGCATTTAACCAATAAACCAAACAATTTTCTCTTTGTACTGTGGTTTAATTAATACACATGGCTTATAGCAAAATGAAATATTCATTGCTTTGTGTTCATCTGGGACTTTGGAGTTGAGTAGAAACATGGAATTGGATCCAGCCAGGGTTTTGTTGCTGGTTCCCGCCACAAGTCCTCCCCTTTTGTTTGTGCAGACCCCACCTTCCCAAATATATCCTTGTAGTGGTTGTAGGGGATCCCATCTTTTCTTTTCCAGCAGTGGGAAAGCTGACTGGATCCAGCCCATGAATTTAAAAGAAAGAAAGAAAGAAATGTCCACAAACTGCAATATATATATATAAAAAATTCCTAAGTTTTGTCCAGAATGATCTGCATTGCAGTTTGTGGACATTCTTTCTTTCTTTCTTTTAAATTCATGGGCTGGATCCAGTCAGCTTAGGACCTCCAAATTCTTTCAGAAGAATGATACTGATGCGTTAAAGGCAAAATACTCTCATATATATATATATATGAATGAGAGTATTTTGCCTTTAACGCATCAGTATCATTCTTCTGAAAGAAATTTGGAGGTCCTAAACTATGGGGAGAAATTTGAATAGCAAGAATTTTGTAAGCATCCTTAGCATTTGAGCTGTGTTGTGGCGACACTGGCTTGGATCCAGTCACGTGCAAAAGGCAGGGTGGAATTCTAGCAGGAGCTCCTTTGCATATTAGGCGAATCCTCTAAGAGCTTACCAAAAAGAGCCTTGAAAGCTCTTGGAAGATTGGAAGAGGGTGTGCCTAATATGCAAAGGAGCTCCTGCAAGAATTCCACCCTGGCAAGAGGTAACATAAAGAGTTCCATTGCACAAGTTCTTCTGCCACCAGGCTGAGCTATGTAAACAGTGGTTGGATCCAACAAGCTTTTCTAGAGGCAAAAAAGGGAAGATAGGATCCCTTTGAGCTTTGAAAAGCAGGGCTTTTCTTGCAGCAGGAACTCCTTTGCATATTAGGCCACACACCCCTAAGGTATCCAATCCTCCAAGAGCTTACAGGGCTCTTCATACAGGGCCTACTATAAGCTCCAGGAGGATTAGCTACCTCAGGGGTTTGTGGTCTAATATGCAAAGGAGCTCCTGCTACCCCAAAGCCCTGTTAAAAAAAGGTAATATTGGATCAAAAGTCATGTGGGAGATGGGTTGTAGCGGAGAGAGGATTGGTCCAGATTGAAGGGGGGAGGGGACCTGAATGGATCCAACCTCTGTTTCCCCAGAAATGTGCAGACAAAAGTAATCTATGTGTCATTCATATATTTTGAATCAGCCTTCAGTTTCATACCTTTCAGTTCAGTGTGCTCAAGGGTAGATACATGTTCAAAGACAGAACTCTGTTTAGCACAGAATAATAATAAAATCAATAAATTTCTGGTGTTTCCTACTCAGAAGAACTACTTCCTCCCCCCCGTCCCCCCTCCCTTGGGTTTCACACATGTTATTTTATTGTTTGTGGAGAGCTGATTTTTATGATTTACTGCTTTTTTGTCACCTCAACTTGCTGTAGAAAATTCTCTTTGGGGAGACTAACAACCATTCTTTACACGATACTTTGTGTTGCTCTTCTATTTCTGACTGAATCATGGCGTTATGGAACACCCTTCTAGATGTCATTGTGACATTTCCAATGTTTTCTTTTCTTTCCTTTTCGAGGGATGGTGTAAAAGGATAACTCTCAAAACTGGAATTATCACTATCTGAGTTAAGGTTTTTGAATGAGTAATATAATTTTCAGCTCTCTTTTTAATTGAAAACATTTCAACAGCTGTCAGCTTTTAACTTCGGCTTTTAGCTGAAAATGTAGTACTTTGTTTTGGGATGCTTCTCCTTTGGAAACCAGTAGGCCTTTCAACAACGAAACCACTCTGTATGTATTCCTGATTTAGAAATATATTCAGAAGAAGAATTAGTTTTCATACCTCACTTTTTTCTACCCAAAGGAGTCTCAAATGAGCTTACAATTGCATTCCCTTCCTCTCCCTACAGCAGACACCCTGTGAGGTAGGTGGGGCTGAGAGAGCCCTGAGAGAACTGTGACTTCTCCCCTCACAACAGACACCCCTATGAGGTGGGTGGGGCTAAGAGGGCTCTCGCAACAGCTGCCCTTTCAAGGACAACTCCTGCCAGAGCTATGGCTGATTGAAGGCCATTCCAGCAGCTGCAAGTGGAGGAGTGGGGAATCAAACTCAGTTCTCCCAGATACGAGTCCACACACTTAACCACTATACCAAACTGGCTTTCAAAGGGCATGAACAGGGTTTTTTTTATTGTAGTTTTTTAGCAGTAATGCACAGGAACACAGTTCTGGCTGCCTTGGTGTCAGGGGTATGGCCCTGTGTGAGACAGGCCTTTAACATCTAAACTGGGAGAGGACTGTCACTTTACACTGCTGAGAGATTATGACAACTATGGGATCACTGTTAGGAAGGAAGATCCCGCCTTTAGTGTATATTGCATATTGAACTATTAGAACATAAGAGAAGCCATGTTAGATCAGGCCAATGGCCCATCCAGTCCAACATTCTGTGTCACACAGCGGCCAAATATATTTCATCGAATGCCCACGAGTTCTTGTATTGTGAGAAAGGGAGAAAAGTACTTCTTTCTCTACTTTCTCCATCCCATGCATTATCTTGTAAACTTCTATCATGTCACCCCTCAGTCGACGTTTCTCCAAGCTAAAGAGCCCTAAGCGTTTCAACCTTTCTTCATAGGGAAGGTGTTCCAGCCCTTTAATCATTTTAGTTGCCCTTTTCTGAACTTTCTCCAATGCTATAATATCCTTTTTGAGGTGCGGCGACCAGAACTGCACACAGTACTCCAAATGAGACCGCACCATCGATTTATACAGAGGCATTATGATACTGGCTGATTTGTTTTCAATTCCCTTCCTAATAATTCCCAGCATGGCGTTGGCCTTTTTTATTGCAAACGCACACTGTCTTGACATTTTCAGTGAATTATCTACCATGACCCCAAGATCTCTCTCTTGGTCTGTCTCTGCCAGTTCACACCCCATCAACTTGTATTTGTAGCTGGGATTCTTGGCCCCAATGTGCATTACTTTGCACTTGGCCACATTGAACCGCATCTGCCACGTTGACGCCCACTCACCCAGCCTCAACAGATCCCTTTGGAGTTCCTCACAATCCTCTCTGGTTCTCACCACCCTGAACAATTTAGTGTCATCCGCAAATTTGGCCACTTCACTGCTCACTCCCAACTCTAAATCATTTATTAACAAGTTAAAGAGGATGGACCCAGTACCGAGCCTGCGGCACCCCACTGCTTACCGTCCTCCACTGCGAAGACTGCCCATTTATACTCACTCTCTGCTTCCTATTACTCGCAGTTTTTGATCCACAAGAGGACCTGTCCTTTTACTCCATGACTCTCAAGCTTTCTAAGGAGCCTTTGATGAGGAACTTTATCAAAAGCTTTCTGGAGTCAAGGTAAACAACATCTATCGGGTCTCCTTTGTCCACATGTTTGTCACCCCCTCAAAGAAATGTAACAGGTTAGTGAGCAAGATCTTCCCTTGCAGAACCCATGCTGAGTCTTCCTCAATAACCCGTGTTCATCAATGTGCCTACTCATTCTGTCCTTGATAATGGTTTCTACCACTTTCCCGGTATTGAAGTCAGACTGACTGGCCTGTAATTTCCCGGATCTCCTCTGGAACCCTTTTTAAAGATGGGGGTGACATTTGCTACCTTCCAGTCCTCAGGAACGGAGGCAGATTGCACTAGCGCCTATTGATATTGTTGTTTTAATAATTGCTTTTTATGTTTTATTGCTGTCTTATCTTGTTGGTCATTGTTTGACACCAACCTGTGAGCCGCCCTGAGCCTGCCTTCAGTGGGGAGGGCGGGATATAAGCAAAATAAATAAAATAAAATAAAGTATTGCATTTAAACAGCGCCATAAAATGTTTTACGTTGTTTTAATGGTATTTTATTGCTTTTAATCGGTAATTGCAGATGTTCCAATTGAATTGACTGTTAGCCGCCCTGAGTCCGCTTGCGGAGAGGGTGGGATAAAAATCTAAAGTAATAAACAAACAAACAAACAAACAATGGTGACGACAGGGGGTGTGACCTAATACACAAATGAGTTCCTGCTGGGCTTTTTCTACAAAAAAAAAAAAAGCCCTGATGAATGAACCATAATTTTGCTGTTCATTTCAGTTCATGAACTAACCCAAACTAGGAAGAGGATTCATGAACCAAATTGGTTCATAGTGGGTTGTTGACCTCTGCTTTCTACTTCCCACCACTTTTTGAAGGCAGCAGAAAGCAGGGGTTCTCACACTGAAAAGGCAAAAAGGAGGTGTTTCAAATGACTCAGAGTCATTTAAAATCCTGTTTTCTGCTCCCTACCACCCAGCTGTTATTGTGAAGGGCAGAAAGCAGGGGTTTCAATGGCTCTGAGCCATTGAAACCCTTGCTTTCTGCCCTTCACAAACCACTAGGAACCATCACGAACTACCATCAAATTTGTGGACTTTCTTAGCGGCTCTTCAGTCCCTGAACCAGCCAAAATGAATCATGAACTTGCATTTGTGTGCTGGTTTGTGCCCATCCCTAGACATTATTTAACCCCCTCCACATTATTCAAGCAGGGTTGAGGGATTATAATTAGGCGTCTTTACAAGTTAGGCCAGTATGTGATTATAGTGGTTAGCAGGGCTTTTTTGGTAGAAAAAAATTGAGCAGGAACTCATTTGGATATTAGGGCACACATCATTGTTTCACATAGGGCTTTTTGTAGAAAAAGCCCAGCAGGAGCTCCTTTGCATATTAGGCCACACCCCCTGACACCAAGTCAGCAGGAACTGTGTTCCTGTTTATTCCTGCTCGAAAAAAGAAGCCCTGGTGGTTAGAATGTTGGACTAGAATCTGAGAGACCCAGGTTTGAATCTCCATTGCACCATGGAAGCTATCTGGGTGCCAATCACACGCCCTCAGCCTAACCTATCTCATAGGGTTGTTGTTGGAAGGATAAAACTGAGAAGAGCAAAGCTATGAAAAAATAAAGAAGGGGTGAAAACGAAATAAGCGCAGAATTACAACGAATCAACTGATAGCAGCATGGTAAATTGTTAGGACAATCTTGTGACACTTTCCCTGGAAAATAGATGTCCATTGAATTCTTGTGCAGCTGCACAATGTGCAGCTATAGGAGGTCATTGGGTGTATAGTGGAGCATATTCTCAGTTTGCAGAAGCCATAACCCAAGAGGCCCATCTAGCACCTCTTTGAACATGCTCCTGAATCCTTTGGGAGCAAGTTTTGATTCTATAATAGCACAGGATTTTTTGTAGAAAAAGCCCAGCAGGATCTCATTTGCACATTAAGCCATGCCTCCAGATGCCACCATTGTTTCACACGTGATTTTTTATAAAAGAAGCCCAGCAGGAATTCATTTGCATATTAGGCCACACCCTCTGACACCAAGCCAGAACTGCGTTCCTGTGCGTTCCTGCTCAAGAAAGCCCTGTATAATAGTGCTTCCTTCAAGGCTTTTTTGTAGCAGGAACTCCTTTGCATATTAGGCTACACCTCCCTAATATAGGCAATCCTCCAAGAGCTTACAGGACTCTTCGTACAGAGCCTACTGTAAGCTCCAGGAGATTGGCTACATCAGAAGAAGAAGAAGATATTGGATTTATATCCCGCCCTACACTCCAAAGAGTCTCAGAGTGGCTCACAATCTCCTTTACCTTCCTCTCCCACAACAGACACCCTGTGAGGTGGGTGGGGCTGGAGAGGGCTCTCACAGCAGCTGCCCTTTCAAGGACAACTTCTGCCAGAGCTATGGCTGACCCAAGGCTATGCTAGCAGGTGCAAGTGGAGGAGTGGAGAATCAAACCCGGTTCTCCCAGATAAGAGTCCGCACACTTAACCACTACACCATACTGGTTCTCCACACCATACTGGCCAAATATTCAAAGGAGTTCCTGCTACAAAAAAAGCCCTGGCTTTCTTAGGAGACAACCCAATGTAGAAAGTGCTTAGGAGACAACCCAATGTAGAAAGTGCTCTCTGGGGGAGACCTTTTGACAATTTTCCAGCCATAGGAAGTACTCGAACCAAGTGTATTATTGGCGGAATATTCTTGCCATTTGGTTTAATTCTAACCTCTGTGCGGCTTTTGAAGGAGGGAGTGAAAGGAGGGCAATTTGACTTCTTCTGAACACTTATTATTTTCATGCCCATTAATTTAGCCTGAAGGATAGTAGCAATGTGAGATTCCCTAGGAATGGCTCAGATAGCAATTCATGAAAGGCATCAGCTGAGCCTTTGTAATAGAGCAGCTTCTATTTGTAATAGGATAGCTTCTATTTATTTTTTTTTAATGAGCATGTGTTAAGAACATGAACACTCCTGACTCAAACAGTCTTTGCTGTGGCCCCTGCCAAGCGGTAATATTCCCAAGGACACCCACCTGACCTTCTCAGCCCTGCCCCACCAAGATTGTAATCACCTGCTCGGGATTTCCCTCCCCTATTTCCCTTTATGATGCTCAGGGCTTGAATTCAGCAGGAGCTCACAGGAGCACAGCTCCTGAACCTCCAGCCAGGGTCTGGATGCAGTGTGGAGTTCTTTCAGTATTTTTGGTTTCAGTGGATTAAGACGAAGAAGACCGTAGATTTATACCCCGCCCTTCTCTCTGAATCAGAGACTCAGAGTGGCTTACAATCTCCTTTATCTTCCTCCCCCACAACAGACACCCTGTGAGGTGGGTGGGGCTGAGAGGGCTCTCACAGCAGCTGCCCTTTCAAGGACAACTCTTGTGAGAGCTATGGCTGACCTAAGGCCATTCCAGCAGGTGCAAGCGGAGGAGTGGGGAATCAAACCCGATTCTCCCAGTTAAGAGTCCATGCACTTAACCACTACACCAAACTACTGTTTGGCCCATCAGTTATTTTGAAGGGTAGGGTTGCCAATCTCCAGGTGGGGGCAGGGGATCCCCTGGTTTGGAGGCTCTCCTCCTGCTTCAGGGTCATCAGAAAGTGGGGGGAGGGAAATGTCTGCTGGGCACTCCATTATTCCCTATGGAGACCGATTCCCATAGGGCATTATGGAGAATTGATCCATGGGTATCTGAGGCGCCAGAGGGGCTGTTTTTTTGAGGTAGATGCACCAGAATCTGATGCCTCTCCTCAAAAGACCCTCCAAGTCTCATAAAGATTGGACCAGGAGATCCAATTCTATGAGCCTCAAAAGAAGGTGCCTGTATCGTTCATGATTTCCAATAGAGGGAAGGCATTTAAAAGGTCCCTTTAAATGTGATGGCCAGAACTCCTTTTGGAGTTCAATCATGCTTGTCACACCCTTGCTCCTGGCCCCACCCCCAATGTCACCTGGCTCCACCCCCAAAGTCCCCAGATATTTCTTGAATGGGACTTGGCAACCCTATGAAGGGGCAGAATGAAGCTCCACAGAGCAATTCCTTGCAGGACTGGAGATGGAATCTTATGGGAGATTTTTTTGTTTAGAGCAGTTACTTACCTCAGTTAGCTGGCACTGCTGATCCCACCGTGGCCTAGGATTCAGCACATCATTTATCTCTAGGGTTGTCAACCTTCAGGTGGGGGATGGATATCTGAAGGAATAATAATAATAATAATAATAATAATAATAATAATAATAATAATAATAATAATAATAATAATAATAATAATAATAATAATAAATTATTTTTATATCCCGCCCTCCCCTGCCAAAGGCAGGCTCAGGGCGGCTCACAGGACATGGTATAACCATGATTTCAATAAAATACAATCATTACATTAAAACAGATTAAAATACAATTGAATTACATTTATAGATTAAGTTAAAAAATTAGATAAAACAATTCGCCATTATGAGTTATTAATTAAGGTGCTACAATTCAGAAACATGTATAGGATGGCTAGAAGTCAATTTAGCCGGGTTCCATCCTGAAAGCGAGCTGAAAGAGGGCGGTTTTGCAAGCCCTGCGAAACTGATTCAGGTCCCGCAGGGCTCGCACCTCCTCTGGGAGTTGATTCCACCATCGGGGGGCCATTGTTGAGAAGGCTTGCTCCCTCGTTGTTTTCAATCTAGCCTCCCTTGGTCCAGGGATTTTTGAAAGATTTTGAGAACTAGATCTCATTGCTCTCTAGGGAACATATGGGAAGAGGCGGTCCCTAAGGTAGGCAGGTCCTCGGCATTGCAATTGCAATTGATCTCCAGACTACAAACATTGCTTATTTATTATTTATTTTAAATATCTATTCCACTTCTTTTGGAGAAAGGGGGTGCTTTGGAAGGTGGACTGCATGGCATCATACCTTACCGAGCTTGCTTTCCTCCCTAAATGCCAGTCTTCCACGACCATTCTCAGATCTTCAGATATTTCCAAATCAAGAGCTGTCAACCTACTTATCTCCCTGCCCTTTGTGGTGGTAGACGGTTGGCTTTTCTGCCCAGTGCGATCCACTTGAACACTTGTTTCTTGCCTGTTTACAACTCCTCAAGGGGCTTACGATATCAGTTTAAACCAGGGGTGGAATTCTAGCAGGAGCTCCTTTGCATATTAGGCCACACACCTCTGATGTAGCCAATTGTCCAAGAGCTCACAAAAGAGAGCCTTGTAAGCTCTTGGAGGATTGGCTACATTGGGAGGGTGTGGCCTAATGTGCAAAGGAGCTCCAGCTAGAATTCCACCTCTGGTTTAATCAAATATTGTTGCAAAGCAGCACACCTGTCTGAACTCCTAAGGACAAATCTGAGTCTTCCTTTTATCCACAATTGTGGGTGAAGGACTGCGCCTCACAGGAATGTGGGGAAGAGAGGGAGCTGAAAACCCCAACCCCCGAACTTTTAAATGAGAAAGTCTAGCATTAAATTGGTTTTCTTTCTCTTTCACCCACTCTGGACTTGATTTGATGTCCTGAGGTACTTGTATTTTGTGGGGATGGAAATGAATGGGAGGGCGGGGGATTAGAGACAATGCACTGAGATAAAAAGGAACCTTTCTGTTCTCTCTGAAAACATTTTCAAGTTTCTGCAGTTCAAGTTGCTTCTTCTTTGTTCTGACAAGAGTTTGAAATCATTCGATTGAGCAATACAACTAAGCATTATGAAACAGACCTCAGCAAGCATTTTGAGATTAGTAAATTACAAAATTTCATCGGCAACACTGGTTCTTTGCAATAGAATAACTTAAATTGTGTGCGAGCAAAATATTTTGATCATGGTGATAATTGAAACTAACTCCATGCGTCATCTGGATTCTTCTGTTTTACTCAGTCACGCATATTGGGTGTGGGTACTACTTTCACCTTTGCCCGATTTACTTGCAATTTAACGGATGAGCCTAAAAGGCAGAGATGGGCATAACTGCTCGGATACAGTTTCTAAAAGTTATGTATTGCTAACTCTCTTCCCGTGTCCCCTCTATGCTGAGTCAGTGTGAGCTAGCTCAGAGATTTTTAGCCTCCAGCTCACACATTTTTGCCTTAGCTCAGGAAAAATGCCCCCAAAAGCACAATAAATTATGCAGTAGCTCTCAACTTTAATACCAGTAGCTCATAGGGCCGGATCTAGAGGGGGGCAGAGGGGGGTGCTTGCCCTGGGTGCCGATGAAGGAGGGGGCACCAAATTGGGTATAGAGTCCATTATAGTCTATGGGACCATAAAATAAAATGGCCCATAAGGGGGCACCATTTCTTAATTTTGCCCCCCCCCCAAAAAAAAAACAACCAACCAACCAAACATGTAGATCCGATCCTGGTAGCTCACAAAGTAGAATTTTTGCTCACAAGACCCGCAGTTTAGAGGGAACATTGTTCTGTTTATGTACTAATTAACCAGGGGGTAATATTTATTTATACCAGTTTTATCCCATCTTTCTTCTCCATCAAGACCACCTAAGCAATAGGTTTTTAAAATTTATTTTACTTGATGTCAAGTCACAACTGACTTACGGCGACACTGCATGGTTTCCAAAGGAGAGTCAGTTTGGTGTAATGGTTAAGTGTGCGGACTCTTATCTGGGAGAACTGGGTTTGATTCCCCACTCCTCCACTTGCACCTGCTGGAATGGCCTTGGGTCAGCCATAGCTCTGGCAGAAGTTGTCCTTGAAAGGGCAGCTGCTGTGAGAGCCCTCTCAGCCCCACCCACCTCACAGGGAGTCTGTTGTGGGGGAGGAAGGTAAAGGAGATTGTGAGCTGCTCTGAGACTCTTTGGAATGGAGGGCGGGATATAAATCCAATATCTATCTTCAAAGTAAGGGACATTCAGAGGTGGTTGACCACTGCCTGCCTTTGGTAGTGACCCTGGTATTCTTTTGTGGGCTCCCGTCCAAGTACTAACCAGGACAACCTGACTTAGCTTCTAAGACAGGAGTGTCAAACTGATGGGATCTGATGTAAATGAGACCTTGTTGAGCCAAGCCATGCCGTGATGGGCTGGGCCATGTTGGGCCGGGCCACGTCGGGTCAGGCCGTGTGTGTACTTATTTAGATTAGGGAGCAGAGATATAAGATATTAAAAAGGATACAGACAAACACAATTATATATATATATATATATATATATATATATATATATATATATATATATATATATATATATATATATATATATATATATATATATATATATTTCAAAAAGTAAAACATGCATAAAACATTAGCACTCGTTGGTCTTAAAGGTGTTTTCTTTGTATTTCTCCCATGGGATCAAGGGAACTGAGCAAAGGAAGCTGTGGATCTTTCCTTCCTTCCCCAGGGGACGGGGGAAAGGAGCCTCATCCAATAGAAGGGAGAGAGGCTTGACTCAGTAGCTCTGCTGTGTGATTGAGAGAGCCTAGAAAAACAAGCTCTGTGTTCCTCCCTTCCTCCCCAAGGGAGGATTCTTAGCCAATAGGGAAAACAGATATTGTGCGATTGAGCAAGCCTCGCAAAGCAAGTTGTTATACGGAAGAAAGCAAGAGAGAGGTAGAAGGAAGCAGATGACAGCCAGTTGCTCGGGTGCCTGATAGGAGCCCTTCGAGAGCCTGAATTGGCCCTCGGGCCGCATGTTTGACACCCCTGTTCTAAGACCTGTCAAGTTCAGTCTATCCTGGACGATTCAGGTCAGGACAATCAGCAGCAACAGGGGCAAAGAAGGGGCATCAGTCAACTTGCTACCCCTTGATCCATGTTGGATATTGAAGTTCCTTGGCCAACAAACGAGCATGGAAACGACTCCATGAAGATCGAAAGCTGTTTTTTTTTTTTTAAAGAAAACATTACACTGGAATATTAGGTCAAAAAATAAGAGTGATTTGCCCTCACAGACCAGTGTGAGAGGAAGAACTGGATTGGATCTGCCTGTGCCTTTGATCTTATCCACATTAACTGATACGGGAAGAAGGAAATTGGCACCGAGTGTAAAAAAAAATACCTTTCAGAAGTACTTGCTCATGCAAAATGTGGTGGTAATGATTTCAACCAAATAACATATCCAAGTGAGAAGCCTAATTCATTGTGACAGAGTGCTTGCAATGTTTGTGAAGATAATTGAGTATCTGAAACCATTTCAAAGGCACCAGTTTATTACACGGCTGTTTTAGCACATTGTCTGAACTGTAATTCTGATGATTTAAAATAATTCAATCTAGAGACAAATCTACATTGATGAACATTTCTAGCTACTTCGTATGGACAAGAATGACTTGCTTTTCCTAACCATCCATTTCCTTTCTCATTCTGCATCTCGCCTGTGGAAGTTTCTTGTTTCTTGAACTCTCTATATTGGGCCTGCGAGCATTTGAATTGCTTGACTTGTCTGATCAAACAGCAAATGGTTTCATTCGTTATTGGTCGTGCCAATTGAAAATGGGGTTAGGAAAAGATGGTCTGGGCAGGCAGGAAATTAATGGCACAATTCTTTTGCTTTTGAGTCCCTTTATTTTTAATTAGATTTTTTTCTGCCTTTCTCTCCAATGGATACCCAATGAAGCTGCTTCATTCTCTCCTCCATTCTGTCACCACAAGAACCCTGTGAGATAGGATAGGCTGAGAGTTCATGGAAAGCCCAAGGAACCCAGAAGGCTTCCATGACAAAGGCGGATTCAAACCTGGGTCTCTCAGATTCTAGTCTGGCACTTACCGCTCCATTACACTAGGTCTCAGTATTTCTGTTTTCAGTGCATTACTATAACACTTAAAGGAAATATTACACTTTTAACCATGGGTTCCTTATTAAACTTCTTTTCATCGTTAAACTCTGCTCACACTTCCTTCACCATGAAAATGACGCCTTTTTGAAATGTGATTACATAAACATTTATTTTAAATGAATCAGCCAAAAATTAAACTACAACTCTTTAACTGGCTGACACCCTTTGTGGGAAAAGGCCTTAGTGATTATCCCACCTGATGTTTTCCCATAAGGCTGTTGTTGGACCAGAAAAGTCTTGACTTGCCTTCAAGCAGCCCACTGCTAGTCCATAAACCCCTTCTCTCTCACCCCCCCCCCGATAATCCCATAAAATATATGATAGATAACTATATATATAAAATTTATGATAGACGGAAAATGTATATGATAGTTCATTTGGGTTGTCATTAGAGTTGGACTTTTTAAATGATGGTGTAGACTGTATAGAAGAAGAAGAAAAATTGCAGATTTATACCCCGCCCTTCTCCCTGAAGCAGAGACTCAGAGTGGCTTACAATCTCCTATGTCTTCTCCCCCCACAACAGACACCCTGTGAGGTGGGTGGGGCTGAGAGGGTTCTCATAGCAGCTGCCCTTTCAAGGACAACTCTGGAGACAGTTATGGCTAACCCGAGGCCATTCCAGCAGGTGCAAGTGGAGGAGTGGGGAATCAAACCCGGTTCTCCCAGATAAGAGTCTGCACTCTTAACCACTACATCAAACTATAGCAGCTGGAATACTCCATCTTAGCTTTGACCTCATCCAGGGCCAGCACCAGGGTTTTTGGCGCCCTAGGCAAACCCTGCACCTGTCTCTCCCTCCATCTCTGGCCCAGCTCATCTCAGAACCACTCCTCAGACTAGAAAGTGCTCTTGATGATGTGGCCCTCCAGCTGGATGTGAATCTCCTTGAGGGCCAAGGTGATGTTGGCCTTGAGGGCTTTGTTGTGGGTCTCGAGGACCACCTGGATACCACTTCTACTGCCCTGGGTGTGCTGCAGGAGCTCAGCTACCTCGGCATCATGGATGCGGCACAGAAAGAGGCTCTCATCATGTAGGGCCTGCAGCTTCTTCTCCAGCTTGCCCTTGGCCAGGTATAACTCATCAGTGAACTTGGCCAGGGCGTGGGCGACTGCCAAGGAGGAGTGTGCCTACCAGTTTGGTGTAGTGTGCAGACTCTTATCTGAGAGAAATGGGTTTGATTTCCCACACCTCCACTTGCAGTTGCTGGAAGGGCCTTGGGGCAGCCATAGCAATTGCAGGAGTTGTCTTTGAAAGGGCAGCTGCTGCGAGAGCCCTCTCAGCCCCACCCACCTCACAGGTGTCTGTTGTGGGGGGAGATGATATAGGAGATTGTAAGCCACTCTGAGTCTCTGTTTCAGGTAGAAGGGCGGGGTATAAATCTGCAATTCTTTTGCTTGAAACTTCCCATAGATGGGGCTGCCGTGGGTCGATGGCACTCAGAGAGAAGGGGAGGGTATAAATATGAAGTCTTCTTCTTCTTCTTCACATTGCCTCCATTTGGAAATGCCAGGCAGCTGTTGCAGCTGCCGTTTTTGCTGGGCACACATGCATTCTGCCAGCTCAACTGAGCTGGGCCAGGCTAGGCTCAGGGGTGGCTGCTGCTGGGGGGCTGGGGGGGAGGGGGAGTGCACCTGCTACCCTACTGCTCTGCCACTATCATCAGGAAGGGCCAGGCAGCTGCTGCGGCTCCCCCTTTTCTAGGCAGACATGTGCCATCCCAGCTGAGCTGGGCTGGGCCAGGCCCAGCTGCTGGTGGGGTCTGCTGGGAGGGGAAGCGCACCAACTGCCATGCCACCCCACCACCCATGTTGGAACGGGATGGGTGGCTGCTGCGGATCCCCTTTTTGCCGGGCACATGCGCGCCCCACCAGCTGAGCAAGGTAGGCCTGCAGAAGCCACCCCTGCCACCAGGTGGTGCTCTAGGTGCCCTCTTCCTTGCTGACTCGGTAGCACCAGCCCAGACTTCCTCAGTACTTGGAAGTTAAGAAGGATGAGCCATGGTTAGTACTTGGGCGGAAGACTACCACAGAAGAGTAGGGTTATAATGCAGAGGAAGGAATTGGCACGCCACCTCTGCTAATCCTTTGCCTGAAACATCCCGTAGATGGGACCGCCGTGGGTCGATCGTGAGCCAGCAGTGCATCCTTTTCTTCATAGAATGTGTTCTACTTCAGTTTCTGTTAGATCTGTATGAAATTACATTTCAGCTTTGGAACAGCCGGTTTTGTTGTGGTAAATATTTACATGCTATATCCCCAGTGTTACAGCTGCCCCTAGCTGCTCTGGTTTCAGAACCATTTCACCTCTAGGCTAGCTCCTGCTCCCCCCCCCCCCCGGATTCATCACTTAAATCAGAAAACATACATTAAATCCGATGATGTAATACTATGTGGCTGATGTGGCGGTTAGGAAATCAGTGAGGCCAAGCGACAGCAATGTAATAACAGACAGTTTTATGGGCGGTGTCGAAAAGGTGCTAAAAAGGGAGGCCCTTTTGAAACTACTGAAAATGTCCACAACCGCTTCATAATCATTTCGGTTCAGCTCAGTTTGAACAAGCTTTGCATTTCTTACACAGTCAAATCGTGTCTTGACAAAGCTCTACCATGTTCTTCAATACCCAGTGGATAATGTTCCAGAAGCCCACCCCCCTTCCTTTGTTTAAGCCTGATGGCGTACATGAACGAGATGTGAAGGTAAGTCTGAAACATCTGCATGCCTTTGTGGGTTTTTTTTTTTAACTGGAGTTGTCTTAGAGAACTAATTAACAATAGAAATGTGTAATTGCATTAAGAATAAAGCAGCAGTGACAGATTTCCTACAGTAGTGTTGCCAACATTTTAAGTATAAATCATTTTGTTTGGAAAAGACCCGGAGGTAAGCTCGTTATTTTTGTATGCTAAATATGAAAGCATTTTCCTCAAGCAAATAAAATGAATTTTCATGCAATGTTTAGATGTGCATGAACCATAAAAAGCCTCATGGAATTAAAATGAATCTAATCTTAGCCTTTTCGAATGTGTGTGTTTTTTTTAAAAAAAGTCTCATACTGTTTGGTTTAAGAAGTCCCAGGACTGACTGACATTCCGAACTCAACTACTCTAACACATACACAGCCCCTTTCCTGGGAGTAAGCTCCATTAAATGCATGTGTATAGGATTCTGAGTAGACTTTTAACCTGCTCATGATGGCCCTGTCTGTGTCCAGTTTAATACTCATTAGGGCTATGTGTTCTGAAATTCCCATGCCAAAAAATATACATGAAAATCAGTTGTTTGAAATCATTACATGATATTCTGGAATGTTAAAACTAATCTAGGATTCTTAGGCAGAAGGGGGGGGGGGACACCCCCTGAAAAATCCAGAACTTTTTTTGTAGCAGGAACTCCTTTGCCTCCAAGAGCTTACAGGGCTCTTCTTACAAGCAGGCCTCAAATTCAGTGGGAGCTCACAGGAGCGCAGCTCCTGAACCTTTCTGAGAGTTCCACCTCCTCCTTCTGAGAATTCCACCTTCTTATCCATTGAATAGTATTGTAACTGCATAATAATTTCTGGATGAGCTCCACCACCTATTTTTCTACAAAATGACCCCTGCTTACAGGTCCTATTGTAAGCTGCAGAAGGATTGGCTACATTGGTGTGTGTTTGTGTAAACTAATAGGCAAAGGAGTTCCTGCTACAATGTAAACTAATAGGCAAAGAAGTTCCTGCTACAAAAAAACGCCTGGAAAAATCCATGTTGTTTTTCATATTCAGGTGCTTACTGTCAGCAGCAGACACCTTGTTTTTCTTTGATTCACCACATTTCCTCCCAATAGGATCCTTGCAAGGGATCAGGAGGTGAGTTCTCCCAACCAATCACTTCTGGAGACAAGCCCCAGAGAAAGAATGACCATGGAGCTAGTGGTAGAAATCCTAAGCAGGTTTACTTGGAAGTAAATCCCATTTATTCAATATGGCTAGCTCCCAGGAAAGTGTTCTTTGGCTTACAGCCTGTGTTGAGCTGTGAGTGCTCAGACTACTCCATGTAAAGCTCCAAATAACTTCCCACTAGGTGCTCTTTAGGGTTGGGGGCGGGCTGGGGGGGAAGCAAAAGGTTCATCCTCTACCTGTGCCACCCCCCCTCACAAAATTAATTTCTATTTTCAATGTTTTTGGAGCTATGTTATTCTGATCAAAGTGGTGAACCCAGAGACAACTTAACAAACATATCATGTCTTAGACCTAGATTCCCAACACCTCAGCCCTCAGTTGCTGCTCGTTTAGATTGTTACATTGATTTCATGGAACAAGAATGTGAATCCAATATTCTTGGAAATTATTAACACCTCTCCCCTGAACAATCTTTTTTGGGGGATGGTTCTTAACATCAGTGCAGCATGCATTCACATTTTTTTTTTCTCAGACTCTTCTGATAGACAGACAGACAGACAGACAGCTTATTTACGGTCACAGCTTATTTGCGGCCAATTAAAATACAAGAATTTAAAAGCGTCAACACAAAAGATAAAATCTATGCTGTAATAAGTATTAGGATAGGCAATTGTCTTAATATGTTCAGTATAAGATTTACATCAAGACACAAGTTAATACAGAACATCTTAAAACTGAGAAGCAGTAAAACAAGTCTTTCGGATGTTATAGCAGGCAGCACAGACCTTGGCAACAGCTTCGGAAATGAGCTGGTTCTCATCTGAAAGCATGAGATTAAGACATTCTGATTCCAGCAGCCCAGAATTTGCCCTTAATATAGGCTCTATATATTTAACACGGGCCTCTTTATACCAGGAACACCTAAGAATTATGTGCGTAGTGGATTCAACTTCCCCTAAGCCACAGTGGCAAAGCCTTTGTGCAAAAGGGATCCCTTGTACCTGCCCTCAAGAACTGCTGGGAGAAGCGCTGAGCATCTGGCCAGACTCTTCCGATTTCCCAGGTAAAGGAATTTTGCCAATGCAATCAGATCCTTGCAAGGGAGAAGCAGAGAGCACTCTCAGTCAATCCCCTTTGGAGACAACCGACCGACAGCCACCATTGTCCTTTACTCCCTTCTTTGTGGAGGTAGAGTCCATTTTTCTCTGCAAGTAGCCAGGGCACTTTTTCTAGCAGGAGTTCCTTTGCATATTAGGCCATGCCCCCTGATGTAGCCAATCCTCCTGGAGCTTACAATAGGCTGTGTGCTGAGAGCCCTTTAAGCTCTTGGAGGATTGGCTACATCGGGGGGGGGGCATGGCCTAATATGCAGAGGAGCTCCTACTAGAAAAAGAGCCCTGGCAAGTACCATTGATGGGGCACCTCGTTCGGGGTCCATAAACTGGGCTCTGTGATCCATGAAACCAGAAGATTCTTTGTTTATTGTTATTGCAGTCCTTAGACCAAACATACAAAAGGAAAGTACAAAGTTTCTCGGATTTTAAAATACTTAAATGAACCATTTAAAAAGTTTAAAATTCCATCTAAAAATCTAGCAACGGCCTGTTTTCTGACTACCATGCATTTTCCGTAACCTGAGAATCACCATGCAGAAACTGGCAACTTGGTAAGTAATCCTGGTGTATCGATCAGGTAGAAGAAAGTCAACTTTAGCTTTCTTCTTGGACAGCCAGTTTGGTGTAGTGGTTAAGTGCAGTGGTTAACGGGTTTGATTCCCCCACTCCACTTGGAGCTGCTGGAATGGCCTTGGGTCAGCCATAGCTCTCCCAGTGTTGTCCTTGAAAGGGCAGCTGCTGTGAGAGCCCTCTCAGCCCCATCCACCTCACAGGGTGTGGAGGGGCGGGAAGGTAAAGGATATTGTGACCACTCTGAGATTCAGAGTGTGGGGTGGGATATAAATCCAATATCTTCTTCTTCTTCGGGAGTTTTATCCCCCATACAATTTTGGTGTCATTTGATTGAACAGCCACTCCAACCCCTCTAAAAGTTTCTCGTTCTTACTTTGTGAAAAGGGTTGTGAAAGACAGATTGCAACAAAGAAGGAGAGCAATCACAGAGTTTTCAGTGTGAAGGTAATTTTTTTTTCATTGTATGTCAATCATTGTAAAAATAGGAAAATAAAATGAAAGCAGGCAGGTTTTGTTCTTTTTTAAAAACTGGTAGTGGTCAGTGTCATTTCCTCATGACATAAATCAGCGGAGAGAACTATTTTAAGTAAGAGGCACCTAAGTTGGGGGTCTGTAAAAATAAATCATTTGGTCCAATTCATGTGAAATTTGGGAAACCTTTTAGATTAGAATCATAGAGTGGAAAGGGACCTCTAGGGTCATCTAGTCCAACCCCCTGCACAATGCAGGAAACTCACAAACACTTCCCCCTACATTCACAGGATCTTCATTGCTGTCAGATGGCCATTTAGCCTCTGTTGAAAAACCTCCAAGGAGGGAGAGCCCACCACCTCCCAAGGAAGCCTGTTCCACTGAGGAATCGCTCTAACGGTCAGGAAGTTCTTCCTAATGTTGAGCTGGAAACTCTTTTGATTTAATTTCAACCCATTCGTTCTGGTCCTACCTTCCGGGGCCACAGAAAACAATTCCACACCATCCTCTAGATGACAGTCCTTCAAGTACTTGAAGATGGTGATCATAACACCTCTCAGCCGCCTCCTCTCCAGGCTAAACATCCCCAGCTCCCTCAACCTTTCCTCATAGGACTTGGTCTCCAGACCCCTCACCATCTTTGTCACCCTCCTCTGGACCCATTCCAGTTTCCTTCTTAAAATGTGGTGCCCAAAACTGAACACAATACTCCAGGTGAGGTCTTACCAGAGCAGAGTAAAGCAATACCATCACATCACGTGATCTGGACACTATGCTTCTGTTGATACAGCCAAAAAATTGCATTTGCCTTTTTAGCCACTGCATCACACTGCTGACTCATGTTCAGTGTATGATCCACTAAGACCCCTAGATTCTTTTTACACATACTACTGCTAAGACAAATCTCCCCCATCCTATAACCATGCATTGGATTTTTCCTACCTAAATGCAGAACTTTACATTTATCCCTGTTAAAATTCATTTTATTGATTTTAGCCCAGTTTTCCAACCTGTCAAGGTCATCCTGTATCCTGTGTCTATCTTCTTCTGTGTTTGCAACCTCTCCCAATTTAGAGAGAGGGCTATGATCTGTGCAAATTTGGTACCATTGTCTCTATCAACAGCTGCTTCAGACTATCCAATAGATTCCTCATGGGAAATAATTGGGCTTTTTTTTTTAGCTGGAATGCTCAGGAACACAATTCCAGCTGGCTTGGCATCAGGGGGTGTGGCCTAATATGCAGATAAGCTCCTGCTGGGCTTTATCTACAAAAAGCCCTGTGTGCAACATTGATAACACCAGGGGTGTGGCCTAATATGCAAATAAGTCACATGTGGCTCTTTCACACATATTGTGTGGCTCTCAAAGCCCCCACCTCCCTGTCGACTGGCTTGGAGAAGGCATTTCTCTCTTTTAATATCTTCTTCAAGACAAGCCAGATGGCAGCTTAGAGAATGCATTTAAAGTTAAAGTTGCTTTCTTTCCACCTCTCTCTCCCTCTTCTCTCCCCATTTATTTTTTTCCATCCTTCCTTCCTTCCTGTCTTGGGCTCTCAAACATTTGGCATTCATGTCTTGTGGCTCTCAGACTTTTGATATTTATTCTATGTGGCTCTTATGTTAAGCAAGTTTGGCCACCCCTGTCCTACGCAAGCATAAGCAATTAAGGGATGTCTTGGGGCATAAAAGCAGTGTGTTAGTTCTTGGATGCTAAATATTAATGTAGAGTGTCAAAAGTAACTCTTAACTTAAGGCTTGGCAGTCATGGGCTGGAATACGCACTCCCTCCCCTCTACACAGTGGTGTGTGGGCTGGACGAGTAAGTTCCAGAAGGATCTCGGACCTGCCTCTGAGCCTGGGTGGGTTCTTGGATGCTAAACGGTAATGTAGAGTGTCAGCAGAAACTCTTAACTTAAGGTTTGACAGTCATAAGCTAGAATGTGCACTCCCTCCCCTCTACACACTGGCATATGGGCTGGACGAGTAAGTTCCAGAGGAATCTCAGACCTGTCTCTGAGCCTGGGTGGGTTTACACTGTTAGGATGCTTATTTTGCAAGCACAGTACAACTTGCGCTTTAAATGGTTAATGCAACGATGTTGATCAGTTTAAGCTTAAATAAAATCCCCAGTTTAACCCATAACTTGTGTTGTGCTTCATTCAAGGGTCAGGTGGGCAACAACGCCCTACACAAACATACAGGGCTGGTATAGCCATTAGGTGACCTTAGGTGGTCACCTAGGGCATACCCCGGGGGTGCCAAACTGGGCACCCAGGAGCAGCTGCTGCCCTTCCCAAGCCTGGGAAAGGTCCCAATGATCAGCTGATTGCTGAGGCCTTTAAATCATCTGGGAGGCTGGTGCCTGCTTCTGGGAACTCTCCCAGTCATGCGGGAGAACTGTCAGAAGCAACCGGGCTAGTAAAAAAAATGCAAAGGTAGTCCCCTGTGCAAGGACCAGTCGTTTCCGACTCTGGGATGACATTGCTTTCACATTTTCACGGCAGACTTTTTACAGGATGGTTTGCCATTGCCTTCCCCAGTCATCTCCACTTTCCCCCCAGAAAACTGGGTATTCATTTTACCGACCTTGGAAGGATGGAAGGCTGAGTCAACCTGAGCCGGCTACCTGAACCAGCTTCCGCTGGGATCGAACTCAGGTAATGAGCAGAGGGCTCCGACTGCAGTACTGCAGCTTTACCACGGAACTCTTGTCCGAGCTGGTATCCCCCTACATTTAAAGAGCCCACCAACCAGTGGCTGCTCTCGCCATTCTTCCCGTGTAATTTGATTGTTGGCAGGAGTGGCGCAGCCTTCAAGTCACGGTGGCGGTGCTTGAAGGCCGCTCCTGCTGGCAATTCAAATCACATGGGAAGAGTGGCAAGAGCAGTCGCTGCACTTCCTGGTCCAATCCTTTTGAAACATGGAGGGTATTTTGGGGAGAGGCACTGGAAGCTATGCTGAAAATGTGATGCTTCTACCTCAAAAAAACAGCCCCCCGCCCGAGCCCCAGATAACTGCGGATCAATTCTCCATTATACCCTAGGGGAATCAGTCTCCATAGGGAATAATGAGTGCCCAGCAGACATTTCCTTCCCCCCTTGCTTTCTGTTGACCCTGAAGTGGGGGGAGGGTCTCCAAACCGAGGGATCTCCTCCCCCCATCTGGGGATTGTCAACCCTATTCTGTCAGGATCTCCAGGTCCCACCTGGACACTGGCATCCCTATGTTTCAGTCTTTTGTCCCAAAACAATGCTAGCTGTCTTTCACGAGGGAATTCTATAGCCAGACAGTCATCAAATAAGATGCCCCATTCCTAATAACCCTTTGGGAGATATCAAATATGGGGTGCCCAGAGCAGCACAACTAAGACACAAATGAGCTGAAGGAAGTGGGGACCAGGACACCAGTGGGCAGGACCACCCATGCCTAAGTACAGTTTTCTCTTCCAGGACTCCTGAATTCTAGGAATGTACTAAATTCGGTTGCAATGTCTTGGATCTATCACTCCCTAGAGGCCAAAACTGCTGACTTCCAGGGGAAAACCCCCCACTATTATTGAAAAAAAATATCTGTGGAATATTGCTTAGAAAACTCTTATAATTTTTTTTTTAAGAGGGAGGAATAATTTTGAACATAACATAAAAACATAAGAGAAGCCATATTGGATCAGGCCAATGGCGCATCCAGTCCAACAGCCTGTGCCACACAGTGGCCAAAAAACCCAAGTGCCACCAAGAGGTCTACCAGTGGGGCTAGAAGCCCTCCCACTCTTCCCCCAAGCACCAAGAATACAGAGCATCACTACCCCAAACAGAAAGTTCCAACAATATGCTGTGGCTAATAGCCACTGATGGAACTCTGCTCCTTATGCTTATTCAATCCCCTCTTGAAACTGTCTATGCTTGTAGCCGCCACCACCTCCTGTGGCAGTGAATTCCTGTGGCAGTGAATTTGGAAACAACTTAAGGAATTGCATTCTGCAAACAATTGAATCAAGTTTCTTCTGTCTGCAAGTTCTCACCGTCAGCCACAGACATGCTAATTTGTTCACTTCAGCATAGCAAAATCATCTGTCAGTAAGGAGGTATATGTGGCTTCCTCTCTCTATTAAGCTGCCAAGCATAACTTTTAAAAAGGCCACAGACAGCAATGCAAAAGAAATCTTTGCACAGTTCAGAAAAGCAGTATCGGTCTCATCAACTACAATTTCTCTAAACTCCATTTCAGGACTCCTGGATTAATTTAGTATTGATCTTCTTGAATAACTACCAGAGAATGCACTTGTAGCGCACAATACTTGAATCACATATGCAATCACAATGGGGTTCCTTGCTTTTTCCTTTAAGAAGAGTGTGGGGGTTCATGAGACTCACCAGAGCCTAGAAGAAGATCAGAGGTACAGAATTTTGCTTGGCCATAATAACAGTGCTCATAAGAACATAAGAGAAGCCATGTTGGATCAGGCCAATGGCCCATCCAGTCCAACACTCTGTGTCACACAGTGGCCAAATCACCCCCCCCCTCCGGTGCCATCAGGAGATTCATGTGGGGCTAGAAGCCCTGCTACTTTGCCCCCCACCCCAAGCACCAAGAATACAGAGCATCACTGCCCCAGCCAGTTCCAATAATATGCTGTGGCTAATAGCCACTGATGGACCTCTGCTTCATATTTTTATCCATTCCCCTCTTGAAGCTTTCTATGCTTATAGCCGCCACCACCTCCTGTGGCAGTGAATTCCATGTTAATCACCGTTTGGGTGAAGAAGTACTTCCTTTTATCCATTCTTACCCGACTGCTCAGCAATTTCATTGAATGCCCACGAGTTCTTGTATTGTGAGAAAGGGAGAAAAGTACTTCTTTCTCTACTTTCTCCATCCCATGCATAATCTTGTAAACCTCTATCATGTCATCCCGCTGTCGACGTTTCTCCAAGCTAAAGAGCCTTTCTTCATAGGAAAGGTGTTCGAAACCTTTAATCATTCTAGTTGCCCTTTTCTGGACTTTTTCCAGTGCTATAATATCCTTTTTGAGGTGCAGTGACCAGAACTGTACAGAGTATTCCAAATGAGACCGCACCATCAATTTATACAGGGGCATTATGATACTGGATGATTTGTTTTCAATTCAAAGTGAGTGGCTTCAGATCAGTAACAAAGAATGTTCCATGGAGCTGATTTAACTTCAGATGAAAAACTGTAGATATAGACAGAATACCAATGGAGAACTAGTGTATCATTCGTAAGTTTAATTACTATATATACATAATAAAAGAGCACAGAAAAATAAAGGGTTGGATGCAACCGAGCTTCAAGAGGGGATTGGATAAACATGGAGCAGAGGTCCATCAGTGGCTATTAGCCACAGGGTATTGTTGGAACTCTCTGTCTGAGGCAATGATGCTCTGTATTCTTAGTGCTTGGGAGGGCACAGTGGGAAGTCCACTGCTGGACCTCCTGATGGCACCTGGGTTTTTTTGGCCACTGTGTGACACAGAATACTGGACTAGATGGGCCATTGGCCTGATCTAACATGGCTTCTCTTATATCCTTATGTTCTTAACCAACTTTTCCAGTGCTGAAGGGAGAAGGGTGAAGGGAGAAGGGAGAAGTGGTGAAGGGAGAAGGCATTGACAACGGACAGTTGCTGAGGATCTTGGGATCTACATGGATAAAAGCTATGTGAGATTGGGAATGTACCAAGGAGGACTATTGGCTCAGGTGCTGCAAAACAGCTTGGTGGCTGCAAACCCAGAAACTGACCGTAATTTAAATGTGTAGCTGTAAGATATTCAACAGGACCCCCTCTCACACCTTTTCATTTTGGCCCATTCTCCCGAGCTTTGTTGTAAGAAGTCATTCAACGAGTTATATGTCATTCCAAGAGAGTAATGAAGTTGAGTCGGCATTTCGTCAGCATTGTTATTAACAACTATTCAATATCCATGGCCTGCAGATGATCATATCCGGGGCTTTTTTGTGTAGAAAAAGCCCAGCAGGAACTCATTTGCATATTAGGCCACACACCCCTGGTGCCAAGTGAGCCAGAACTGTGTTCCTGCTAAAAAAAAAAAGCCCTGCTAAAAAAAAAAAGCCATTATAAGGGCATCGTATTCATCGACTCCTGGATTACATAGTATCTTCGTAATAATAATAATAATTTAAACTTAATGAATTGCCACATCCTGGCCAGTGCCAGGCTCTAGGTGATGTACAACATAACAACAAAATACATATATTAATATCAATAAAATCAGTAACTTTAAAAAAGAAACTATAAACCCCAATGGTGTCCCATTTAAAGTACGATTTCCAGTCATTACATCAGGGGTGGGAGAATCCCCCCAAGAGGGGGTGGGGAGAAGAATGTTCATTAATTGGCTATCCAGTAGTACCAAGTTAAGAGCCCCGTGGCGCAGAGTGGTAAAGCTGCAGTACTGCAGTCAGAGCCCTTTCACGACCTGAGTTCGATCCCAGCGGAAGCTGATTCAGGTAGCCGGCTCCATCCTTCCGAGGTTGGTAAAATGAGTCCCCAGCTTGCTGGGGGGAAAGTGGAGATGACTGGGGAAGGCAATGGCAAACCACCCCGTAAAAAATCTGCCATGAAAACGTTGTGAAAGCAACGTCACCCCAGAGTTGAAAATGACTGGTGCTTATACAGGGGACTACCTTTACCTTTTTTAGTACCAAGTTAGTTCACAGATCAACAGAAATTTTATAGGAAATCTACTTATCAGAAACTCTTTATGAATGGAATTTCAATCTGGGTTTCAGATTCAGTTAAGGGACCAAGGTCATGATGACTATTTCAAACTGCACATAGAAAAACCTTTATTCCTGATGTGTTTCTGAAACTGGAGCTAGAGATAGCAAAGGGGCACATCTCTGGATCCTGCAACTGGGGTTATATTTGCAGCCCAATCTCAAGTATTTTTAATTGGGCAATAGCCCCACTGGATTCAGGGGTGTTTAATCCCAAGTGAGCATCCTAGGACTGCAACCATCATTTGGCAGAGATAGGCAGTACAGTGTCTTAACAGAACAACTCATGCCATCCTTTCTCAATATTAGATAATGTGTGGTTTGGATTTTTGCACATTTATGTAACATTTGGATTTTTTTTTGCATATGCATACAACTCAAACTCAAATACTTTGGCCACCAATTGTAGGGAGCACTCACTGGAGAAGATTCAGATGCTGGGAAAGACGGAAGGCAAAAGAAGAAGGGGACGGCAAAAGATGAGATGGCTGAACAGCATTACTGATGTAGCAAGCTCGAATTTGAGCAGACTTCGGAGGATGGTGGAAGACAAGAGGGCCTGGCATGACTTTGTCCATGGGGTCACAAAGAGTCGGACTCGACGGTGCGACTGAACAACAACACAACATTCATACAACATATACTTTCACTTTTATTGAAAAACGAGCATGTTTACCATGTTAAGCATCCCTGTGGGATATATACTTTCTTATGAGAATAGTCAGTGGAGGTTTATGGGGCAGGCATTATAGGGGCGTTTCTCTTTTCATTCGCTAAGACTTAATGCGTGCCTTTCCCTCACCTCGACAGTTCCATTTGTTTTAGTTTCCTCATCTTTAGCCTGCAGCGATGAGAAATTTGCATTATGCCTCCAGGAAAGGAGCCTTTTGCACAAGTGGTGAAGTCCTTTATCACACAAGTTTCAGGATTCTAGTTTGTACCACTTCACTCTGCTAGCTGGGGGGAGGGGGTGTCCACAGGTTTGACATTTCAGCTACTTGGGAAAGGTTCCTTTATGTAGCAAAATGGCCCATCAGGAAGAGAAGTTTAGCATAGTTTTCTTCCTTGAAAGGGCAGCTGCTGTCAGAGCGCTCTCAGCCTCACCTACCTCACAGAATGTCTGTTGTGAGGGGAGGGGAAGGTAAAGGAGATTGTGACTGCTCTGAGATTCAGAGTATAGGGCGGGATATAAAACCAATATCTTCTTCTTCTTCTGCAGATATATGATTTCCCTCTACCCCAAAACAAAAAATCTGAAGTGGTGCGTTCCAGAATGCCCCCTCCTCACACTGCGTAAGACGGGAAATCTCAGTCACATGTTTCATTGAAACTAGTTGACTTTAGAACTTTTGGGGACAATTCATTTAAATAATCATCGGGTTTTAGAAAGCAGATGTGATAGGCCAGATTTTTTTTTCTCCTTTCCCAAAAAATAAAATTAGATAAACTCTATACAGTTGACTGAGTGACCTTTCTGGTTGCAGGCTTGAATGCTTTTCGTTCTTTTCAAAACCTTAACCAAGACTTCAAACTGATAGGCTTATGCACAGCATAATGGCTTTAGCCCAAATAGTGTTTCCATAATAAAGATGTGTACCTGGAAAAAAAAATTCTTTTAAAATTCTGTTAGAAAGAGGCCTCAAGATATTGACTCCAAATATTCTTCATTACTAGAAACGGTCTCTATGATCTGGACACTCTCTCTAATAAATACTTGCCTGTATATTGTTTCTGGTTTCTGGTCATGTTCAGGATGCCTTTTGAATGTTATTCATGTGCATACACACATGTCCTACTACTAAGTAGGAGTCAAGTTGTAGCTTTAAGACCAACCAAGTTTTATTCAGAATGTAAGCTTTCGTGTGCATGCACACTTCTTCATGGGATGCATGGGATGGAGAAAGTAGAGAAAGAGGTACTTTTCTCCCTTTCTCACAATACAAGAACTCGTGGGCATTCGATGAAATTGCTGAGCAGGTTAAAACGGATAAAAGGAAGTACTTCTTCACCCAAAGGGTGATTAACATGTGGAATTCACTGCCACAGCAGGTGGTGGCGGCCACAAGCATGGCCACCTTCAAGAGGGGTTTAGATAAAAATATGGAGCAGAGGTCCATCAGTGGCTATTAGCCACAGTGTGTGTATGTGTATATATATATAAAAAAATTTTGGCCACTGTGTGACACAGAGTGTTGGACTGGATGGGCCATTGGCCTGATCCAATATGGCTTCTCTTATGTTCTTATGTTCAGACGAGGAATCAGGTACAATGAGCTGAGCTGCATATAGCTGGTAGGCAGTGGTTTAGAAAGCAAAATGGTACACATTTAAAATCCAATGACAAAATAGCAAAACTAACGAATGGAGCAAACCTTTGATCTGGGTAGCATGAGCGTGAGAAACCAATAAAACAGTAACGTCAAAATGTGAGAATGTCTGTTCATCACTCTATTGTTTATAAGCCTGGGCCAAAATGAGGGCATTTCTTTCTCAGAAGTTTTTCCCATCCAACTAATTTACCTTTTAACATGTAACATACATACAGTTTGCCATTAGAAGAAAGATAAATTAAAATATAGGGGAAGATGGGTTTAGTATATGTAATGAGATAAACAGCCAAGATCCCTTATTTGAGTTTGTCAATACAGCTAAAAGAGAAATACATTGGATAGTGATGTTCTTGTCCACCTAATTTACTTTTTAACATGTAAATATCACTCTAGTTTGCCATTAGAAAAAAAGAATACAATAAAATATAGTTTGCCTCTTTTGTTATCCCAAATACTATTGGTTGCCCAAAAGGGGCACTGCCTCCTGTTTTTGTTGGGGAAATTAGTGAGGAGACCAGGTTTGCAAGAGGTGGGTAACTAGAGAGATTCTCCTCCTAGGTTTTGTAGGGATTTTCCCCTTAGATTGGAAAAAGTGCAGACAAGGGCAACTAGAATTATTAAAGGGTTGGAACACTCCCTTTGAAGAAAGGTTAAAATGCTTGGGGCTCTTTAGCTTGGAGAAACGTCGACTGAGGGGTGACATGATGGAGGTTTACAAGATTATGCATGGGATAGAGAAGGTAGAGAAAGAAGTACCGGTACTTTTCTCCCTTCACTGAATGTCTCATGGAAATTCAGTGAAATTGCTGAGCAGTTGGGTTAGAGCTGATAAAAGGAAGTACTTCTTCACCCAAAGGATGATTAACAAATGGAATTCACTGCCATAGGAGGTGGTGACGGCTGCCAGCATAGACACCTTCAAGAGGGGATTGGAAAAATATATGGAGCAAAGGTCCATCAGTGGCTATTAGCCACAGCATATCTGTGGAACTCTCTGTCTGGGTCAGTAATGCTTTGTATTCTTGGTGCTGGGGGGGGGGGAGCAACAGTGGTAGGGCTTCTAGTGTCCTGGCCCCATTGGTAGATCTCCTGATGGCGCCTGGTTTTTTGGCCATGTGTGACACAGAGTGTTGGACTGAATGGGCCATTGGTCTGATCCAACATGGCTTCTCTTATGTTCTTATGTTCTCAGAAATAACCAGTCCATTGTTTAACCAAGTAAGGAAAAAAGATGGTATCAAAATAACACACATTCAGAAGATAAATGTACACACAAAAATAAAAGAACGCACAAGCTAGCAGAAATATAGGAGTGAGAGGGAATATAGCAGGGGGTTCGAAGGATGATAGTTACCTGTTCAGGAGAACAGAGATGCGGGAGAGAGACGGTGAAATGAAACAGCATCTCAAAGACCCAGCTGGATTTGAGGGTGAGTTGTCACTAAGTTCTCAAGGCAAGACACTCCGCAATTGAGCTGCATGTGTCCAGTTATGTCTGCATGTCCAGGGCATGATGACGTGGCTGCCCCTTAGAACAAAATGCTGATGAGGTTAACTGAAAGTCTGAGTGGTGTTCCCAGGAATGGAGAAAGGGACTGGCGATGCTTGGGAGGGTTTCCTGATGTCGAACAGAGTTTAGGTTGATTAGTTGCTCAGGTGATTTGTAGCGTTAACGGCTGTGCAATTCGACTAAACAAAATGCAAAAAATAAAAAAAATACCGTTTCACAACCCTTCATTTGCATTGGATGGGAAAGCTGTCTGTGTTAATGGTGGTTGTTGTGAGGCCAGTGTGGGAAAGGGGAAGATAAGGCAAAGCTGATGAATCAGAGATCCAGACAAATGGCGTTAGGTGGTGAGGCAAGGCCATTGTTTTATTTATGCATATCTTAGGGTGAAGGGAGGGATACCAGCATGGTCAAACCAGAATTTCACCACCACCCCCGGGTTCATGCCTAGACATGTTGGTAAGGCCTGCCAGCCTCAGCATCCATTTTGTGTGCATACAATCAGGGCTTTTTTTTTTTTTTTTTAATGAAGGAATTCCTCTGTATATTAGACCACACACCCCTGATGTAGCCAAACCTCTTGGAGCTTACAGTAGGCCCTGTATTAAGAGCCCTGTAAGTTCTTGGAAGATTGGCTACATCAGGGGTGTGCGGCTGTGGGGTGTGTGAACTGAAGTGTGTATATTTAATGGTTTTCCTGCCTGGCTCATTGGAGCCTGTAAGACTGAGCTTGGGGACTCAGGAACAATGGGCAGCAGGATCCAAATCTCTGCTGCCCTGCTCCAATCGCGGGCCCCCTGTCGGTTTGAATGATCCAATGGCATGCTTGCGTGGGGACCCTGAAGTGTATATAGTTGGCCCCATTGGACCAGTTCTCCAGTCTTTGAGTTCAGCCCTTGTACTGAATAAAAGAGCTATGATAACTACTACCTTGCTTCTTCCATGTGTTGAACCCACTATATTGTAATGGCCTAATATGGAAAAGAGTTCCTACATACCTGCAGTCAATCAAAACTGCTTGACATATGAACTTCTGGGGTGCCATTAAATGAAGGGTGCTCATTTCCAAAGAGGTATGGTCTGCCTGGTGACAACATTGCCTCTTCCCAGCAAAAGGATTCCAGTTTCCTGTAAGCACATGAAATCCTGAAAGCAGGCAGTGAGGGAAGGATGTTTTAGAATTATTCATCTACGCTTTTTCAACTCTCAGATCTGCATTTTTGATTTAACTTGTATAGTTATGTGAAATGAACCTATGATTTTCTATTTTTACCTGTCTGCCATTTCTTCATCTTGAATTTTCCCTGTTGAATATGTGTATTTTTCAACTGTTGTTTGGGTGTTTAATAAATTAGAATTATGCATTATGGGCTCAATCCAAAGAGGAGGGAAGGTTTTTGCTTTTGCTTTGCTTTTCTTTTCCCCTAGTTCTCTCTCCTACTTCTGGTTTCACCCAGACATCTTGATGGTCCCCTTTCCCATGGGAGAAGCATTTTGAGAACTCAGTGTTCTGTGGTTGGAAGAGATAAACAGGAAACTTTGAATCCCTGGACAGAAGAGACTTATAACAGCAGAATATGGCCCTATGGCTTGCATTGTCTAGAATTTCCACAGGTCAAACGGGAGGCATTTTTTTTCCTGATTCCCCACTTCCCACAGCAGCCCAGACACTGCTGAAATGCTGTATCTGGCATACAGGGGACCCCAAGGAATACCTTGGGTGTAGAATTTGAGGTCTCCTACAAGAATCACTGTTTGCATCCAAGACCCCCTCTCTCTGTCTCTCTCTCTCTCTCTGTGTAATGTACAACATATTGAAACACAGCAGAGAGAACAGTTAAATTGGTGAGAAAACTGCTGAAATCTTCCAAAGAGAACTGTAGATTGTGTGTATTTGGATTCCAAGCTTGTTCTGGTCATAGACTGTAATAAATGTTGCTTGATTGGTTGATTGCAAGCTAATACATACATGGGAAACAAAAGGTAGTAGATGTGTATAAAAGTATTAAATAGTCATCTTCTTGAACATGTCCAATCCTGATTTTAGGTGTCCCTCCAAGCTAGTATAGAGATATTCAAAACAAAGACTCGCTCCGAGTTGCCGATTTCACCATTCATTGGGATATGCTGGAAGATATGTCATTAAAGTTAATGGATTATTAAATGGTGTCAACAAACTTTCTGATATGGGAATGGCAGCCGAGAACCAAGATGCAGAGAGATAAGTGGATGCTATATATATTTTGTCCTGTGACTCATTAAAATCAAGCCACCCTGTTAAGATAAGTCTCAGTTATCAGCTTGTCTGTGAGTCCCTCTTGTCCTCTCTACCTCTTCAGACCACTCAAGGGTCTCAAAAGAGAAGACAAACCCCAGAAAACACAAATATAGGTCTGTGCGTCCCATGATGCACAGCTTGCTCTTTCCCAGTTTGTCACTTAATATCTGAATATGTCAGCTTTGAACATTTCCCCAAACTTTTGTTACCTGAGGAGCAGATTAAAAAAAAAAAAAAAAAGATTAAAACATGAAACACGTTTCACTGTTATACTCAAAAGGGTATATGTGGGATTTCTCAATCCGTTTGGAGAACGATCGGATCCTCCTTGCAACTGCAAAAAGACTTTTAATTAATCTTCCTTCCTGATGGCCCATCCGTGTTTTCCAGACAATGTATTTTAAGACTCTTCTGAGCCTCTCAGCTGCCACATGGGCCACATCAGGGAATCCTGGAATGGGTTTATATTCTTTTTCCCCCCTCCCTAAGAGTTCTCCCAGAAAGCTTGTAAATACCAAGCTTCTACTAAAGTAAGCAAAAAAAAAATCTGCTCAAAAAAATCGCATTGGAAAAAGTGCAGAAAAGGGCAACTAGGATGATTAAAGGTTTGGAACATTTTCCCTATGAAGAAAGGTTAAAACTCTTGGGGCTCTTTAGCTTGGAGAAACGTCGACTGCGGGGTGACATGATAGAGGTTTACAAGATTATGCATGGGATGGAGAAAGTAGGGAAAGAAGTCCTTTTCTCCCTTTCTCACAATACAAGAACTCGTGGGCATTCAATGAAATTGCTTAGCAGTTGGGTTAGAACGGATAAAAGGAGGTACTTATTCACCCAAAGGGTGATTAACATGTGGAATTCACTGCCACAGGAGGTGGTAGCAGCTACAAGCATAGCCAGCTTCAAGAGGGGGTTAGAAAAAGTATGGAGCAGAGGTCCATCAGTGGCTATTAGCCACAGTGTGTATATATATGTGTGTGTGTGTGTGTATATATTAATTTCATTTTATTCGATTTATATCCCGCTCTCCCCACCGAGGCGGCTCAGGGCGGCTATATATATATATATACATTTTCTGGCCACTGTGTGACACAGTGTGTTGGACTGGATGGGCCATTGGCCTGATCGAACATGGCTTCTCTTATGTTCTTATCTCTGACTATGTGGTGGGTGTGGTACCAACTTGAATTTGCAACGGAGTCACTCTGCCAGTGTGATGTGTTCCCTGAGAAACTGGAATTTGTTTTTCCACACCTACCTTTTGGGAAATAACGCTTCATTTAGAGAGCCAGTTTGGTGTTGTGGTTAAGTGCGTGGACTCTTATCTAGGAGAACTGGCTTTGATTCCCCCCTCTTCCACTTACAGCTGCTGGAATGGCCTTGGGTTAGCCATAGCTCTCATAGTTGTCCTTGAAAGGGCAGCTTCTGGGAAAGCTCTCTCAGCCCTACTCACCTCACAGGGTGTCTGTTGTGGGGGAAGGAGATAAAGGAGATTGTAAGCTGCTCTGAGAATCTGATTCAGAGAGAAGGGCAGGGTATAAATCTGCGGTCTTCTTCTTTTTCTCATACACAGCAGAAAACAGTTTAGAATTAAAACCATCTTTTAATCATCAACAACATATTCCATGACTTCAGAGACCGATTTTGGACCTCTGTCCATGCTGTACTTTGGTTAGATTTCCCCCCATCTGATTAGCATCCCTGCCCTTGTATTAAAAGAGCTTATCCCACAGTAGTTTTGCAGCTGAAATGAAGAGCTGGAGTAGACCACAATGAGGGTCACTTTAGTAAAAACAGGTTTAGCAACAACATAATTCCAAGGCACTTTGCGAAATAACAGTGATAGTTCAAACCCTCTTAATTGTGGTTTGAATGTCAAATGCTTTCAGCATCTGCTGATTAAGGGAATGGATACTAAGCAACTGGCAGTCTTGTTTGAGGAAGGCAACTTGCCCCCCCCAGTCGAAAGAAGAGACAGACACAAGTGTTGGGTTATAACCGGGCCGCTTTATTAAATCAATTAACCTGTAAACTCGGCAGGGATAGTGCCTGACAGAACAAGCCCTGGGGTCACCCCTTGACCCCGCCTTGTCCTAAGGGCGAGCACCCCTGCCCCCAGCACAAACCCGCCGTAATTCGGGTTGTAACTGAGCGGCCAGGCCCCCAGCCATTCTCCACCTGGGCCAGCATCGATCCCCATGGAAAGATCCGCCCAGGTGAGGCTACCCGTGGTCTGCATTTCCCGCACTGAGCCGTGTAGCCCATCTGCGGTTCCTACAGACCACCCGCACCACTGGTGCTAGGCCATAGGGTCTCCCCTGCAAAATCCTGTGGCCAAAACATCCCCCAGCCAGCGACCAAAAACTGCAGAAAACTCCGGGACCTAACACTATAAGGCAGTACAAGGTAGGCGAAAAACAACTCCACATGGGCCAATTATGTGAAGAAGAAAAAATTCCTACCTGGCCCCCAAAAGGGCGAACGGTCGAAACCTGTACTGCCTAGGGCGGGTGGGCGGGCAGAGAGCCAGCGAAGACGACGGGCATTCTGGGTGGAGCCAGGGCTTATAAAGCCCTGACCACGCCCCCCCCACTGGGACGAGTCAAGCTGACGAGCTGTTCCTCCCTTCTTCCGCGGGGGCAAAGACGGCCCCCAGCTTAATCGCGGGCAAAGCCCACGCAGCTGGGGAGGTGCCGAACCTTCCCATCCCTCACCCCCATTTCATTCTTCTGTAAAATGGTGTGATTGTGGGTCAGTGAACCCCAGGAATAGTACAGGGGGCAATCTGGGGGCCTGCAAAATGGGGGTAGAATGCTCAGAAATTGTCCTTCATAATTCTTCTCCTATTAAAAATGACATTCTGTCAGTCTACCTGCCATTATGCTGATAGAACGGCACTTTCAGATCTATTTCTCTAGCATTCTACAATCATGTACATCCATTAACCACTTCGTTGTTGCTTTAATTAAACGTGAAATAAGATGTAAACAATAATACATTTCAGTGTGACTGTTGTAGAACTGCTCTTTGTATGTTAAGAAATGTTTATAAACTGTGAGTTTCACCTCTTTTGGATGAGTTAATTTATTCAGTAATCATTGTTTAGAACTAGGTAAAGTTATAGAGAGGGGATTAAAATTAGAACATCTAATTTCCCTAATTTACAGTGGGACAAACTTCAAAAAGTTTGGGTTTCTTTAGAAAGAATGGACTCATTGCCAGAAGACAACAGTCCATGATTACAATGGCACAATGGTAGTAGCACAATTTCCTCTGATTCAGTTGTCATATGCCTTGAAAGATTAAGCCAGTCTTCTAGATGGTGGTGGAAAGGGCCATCAAGTCCCAGTTGTCTTTTACTGACCTGTTATGGCAGAGGTGTCAAACATGCAGCCCGGGGGCCAAATAAGGCCACCAGAGGGCTCCTATCACGCCTCCGAGCAATTGGCTCTTGTCTGCTTCCTTCTCCCTCTCTCTTGCTTCCTTCTGCATCTCAACTTGCTTTGCAAGGCTTGCTCAATTGCACAGGAGCTACCAAGCAAAACCTCAATTTTCCCCATTGGTTGAGACTCCTCCCCCTCCTAGTCCCTTGGGGAGGGAAAGAGCTGGCCAGAGCTTCCTTTGCCCAGTTTCCTGGATCTTATGGAAGAAATACAAAGAAAGCACCTTTAAGAACATCAAGTACTAATGTTTCAAGCACGTTTTAAGTCTTTAGTTGTGTTTGTGTCCTTTAAAAAGTTTAAACTCTGCTACCTAATCTTAAATAGGTACACACATGGGCTGGTCTGACATGGCTCGGCCCGGCAAGATCTCATTTATGTCAAACCTGGCCCTCCTAGCAAATGAGTTTGACACCCTTGTGATAGGGTTTACAAGGCAAGAGAAGAACAGACGTGGTTTGTTGTTGTCTGGGTCCCACTTGATATGTGAGGCTATTTCATTTTTTTTTTAAAAAAAGCTAATATGAAAGATTTATTATTGGCATACAAATTTTGACCAAAGGATTTTAAAACCATGGCAAAAAAAAAATTGACAAGAAACAGAAACAGTGGGATTTGCTCCCTCTACTTTTTGCTCCCCCACAAAAGTAAGCCATTGACACCTTGCTTTTCACTCCCCCACCAAAAAGTTGCAAGGAGCAGCAAAGAAGGTTTAAATGGCTTGGTGCCATTTAAGGCTTTAAACCAAACAGCTGAATGGCGGTACCAGCTGCTCTGCTGTTTGGAAATTGCTGATTTCTGCTCCCTGAAGCTTTTTTTCAGGGAGAAGAAAGCAGGGTTTAAATGGCTCGGAGCCGTTTAAACTAAACAGCTCAGATGTTCGGAAATCCCTGCTTTCTGATCTCTGCAAAAAGCCATGGGGAGCAAAAGCAGGGGTTTACAATTTAAATGGTTCACAAACTGATATGAACCAGTTCAGTTTGGGTTCAAGGTTCAGTCTGTAGTTCATCTACAAACCACAAAGTATGCTAATTTACTGCCTACCTTTTATATGTAGGATTATCATTTCTGTTGCCATTCCATTCTGTCTGAGTAAGTGTGTGTGCACATGAAAACTTACACTCTGACTAAAACTTTGTTGCTCTTAAAAGTGCCACCGAAACTCTAACTTTATTCTGTCACTACAGACCAACATGGCTACCTACCTGGATATGACTTGGAGATGTCATAGAGTCTTGCTATTCTTGTTGCATATTTCTGGTGTGGGTTTAGAATGTACTAGAATTTGGTGAATCCTAAGATGCTGAAACATCACCCTGCCAACAAAAGTCCATATAGTCAAAGTAATGATATTCCCAGTAGTAATGTATGGCTGTGAGAGTTGTACCATAAGGAAGGTCGAGCGCAGAAGAATAGATGCTTTCAAGTTGTGGTGCTGGAGAAGACTCTCAAGAAGATCAAATCAGTCAGTCCTAAGGGAAATCAACCCAGACTGTTCCCTGGAAGGTCAGATGCTGAAACTGAAGCTCAAATACTTTGGCCACCAAATGAGAAGGGAGCACTCACTGGAGAAGATCTTGATGCTGGGAAAGACAGACGGCAAAGAAGGGGACAGCAAAAGATGAGATGGCTGGACAGTGTTACTGATGTGACTAGCATGAATTTGAGCAGACTTTGGAGGATGGTGGAAAACAGGAGGGCCTGGCATGACTTTGTCCATGGGGTCGCAAACAACAACAAAAAAGATGTTGAGGTCCACTCTGCTTCTGGTCCATTTGAAACTCAGGTTCCAGCCAAAAATTCCAAATGGGGCAGAAAATGTCATTCCATCACTTGTTTTAGTAAATCTCAACTCTACTAACCAACTGCTGTAAGGTACCACACCATTGTTCAGGATGGAATAAGAATTGCACAGGATTTTGCAAAGCTTTGCTTGTCACTCTTCAAGGGATTTTATATCCATTTTAATATTTCATTTTTTGGTTAAGTATATTTCCTTTCCCAATGAGTTTCGGTTAACCTTTGCAGCTTAAGAAAAGAAAGCACAAAGCCTCCACTGAATTGTATCCACAGACACAATTAATGGTTGAGCCGTCTGCAACAAATGAAATGACAAAACCGCTAAGCAATTAGCTTATGGATGATCTCCAAAAAAGGTGCACACACTTCTGTCTGTAGTGAGTAACTACGCTTTGTGACTTAAATTGTGCTCCGAGTGAATGGCAATATTCAATTACTGTAGTGGTGCATTCTGGGGAATTGTCACCATCATGATTAATAGCCCTTATGAAAAACAACTAATTTGGTGTCCTGTTGCTTGATCAACTACAAAGGCTAATTTTCTTGAAGGAAGGAACATTTTTATCAGAATATACTTTTTGATTGGAGCCATTAAGACCTTCATTCTCTCTCTTTTTTTAAAAAAAAACAAAGCCTTTGAATATTAAGCAAAAGAACCTTTAGTGTAAATATATTTCATTTTGTTTGCACAAAATATATATCTCCTGTATTCCTCTTTAAAAAGAGAAATACATTATCTTTGAGTACTGCAATACTTTAAATGGCTGCGATAATCAGAATTATCTGGGTTTTGAATGATCATTCCCTTGAACCACCAAGGACTTAGAACAAAAAAAAGTCAACTATGTGTTGTTGAAACTAGTACAGGGCAGGCAACTCCTGGCAAATGGAACCTTCTGGAATTCTTTTAGCCAGTGTTATGTAGTGGTTAAGAGAAGGAGTCGTTTTGTAGAAAAACAGGTGGTGGAACTATCCAGGGATTGTCATGCAGCTGCACCTACTATTCAATGACAAGGCGGGAAGGAGGAGGTGGGACTCTCAGAAAGGCTCAGGAGCTGTGCTCCTGTGAGCTCCCGCTGAATCCGAGGCCTGGTTAAGAGCATCAGACTCTAATACGAAGAAATGGGTTTGATTTCCCCACTCCTCCTCATCATGAAACCTGCTTGATGACCTTGGACCATTCACAGTCTTCTTAAAATCCTTTCAAACTCACCAACCTCACAAGGTGCCTATTGTGGGGAGAGGAAATGAAGGCAACTAAGCTGCTGTGAGACTCCTTAGGGTAGATAAAAGTGGGCTATAAAAACCAGCTCTTCTTCTGCTCTTAGATGGTTAAGATAGTTGGTCTTTTCATAAGGTACCTCACTAGAGTCTCCTGAGTAAGCTTAGCAGTCATGGGATAACAGGATAAATTCATGTATGGATTAATAATTGCTTAAATGACCTGCTCCTGCATGCATTGCTGCCTTGATGTGGCGAGAGGACTTGCGTAGTTCAGTGAGGCTGTGGGCTATGCCATGCAGAGCCACCCAAGATGGACAGAAGATCCTGATGCTGGGAAAGACAGAAGGCAAAAGAAGAAGGGTATAGCAGAAAGATGAGATGGCTGGACAGCGTTACTGATATAACCAACATGAATTTGAGCAGACTTCAGAGGATGGTGGAAGACAGGAGGGCCTGGCGTGACTTGGTCCATGGGGTTGCAAAGAGTTGGAATCAAATATGCGACTGAACAACAACAACAAAATGACTGGAGGCAGAGAGTCGAAATATGTAAAGCAGGGGTGTCAAACTCATTTGAGGGCCACATGTGACATAAATTAGACTTTCGTGGGCCAGGCCACGTGTGTCATAAAATGTAATGGCAGGTAGCAGAGATAGAAACTTTATAAAGGACATTGACAAACACAATTAAAGATTTTGTATCTCTCCCGTGAGATTGAGGGAACTGGGCAAAGGAAGCTCTGGCTTTTTCTCTCCCTCCCCAGGGGACCAGGAAGGGGAGGAGCCTCAGCCAATAGAAGGAAAAGAGGCTTGGCTCAGTAGCTGTGCTGTGTGATTGAGAGAACCTGGCAAAGCAAGCTATTCCTCCCCCTCAAGGAAGGAGCATCAGCCAATGGAGAAAATAGAGGCTTTGCTCTGTAGCTCCTGTGTGATTGAGCAAGTCTAACAAAGCAAGCTGTGACACAGGAGGAAGCAAGAGAGGAGATGAAAGCAAACTTGATCATGAGCCTCATAGGAACCCCTCAGTGATATGATTTGACACCCCTCGGGCAGCATGTTTGACACCCTTGAGTAGACTTATCAAAATTTAGAGAACCACAAGGATTGGTACTGGAACTAGTTCTTGAACTACTTTGAGCAGGTCTGGAAAGGCAGCATACAAAGTTTCTAAATAAAGACACTAAAATGAATTATCTGGAACTGGCATAGCAACCAAGTTTCAGAAGGATCTTTCTAATTCAAGTGTATAGGCAGCGACATGGTAAATGATGTTCAGTGTAGGTGAGTGAAAGGTGATGCACACTGAAACAAAAAAAGAGACTTACTTGAAGTAGATACTTATGGGTCTGAACTGAGCAAGATGGAAATTACTTGGTACTGAAAATCTTGACTCAGTGTGCAGTGGCAACAAAATGGAAAACTTCACACGGGGGATGATCAAGAAAGGAACTGAAAGTAAAATGCCAGTATTGTAATCATCCATCCATCCATCCATCCATCCATCCATCCATCCATCCATCCATCCATCCATCCATCCATCCATCCATCCATCCATCCATCTATCTATCTATCTATCTATCTATCTATCTATCTATCTATCTATCTATCTATCTATCTATCTATCTATCTATCTATCTATCTATCTGTCTGTCTGTCTGTCTGTCTGTCTGTCTGTCTGTCTGTCTGTCTGTCTGTCTGTCTGTCTGTCTGTCTGTCTGTCTGTCTGTCTGTCTGTCTGTCGTCATCATCATCATCATCATCATCGTATTCTAATGTATTCCTTTTTTTTTGTATTGTCAAACTGGAATGATGTTTATAATGCTATGCTACCTGTTAAAAAGGAAATTAGGTGGAAAGAAGCACCTCTGAGAAAAAAAAATGTTCTCAGTTTAACCTATGCTTGAGGAGAAGTAGAGCAATTTAGAGACTCTACACTTATTGCCTAGTGATGATGGACTCTCACAGGCATTCTCCAATTCTCGCATGTTTATTGCCATTGCTGTTTTCCTACACAACTGATGCTATCCAGATCAAACATGTTATTCTTTCAATTTGTCAATCTCACTGTTTTGCTATTCGATTCTAACTTTGTGCTATTTTGCATGTTTAACCATTGCCTACCAGCTATATGTAGCACCGCTCACTGTACCCCATTTCATCGTCTGACAAAATGTGCATGCACACAAAAGCTTGCATTCTGAATAAAAGTTTGTTGGTTTTAAAGGTGCTACTGGACTCCAACTTTGTTGTAGTGATTAAGTTTGGTGTAGTGGTTAAGTGTGCAGACTCTTATCTGGGAGAACTGGGTTTGATTCCCCACTCCTCCACTTGCAGCTGCTGGAATGGCCTTGGGTTAGCCATAGCTATGGCAGGAGTGGTCCTTGAAAGGACAGGGTGAAAGGACTTCACAGGGTGTCTGTTGTGGGGGAGGAAGGTAAAGGAGATATTGACCGCTCTGAGACTGAGATTCAGAGTGAAGGGTGGGATATAAATCCAATATCATCATCACCTTCTTCTTCTATTGCTTCAGGCCAACATGGCTGTCCACCTGGACCTGTGTCCACACCTGGTCGCCATGTTCCAAAAAAAGAATATCGCAAAGCTGTATAAAGCACAGAAAAGGGCAATCAAGATGATTTGGGTGTTGGAGCACCTTTCTTATAAGGACAGACAAAAGAATCTGAGACTTTGCAATTTAATGACTAAGGTTTATAAAATAAAGATAGGATTATGGTGATTTGTAGAATTATGTATGAGGTGGAGAAATTAGAAAGAGGTGTGTTTTTTTCCCCCCTCTCCCAAAATGTTATAATTTCGAGCCACCCAATTAATTTGATAGACATTAGATTCAGAGTGCACAAATGGAAATATTTATTCAATATTTATTCAACAACATATCCAGCTATGAGCTTCACTGCTAGCAAACTTAGTGACATCCATGGCTTTAAAAGGGGGATTCGACAGATTCATGGCAGGCAGGTCCATCGATGCAATGACTGAAAGGAACCCCCGTATCCCCAGGCAGCAAATGTCTTCTGAATATCAGTGCCAGGAAGACCTTGACCTTCATATCAGAGGGAGACATTGGCTGTTATGCCCTGATTACTGGAACTCCAGGGCAACTGGTTTTACTGTGCAAAACTACTAGATGGACCATTTGTCTGATTCAACAGGGCTCTTCTTGGGTGGGATGAACAGCACCATGGTGAACTGTATTGCTTGACATGCAGGGCTGATCCTCTGCCATAGCACTTGAGGCAAGCCCCTAAATTGTTTTACCCTGTTCTTCTGCCATTTTACTCTGCCTAAATTCCAGAACTGATTCTTCTGTAGAGATGGGCATGAGCCAGGAAAATGAGGGTTGTATGGCTGTGAGAGCTGGACCGTAAGGAAGGCTGAGCGCAGAAGAATAGATGCTTTTGAGTTGTGTTGCCGGAGAAGAATCCTGAGAGTCCCTTGGACTGCAAGAAGATCCAATCAGTCAGTTCTAAGGGAAATCAACCCAGGCTGTTCTCTGGAAGGCCAGAAGCTGAAGCTGAAATACTTTGGCCACCAAACGAGAAGGGAGTACTCACTGGAGAAGATCCTGATGCTGGGAAAGACTGAAGGCAAAAGAAGGGGACGGCAAAAGATGAGATGGCTGGACAGCATTACTGATGTAACAAACAATAATTGGAGCAGACTTTGGAGGATGGTGGAAGACAGGAAGGCCTGGCATGACTTGGTCCATGGGGTCGCAAGGAGTCAGACTCGACTGTGCGACTGAACAACAACAATATCCGTCCATAGCTCAAGGGATGCCTGGTTTGTGAGCCACAAATCATTATGAATTTGTAAGAGCTAAATGAATTGATTTGGTTTGGGGTTCGAGCACAAACTGGGCCAGCTCACGGTTCAGTTTGAACTGGTTTATTTGGTCCAATAGCGAGCTTGCGCGGGAACCCAAAGTTGTATATAGTTATGGCCCCGTTGGCCGGTTCTCCAGTCTTGTTAGTGCAGCCATTTACTATGCTGTGCTTAGTGAAGAGCTGTTTATCACTGCCACCTCGCCTCTTCAATGCCTAAGAACCCGCTATATTATACCAACACAGATCACCATTTTCCTGATTTGTGCCCATCCTTACTCTTCACCATTCTGTGGTATGGTTAGGGGCTTCCAGCATTTTACAAATGTTTCAATAAGACTCCGATTGGCTTAAAAGTCAAAGGAAAGTGTTCCATTCGTGGGTTTCATTGCTTCTTCTGACCTGCAACTGGCAACCTAATGCCCTCCCAGTTGAGCTGCAGTTTTTGAGAGGAGCAACTTGGTGCATGGTTTTTTTTGGTTGTCTGGTCCCAGTCCCAAGCCTGAGATTAGAGCAGACAACAGCTTATTTGTATCGATTTTGCAATTGTGCCTTAATCAGAGGCAGTTTGGTGTAATGGTTAAGTTTGCGGACTCTTATCTGGGAGAACCGGGTTTGATTCCCCACTCCCCCACTTGCACCTGCTAGCATGGTCTTGGGTCAGCCATAGCTCTGGCAGAGGTTGTCCTTGAAAGGGCAGCTGCTGTGAGAGCCCCTCCAGCCCCACCCACCTCACAGGGTGTCTGTTGTGGGGGAGGAAAGTAAAGGAGATTGTGAGCCGCTCTGAGACTCTTCGGAGTGGAGGGCGGGATATAAATCCAATATCTTCTTCTTCTTCTTAATCAAGATCTCAAACCAATGAATGACAATGATATGTGTCTACATAGTAGCCTGAATAGCCCTGACTGAATAGTCCTATCTTGTCAAAGCTCGAAAGCTAAGCAAGGTTAGCCAAGGTTAGTACTTTAATTGGAGACCACCAAGGAAGACTGAGGTTGTCATGCAGAAGAAGACAATGGCAAACTACCTCTGCTCATTGCTTGTCTTGAAAACCTCACGGTCCTGAGGTCACCATAGGCTAATTGTAACTCGACAGTATACAATTATTGTTAATATATACATAGTGGTGGTGAAAAGTGCTGTCTAGTTGCATTCGACTTATGATGATCCCATAGAATTTTCAAGGCAAGAGATATTCAAGGGCGGTTTGACATTGTTTGCCACTGTGTCACAACCCTGGGCTTCCTTGGTGGTCTCCCATCCAAATACTAAGCAGGGATAACCCAGAAACAGGGATAATCCTTGGGTTCTACAAGTCAGTGGTATAAGTTGTTGTTGTTCAGTCGCACCGTTGAGTTCCATGGACCAAGTCACACCAGGCCCTCCTGTTCTCCACCACCCTCCGAAGTCTGCTCAGATTCATGTTGGTTAGATCAATAATGCTGTCCAGACATCTCATCTTTTGCCGTCCCCTTCTTCTTTTGCCTTCTGTCTTTCCCAGCATCAGGGTCTACTCCAGTGAGTGCTCCCTTCTCATTTGGTGACCAAAGGATTTGCACAAAGTATGCGCACAGGTATAAAACAATAAAAACACTGACGTGATATAGAAATTTACATAATGATAAGGTTAAACATTAAAAGCACAATTAAGGACGTTCAATGGAGATGTGATGCTGAACATCTGTATAATTTTTGTAATGAAGAGGTCTCACATGACACATTTCCAGTAGGTCCTGCCATTGTAACTTTGCCGTATTTTCTCAGACAAGCATATCGATATGACTATAAACATAATTTGGATATCCCAGTTTCCAGAACCTGTCTACTATTTGCAGAGCTGCAATATGTGCAGTGTTCTATATATCAATATTTCCTTTAAAATCACATTAAGAAAAGAATCGGACCATGAGTTTCTTCTAACAATGGCAACCACAGCAGAGAGAACAATGCCAATATCACATAATCTGTACATCTAATAGTGATGTGTGGTCCCCACCTGTGGATATGTGGCTCCCCATATCCACCTGTGGCTCCCCATATGAGCCCTGAAGGCTGCTATGATCTGCCAACCAACATCTCCTAGTCATCCTAGGCCCAAAGGATGTCCGTCTTGCCTCGACCAGGGCCAGGGCCTTTTCAACCCTGGCCCCAACCTGGTGGAATCAGCTCCCTAGGGAGATACGGGCCCTACTGGATTTGTTACCCTTCTGTAGGGCCTGTAAGATGGAGCTGTTCTGCCAGGCATTTGGTTGAGGCAAGCAGACTTCCTTCTCCTTTTTCTCCTTATTGCCTACACCATCGGCTATCCTCCTCCACAGTGACCTGTCATCTGAACTATTATATCTGGCCACTGATTATACCCTAACCTGCACTATGAGCCCACCCGCCTTTGTTATATAGTACTGTGTTGTGTTGTTGTTTTGACGGTATTGTATTGGTTTTATTGTATCTGATTGGGTTTTATTGTATTTGACTGGTTTTACATGGATGTAATCCGCCCTGAGCCTAACTGGGAAAGGGCGGAATATAAATCTACCAAAATAAATAAAACAAATAAATATTGAATCTGTAGATTGGGATCACACTGATGATAGATTTGCTAATTGTGGGGACTCCCCAGATTTGCAGATAAAACTAAAAAGGTTTTAACAAATTCATTTGGGAAAAAATTCTCTCCCCACCAAAAAAACCCCCAAACCTCCTCTGTTGGATGTGCTATCATAATTGATTCGGGGGTAGAGAAACCTTGGCCCCATGACTGAGATCCACATGGGTCTATCCACCATTGTCACTGAGGGGGAGGGGAGAGAGAAGCCTTGACAGACTCAGTGGCCAGGAGACATGCAGAGCTTGACACCATTAAAGATGTGTGTGGAGAGAAGCCTTGGTGAACCTGGCAGTCAGGGGGTCCAATTCTATGAGCCCCAAAAGAAGGTGCTCCTATCCTTCCTATGGAAGGAAGGAATTGAAAAGGTGTGCCGTCCCTTTAAACATGATGGCCAGAACTCCCTTTGGAGTTCAATTATGCTTGTCGCAGCCTTGATCTTGGTTCCAACCCTAATGTATCCTGGCTCCACCCCCAAAGTCTCCTGACTCCACTCCCAAAGTCCCCAGATATATCTTGAATTGGACTTGGCAACCCTAGTGGAGACAGGGTTTTTTTTGTTTTTTTTTTTTTTTTTTTGTAGCAGGAACTCCTTTGCGTATTAGGCCACACACCCCTGTTGTCGCCAATCCTCCAAGAGCTTACAGGGTTCTTCTTACAGGGCCTACTGTAAGCTCCAGGAGGCTTGGCGACATCAGAGGTGTGTGGCCTAATATGCAAAGGAGCTCCTGCTACAAAAAAAGCCCTGAGTGGAGAAGAAGGAATTGAATCCCCCCCCCCCTCAACAAGTCCTTGCGTGTTCTCGCTTGTGCACTCTAATTATTAGAACAATACAATGAAGCCACTCAAAGAGAATAGAATGGATTTGGCTTATCCTGTTTATTCAGAACCCTTCCCCCCACCCCCCTCACTTACGGTACCTTCTTTACGGAAGGCAAGTACAATGGCATTAGGCAGGAGGTTCTTCACTTAATCCTGCTACTCTTTCTTATTCAATTATGAGGTAACCGACTCAGGTATCAAAACATTATGTGCGCAGAGAGGCGTTTGAATTATTGAAAGTGAGCCTCCACTCCCCTGCAGTTGTGCTGTTGCTCAGAGTTGCTGCCAACAGGTACTTTATAGTGATGGGGATGTCTCTGTAGCTTGAGCTTAATTCGGCAGCTGGGCTATTGTGCTCAAAAGCCTAACTATGATTTTTAAAGAAAGGAGGATGGTATACCAAAGCAGTGTACTAAAAATGATGTATTGGGGATACAAATGAAATTAATGAAAGCAGACTTCCTGACACGCAATGGTTAAAAAGTTGTTTTATTATTTTTTTATCCCACCTGTCCATCAGTTCAAGACGACTTAATTTAAAAAAACAAAACAATAACAGATATAAAAATATAAGAATTAACTATTATTTTTTAGAAGTAGCTTTAAAATTATGGATTGGCACATTCCCATGGCATCATTCCATCATCATTCTCTTCTTTTTGTTGCTCCCATCCACTAATTAGCACATGAAGCTCCATGTATATCACACATACATACACACACACAAACGCAAAAACCACTGCTGAAAGAAGCAGTGGTGGTTACAAGCATAGACAGCTTCAAGAGGGGATTGGATAGATGAAGGAGCAGATGTACATCAGTGCCATAAGGAGAGGGGAAGAAGAAGAAGAAGAAGAAGAAGAAGAAGAAGAAGAAGAAGAAGAAGAAGAAGAAGAAGAAGAAGAAGAAGATGATGATGATGATGATGATGATGATGATGATGATGATGATGATGGTGTTGATGGTGATGGTGATGATTATGATGATATTGGATTTATACCCTGCCCTGCCCTTCACTCTGAATCTCAGAATCTCAGAGCAGTTTACAATCTCCATTTACCTTCCTCCCCCACAACAAACTCCCTGTGAGATAGGTGGGGCTGAGAGAGCTCTTACAGAAGCTGCCCTTTCAAGGACATCTCTACAAGAGCTATGGTTGACCTAAGTTTATTCCAGCAGCTACAAGTGGAGGAGTGGGGAATCAAATCTGGTTCCCCCAGATAAGAGTCTGCACACTTAAAAATTACACCAAACTGGCTCTCATAGATGGAACACTATGTCTGGGTCAGTGAAGGTCTGTGTTCTTGGGGCTTGGGGGGCAACAGTGTAAAGGCTTCTGGAGTTCTAGAACTGCTGGTGGACCTTGTGATGGCACCTTGGTTCTGGTCTCTGTGTGACACAGAGCGTTGGTCTGGGTAGGCTATTGGCCTGATCCAATACGGCTTCCTTTATGTTCTTACATTAGAATGTGATTAGCTATGCATAACTGTTTACCTTCTCTGGTCTTCTTTTCCTCCTTTTATATTTTTTTTAACTGCTTCTTCTCAAAAAGATGTTGAACACATCAAATAGCCTTGTACTGAGGTCACTGGACTACTGAGGTCAATATTGTCTACCATTGTTGGTAGCAACAGTCAGGATCCTGTGTTGAAGTCTTTCACACCAACTACTCTCTGAATCTTTTTTACTGGAGATGCTGTGGATTGAGCCTGAGGCCTTCTGCATGGAAAGCAGAAGCTCTACCATTGAACCATGGGCTCACCCCTTTGTATTTGAATATTTTTTTTTAAAAAAATCTATCTTCCTGGATAAATGCCAGCAGTACATGTTCCATATATATACTGAACATGTACAAGCTACAAGCATAGCGAACTTCAAGAGCGGATTGGATAAACATATGGAGCAGAGGTCCATCAGTGGCTATTAGCCACAGTGTATTTCTGGAACTCTCTGTCTGGGGCAAGTGATGCTCTGTATTCTTGGTGCTTGGGAGGGTCAACAATGGGAAGGCTTCTAGTGTCCTGGCCCCACTGATGGACCTCCTGATGGCACCTGGGTTTTTTGGCCACTGTGTGACGCAGAGTGTTGGACTAGATGGACCATTGGCCTGATCCGACATGGCTTGTTATGTGTGTGTGTGTGTGTGTGTGTGTGTGTGTGTGTATATTCCTACTGCCAAATGTCTGCACCAAACTTAATGTGTCTCTATACTGGCACAACACCCTGAAAGAGACATTGCAATCCTATGCAGAACTACTCTGGTCTAAGTCCGCTGAAATCAATGGGCTTTGAATTTGCTCAAGATTTCACTGATGTTGTTGCCATCAAGCCTCCATTTTGTTGGCCTTCACATACATACACCCCACCTCTGGCATTTATTAGCACACAGGAGTCTCCACATAAATTGCCACTTCACATTACAGCATGAGTTCCATTGCCAGCTAGTCTCCAAACTGATTTATGCTACAGAGACTTTATCTGTTGATAGATACAATAAATAATGAAGCCTGCCAGGCCGAACTGTGACCTGTTAAACTTAAAAAGAGAGCTTGAAGGAAATGTTTAGCAATCATGGCTTACAGGTAGGTCATGGACAAGGGCTACTCCACACTGGGGCCATTTTCCATAATACAGTCATCGCTGCTCAAGCGTTAGCAACATGCTGAATTACAGTGGACAATCTACAATTTGATCACCTTTGAAATATTTCTGTTTGCCTTCGGTTTATGGCTGACTGATGGTGACCATGGCTGCTTTCAGACAGGCAATTCAGACACATCCGCCCTCACCACTGGATTTAAAATACACAATTACATGTGCACATCTGGACTCTGAGTCAGAAGCTCATTCACCTCGCCTCCTTAAAGCTGAGAGGCCACCACCACGAGCTCCTCGCCTGAACCCAGCTCATGTGGGATTTTCAAGGCAAGAGACATCCAGAGGTGGTTTGCCATTGTCTGCCTCTGCGTCACAACCTTGGACTTCCCATCCAAATATTGACCAGGGTTGACCCTGATTAGATTCCAAGATTTGATTAGATTGATTTACCCTGGGCCAAGTAATGGTTGGAATCATTTACCTCCCAAATTTTCCCATCCACACAGTGGGTCTGTCTTTGAGATGATAATTAATCTTTAAAGTTTTATTCTATAATAGTAATAAGGAAGAAAAATACAACGGGCTATAGAGAGAGACTCTGGGTGAGTGCCCCCCCCATCGCTGTCTTCCCACCCACCCAAGTGAAGGCATTCACTCTTTCTCCACAGTGTCTCTCTCTGAGGTAAGAGTGCTTTTGGCAGTTTGTTCAATATTCCTGGGCCTTAGGCCAAGGCAGGGGAGTCAGCCAATGGGAAGCCAGAGACTCTGACTGAGCCGTGATGGGCCAATTACTTGTTCCTGCAGATGTTATCCAATGGGAGCATTGGATTTGGCCATGCCGCAGGAGAATTATTACAATAGATTCGTATAAGTAGTGTTTGTGAATGTGTATGGCTACTATCAGAAACAAATCCCATCTGTTTGGCAGAGTATTAAAGAAAGCTAGCCGGCAAAGATAAACTGCCAAGAAGAAACCTTGGGAGATGTGCAGGTGCGTGCTACTTCTTGAGAGGGACTAAAGCCATTTCAAGACAAGCCTTTTTGGATGTGTGCCTGCTCCACATCTTAACTTCTTAATAAACAGCCAAAACCTCCAAGACCATAAGCTTCCAATGCTATCTTCTGCCAGAAGAACAGGCCATACCTAAGGCTACTGTGAACTTCCTTCTGCTTGAATAACTGCGGAAAACAAAACAGTGCATGGTTTGCTGCCCATTATCTTCACTGGAATGCATCTTGTAGATTGCATACACTTTGGCCTTCTTTTGATTCTATTTCACAGTATCTTAAAAATCCACATTTATCACAAGTTGTAAATGTGTGTGTTCCCCGCCCCCCTAGAGTTCACACAACTTCATAAACACCCCAACGCTCTCTCATATCTTCCCCCTTCCCCCTCCCTTGTTCCTGATGAAACTGGTTTCTCTTGCACTTTTTTGTGGGGGGAAAGCAAAATATATTTGCAACAAAGACTTTGCTCTGTAACCTTAACCGAGTTTTCCACATTGGTGACTTCCAACAAACCTGCCACCCGCCAAAACCTGTCCAGAAAGAGCAGACTGGTGTGGGTGGGTTTTTTTTTTTTTTTTTTTTTAAATTGTGTTTCAATGTCAGAACATTTCAGAAATCGAAGATTCCTGCATTTGGCAGCTTCCTCTTTGCATGCATCTCTCTCTCTCTCTCATCTCCTCTCCCTGCCTCTTTCTCCAGCCTAAGTCAGGATCAAGTCCTCCTCTTCAATACCAAAGCCAATAAAGGTGCATATAAATTATCTTCTCTGCTTCAGCTACTGTGCCTTACACAAGAGTAAATGGGACAACTCTTTCATAAAGAAGGCGGAGCGAACCAGGCTGCTGAAATGCCCCAACGCCCCGATGCATGTGCAAAAAAATAAAGGGAACAGATGGAACTCCTGAGGGGAAGTCTGAATGGATTTCACTGATGGCACGATCATCAGAATTGCTATGACGTGCGCAAAAACACGAAAGGCGGCTACTGTGTGAAACCCCCCTATGACGTGATTCATGAAACCACAGGATCTTTTGGGATGCATGAATTCCTGGTGGGTTGCTGGCCCAGACACTGTCATGTGACAGTGTTTCTTTTATGAACTAACATATCTACACAGCTGCAAGCATATATGAACGGGCTCTTTATAACACACTGCATTTTTTAAAGCATAAAGGCTATCTCACAATCCCTTCTGATGGAACGATTATTTGAATTATCTGTAAGATGTTTTTTGCTTGCTTGTTTTCTGGTTCGTTATCATTCTGAAAGGACAGCTATTGACGATCCCATGTTGCCCAGCCTTTTAAAGGTTTCTTTCCCGTCCTTTGAGTAGACCCAAATCAATGATGCAGCTATCCGAAGTTGCAATTGCTAAGTGCAACTGACTAGCGTTATGGATCTGCTGGTTTGATGTGGTCTCTCCTACGACTCCTATTTTCATGCATGACAATAGAAACAATCTTCTTTTTCAGACGGCCTATCATTCAAGGTCCAATTTCATCTTCATAAGCATTCCGTTTTGTGCTTGGGTTGGGGGAAACCAATTTTTCCCCTCATTTATCTATGCATCATTGCTTATTTTAAGTATCGCAGAAAAATAGCACAATTTTCAAATGCCTTCCAGACATTTTCTCTTTAGAAATAGCATATTTCAGTGCAAATTGTTTGACGTGGAAAGTTTCTCCACTACTTAGTTTTGTGACTCATTTTGAAAGCTGCTGAGTAGGCTACTTAGTAAAGACCTCATTAGTAACTATGTCTGTTTTGCGTGAGTCTGGATTTCTAATAGGGATGTTTCATAGTACGGAAAATAATGAATCTGACTTTGACCTACATGTTCTGATTTACAAAACTAAAATGTCAAATGATGAATACAATTAGGGTTTTTTTTATAAATGCAAAAAAAATGATCCCTATGAATTTGACCCAGCTTCTGTAATGACAAAGGTACCTGTGACTGACAGGTTAGGTTCTGTTTTTCCCCGAAGAGTGACCAATGAGAGCTGATGAAATGTTGGTGAGTGAACAGTTGGAAAACAGCTGCTAGAACAGCAGTTGGGAGTTGGCTTCTGGGAAGCTGGGATGGGAAAGAGGAGGTCTGGTTGACTGAAACTGTGGAGAAGAGCTGCTTAGAGCTGATTGAAAAGAGTGAATTTATAATAAAGGATCCTAATCTCTGGGATAGGGAAATAGCTCAGAAATTTTGTTGGAAACAAAACATGGTAACATCTACCTTGCTTTATTCATTGTTATGTACAAACCATAAATAAAAGTTAACTTCTTGTTTTGTTGAACTTTGCGGGCTGTGTATCTCAGGGAAAGAAACATAGACACAAACAGTAAAGATCTTTGTCTATATACGTTTAGGATTTGAACCAATGGTGGCAGTGTGTGAATGGAACAGGGTATGAACCCCAACCCCGATAACTCAGTGCAATGTTTGAATGAGGGCTGGTTATTAAAGGGGTCTGGGCTACCTTGTCTGTGAGGGTAAGAGAGAAAATCTGAGGGGCGAAATGGCCCTGGCTTTCTAGAGATTTTAAAAGAGATGAGAAGGCTAGTGTGTGAGGCCTGACCTGCTTGTAATCAGTGTTCCCTCTAAGCTGAGTTAGCGTGAGCTAGCTCACAAATTTTTAGCCTCCAGCTCACACATAGCACAATTTTCAAATACTGTGAGCCATTTCTGAGCCATTTCCCCATTCCAGAGGTAGGATCCTTTGTTATAAATTGACTCTTTTCAATCAGCTCTAAGCAGCTCTTCTCCACAGTTTCAGTCAACCAGACCTCCTCTTTCCCGTCCCAGCTCCCCAGAGCACACTAATTTATGGAGTAGCTCACAACTTTAATGCCAGTAGCTCACCAAGCAGAATTTTTGCTCACAAGACTCTGAAACTTAGAGGGAACATTGCTTGTAACCCTGAATGAGAGAGAGAGAGAGAGAGGGCATTCAGTGTGAGTGGAGAAGGGATATCACAGTACCTAAGTGACCCATGAATACTTAACAATGGTTTTTTGTTTATTACTTTATCCTTCCTTTCCCGAAACAGGCTCATGAACAGCATGGATTCATAGAGATTTATGTTCTTTGAAGTAGTTTTCCAGGATTATTTCACAATCCCTGTTCCATAGATATCCATCATTTCAAATATCCCCTGGATAACTGATGTGAGCTTTGGGCAATACTGACTGTTCAGTATGCTTTGTAAAAAGGTACTTTTGCAGCCTTTCTATTTGATTTCACAGTATTTTTTCCCTCTCAATCATTAGCAACAAGTGTTTTGGCTAGAGATGGGCATGGAACAGGAAAATGAGGTTTGTGTCACAATTCGTGGAGATTTGTTCACAAACCGAACCAGTTTACAATTTGTGGCCCTGCAAACCTTGGGGTTTGTAGAAGGCTCAAAAATCAGCTGAGTGACAGGGAGCAGCTTGCTCTCTGCTCCTCAGCTGTCTCTGGTTTTCTTGTGAAGCCCTTTAAACTTTAAACAGCTGCCTGGCAGGGAGAAACTCCCTGCTGCTCAGCCCAAAGCAGCTGAGTAGCAAGAACCACCTCCCCGCCCTGCAGCTGTTTTTCAGGCTGTGTTTGGCAGTCCCTTAAATTTTAAAGGGACTGTACCAGATAACATGAAACAGCTGAATGGCAGGGAATGCCTCCGTGCCAGTCAACTGTTTTTTGCAGTTTTCACAGAGGTTTAAAAGAACTTCCACAAACCAACCTGAACTACTTTAAAAGTTCGTGGAAGTTTGTGACAGTAGACCCATCATTTTTTTTCCCCCAGTTTAAATTTTATTGGATTTTTAAGACTTAACTGACATAACAAACATAGGGGGCTTCATTCCAAGCATTACAAACAATTAGTGTTTGAGATCAACATATGTATCCATAATCCAATATTCCAATAACGTTACAAAGGAAGTTGCTTATTAGTATAATGACGACTCCATCTTTATCAAACTTACATTTTAGGTTTCTTGAATAGGGAATGAAAAGCTGATGACCCTTAGTCTGATATCAGTGTTTAAAATACTGATAAGGGATAGAATAAACACATTTATGTAAACAACCATATATTAAAATCTGATCAATTTGGTAGAACATTGTTGGATTTAACAGAAACAATAACTGGAACTCAATAGTATTGCATATAGTTAGTTGTTGATAATAAAGAGTCTCCTAAAAAGAATATGTTTTGAGTAATTTGAGACATAATGAAAGTTTCCCAAATTCTATTGTCTCATGTTTCGAGTGTACGTTTAGCTGAATCTTTCCAGCAGGACGCAACGGTATGTTTTTCGGGCTGTGTTTGGCAGTCCCTTCTGAGCCCCGTAGCGCAGAGTGTTAAAGCTGCAGTACTGCAGTCCTAAGCTCTGCTCACGACCTGAGTTTGGTCCCTGGTGGGAGCTGCGTTTTCAGGTAGCCGGCTCCAGGTTGACTCAGCCCTCCATCCTTCAGAAATGACTGGTGCTTGCACAGGGGACCTTTCCTTTCCTTTTCCTTGGCAGTCCCTTAAGGTTTAAAGGGACTGCACAAGATAACATGAAGCAGCTGAGTGGCGGGGAACGCCTCCGTGTCGCTCAACTGTTTTTGCAGCTTTCACGGAGGTTTAAAAGGACTTCCATGAACCAACACAAACTGCTTTAAAAGTTTGTAGAAGTTTGTAGACCCAGCATGAACATCTGTTTGCAAGCCATGAACAGGGTTTCGGTTTGTTCCCATCTCTAGATCTGACCAAACTTCATCAAAACTAGGGTTTGAAAATACCTAACTTTTGCCATGGATAGTTATTTAAAATTAAGTCCCCATCCAAATCAATATTTGACTGTTGCAAATTATTCCAGGTTGTAGTTCCTCTTCGAAAGCACAGCCTTCTGCCCATCCAAAAAAAACCCCACACCAAATATTGCCATTCTAAGCAGAGTTACACCCTTCTAAGTCCATTGAAGTCAGTGGGCTTAGGCAGAGGCAATTGATTAGTGTTGTGTATTGGTTGTTTTGGCTGCTGTTTTGTTATGTCTGTTAGTTGACCTTGAAACATACTTCATTGCTCTCCAGGATCCTGAGGCCTACATTCCAATTGGCTGTTCTTTTAGAACCAGCCAATCGGGACATGAGGCATTTCTCTCAGGAAATGCAAATGAAGGATCCTGGAAAGACCAATAGGGTGGATTGCTGCCCACATAAGGGGGCGTGTTTAATTCAGGCCAAATGAATATAAGGAACCAGGTGGCCTGTTTGTGTTCAGTTCTGATCTTGTTCAATAAACGTAATTCTTTACCTCAAGCTGGCTGAACTCACTATATAATAATTAGGAATGAGATGGCAGTGAAATTGTGCTACTGCTCATGCATCTAGGGTCACTACCAGTAGCACCCTAAACCAAGTTACATCCTTCTAAGCCCATTGACGTCAATGATTTTAGAAGGGGGTAACTCTGTTTAGGATCACACCGCATGTCTTCCTTCCAAAATCACAGCCTTGGCTGTTGTGGAATATTCATTCAGTTATGAATCACTGTATTACAGCAGTGTGATCCTAAACACACTTGCAGTATTATAAGCCCACTGAAGTTAATGGGCCTAGAAGGGTTAGGATTCATTGCACTGTTAAATGTGAAGTTGCTTTTATGTTGACTCAATGCTTTCCTCTATAAATCCATGAAACTATTTGCGGCCCTATGTCTTATTTGAGAAACTTTTTCAAAAGCCATGAAAATGTACTTTAAAAAGAAAAAAAGAAAGAAATCAGAAATAGAAAATCATGAATATAATCCTTCGGCCAACGGTGCTGCATTAGATACATTACTCAAAATAATGAAGATGGATTATTTTTATAGGTTAGGTGTGTGCGCTGGGTTTTCATTGACAACTCTTCGCAAATCACACGACTGCCTTCCCATTAGAGTTATGGATCTACACTATGGTCCTCTGCCTTTTTTTGGCATTTTGTTTCTCTTTAATGATATTAGTTACCCTGAAGCTTTGTATATGGACATCTTATTATCACTTCCCCTACACCTGATCACCCTTGATATAATTACAATGATGATTACTACCAGGTCTTTTTTTTGTAGTAGGAACTCCTTTGCATATTAGGCCACACCCCTCTGATGTAGCCAATCCTCCTAGAGCTTACAGCAGGCCCTGTAAGAAGAGCCCTGTAAGCTATTGGGGGATTGGCTACATCAGGGTTGTGTGGCCTAATATGCAAAGGAGTTCCTGCTACAAAAAAAGCCCTGGTTACTACCGCTACTAGTATTGCGATTATTATCATATGCAGGCCTTGAATTCAGCTCACAGGAGCACAGCTTCTGAAGCTTTCTGAAGGTTCCCCCTCTTCCTCCCCACCTACCTACCGTCTTCATTGAATAGTAGGTGCAGCTGTACAACAATCCTTGGATGAGCTCCACCACCTATTTTTCTACAAAATGACCCCTGGTCATCCTTGTATTATTTCGTAACATGTCAATAAATAGTTAAATAGATCTTCAACACAACCGGATCGCCATCTAGTTGTCTGCGAAAATAATATGCGATAAATTCATAGTACTTTTTCCTTAATCAAGGATGGATCCAGTCCCCTGCAGTCACAGTTAGGCAAAAGAGCATACAACCTTGGAAAGGAAGAATTAGGACCAGACCATCATCACCCTCATTTTGTGAAAAGCGACAATAACTAGAAAATCTGCTATGAAAAGAGTGGCAGGAAACCACTCACATATCCCGTTGGAATGAATCAAATCATGGAAAAAGTACATTTGAGAAGAACATAAGAAAAGCCTTGCTGCATCAGACCTGAGGTTGTCCAACACACTGAGCCCAACATCTCACTTCACACAGAAGCCAACCTATTGCCCTGGAGGACCAACAGGCAGGATATAGAAGACAAGGCCTGCCTCCATATCCTGTTTGGTGTAGTGGTTAAGTGAACGGACACTTATCTGGGAGAACTGGGTTTGATTCCCCACTCCTCCACTTGCAGCTGCTGGAATAGCCTTGGGTCAGCCATAGCTCTTGGGGAATTGTCCTTGAAAGAGCAGCTGCTGTGAGAGTCCTCTCAGCCCCACCCACCTCACAGGGAGTCTGTTGTGGGGGAGGAAGATAAAGGAGATGGTGAGCCGCTCTGAGACTCTGAGATTTGAGGGGAGGGTAGGATATAAATCCAATATTTTCTTCATCTCTGATGATGGTGATGATAATCGTGATGATATTGGATTTATATCCTGCCCTCCACTTTGAATCTCAAAGTCTCAGAGCGGCT